>NC_090438.1:511445375-511748406 GCF_031143425.1 Pleurodeles waltl
GTTGTTGAGAAATAAGTCACCATCAGTGTTGCAACCGCCTATGAACCATTGTGATCCATCACTGACTGGATGTTACATATGGGCTTCAGCCAACGAAGGGGAAGCAGCCTGGCGTAGGGGGCCCAGCGCAGCAAACGTGTCACAACCTGCTCCCATGCCACATTCACCTGCTAGACAATGAAGGGGTGATCGCTAGAAATGCCCACCACCAGCATAAGGCACCTCAGCTCCCTACGCACCCAATAGGATTTTCTCCACACTGGGGCCATCAGCACAGCCCTGAGCAGCATACTGAAGGAGGCCCGCAAACTAACACAGTCTGAGGTCCAGTAGTCCCAGACCCCCCAGATCTGTGTCAAACTTTAGTAGATTCAGCTTGACTCTGCTGCACTTGCCTTCCCACAATAGGGACACTAGGAGTTTACTGAGTTGAGTGAAGGTGGATGGAGGAATTTTGTACATGGCGTTTTGCAGAGCATATAAACAGCAGAGGAGAAAAAACATTTTGCACAGTGCGACTCTGCCCATCACCGACAATGGCAGTCATACCCAAAAATGAATGGATTCCTCCAGTCCCCGGAGAACTCTGTCTATGTTAATGCTATAGAGGGCCACTAGGTCAGTTGCTATTTGAATCCCTAGGTATCTAAAATGATCAGTTTACCAATAAAGCCCAGTCACAGGGAATTCAGCAGGGGGCTTCCTTGCCAATGGGATCAGTGAAAATAGTACTGTTTTCGGTTCAATGACCCAAAGGGCCAACGCTACCTCAAATTCAGACATGATGTGCCATAGTCTGCAGGGGGACTGTTTGGGGCGAGTAACATACATGAGCATGACGTCTGCGCAGAGTGACACGATGTGATTGTTGCCCCCTACCTTGACCCCCCCATCTGGCAATGTCTCGGCAGAGGCATATTGCCAGTGGCTCCATCACTAACGCGAATAGGAGCAGCGATAAGGGGCATCCCTGTCTGATACCCCTTTCAATGGGGAACTGTTCCAACCCTAAAGGGGCCTGTCAGTACCCTGGCCACCAGCCTTAAATAAAGCAGCTTCACCCAGGACAAAACAATAGGTCCAAGGCCCTTTCTCTGGACAACCTCCCACAGGTGCTCCCAGTTAAGAGCGTTGAACGTCTTTTCGATGTCTAAGGCGACCACTGCCGCTTCCAACTCACTGTCCGCAACTGAGTGCAGCATGTGTGACAACCGCCACAAGTTCGTGTGTGTGTCCTGACCAGGCATAGAACCACACAGGTCTGCGTGTACCACATGAGCGACCACGCCACCTATTTGTGTAGAAGGGCTTTCGCAAGTATTTTTACATCTACCCCCCACATGGACAAGGGCAGTAGGAGCCAGGGTCTACGGGGTCCCTGTTTGGTTAGGAGGGCAGGACTATCTGTGCTTCATGCATGGTCTGCAGCAGTACCCCATGTTCTTGTGCTTCTAGAAGCACCTCTCGCAAGTGGGGGAGAAGTAGCTCTGAATATGCTTGGTAGTACTCCACTGGCAGCCCATCCGGGACACGTGCCTTGTACCGGGCCATCCCCCACATCACATCTCCCAACTCCTCCAGTGAGAGCTCACTCTCTAGATATTCAGCCCGTGATGAGGGAGTGGCAGCTGGGCTAGGAAGTGATGTGCTCTCTTTAAGGGATGAACTACTTGTGCATCATAAACCAATGTAAGATGGTCCAGCAGAAGGAGGTTGACTGCAGCCTGGGACCCCGCAAGGAATCCATCCTGGCGCCTCAAGGAAAGGATCACTGGGGTTGGGCCTTCCCTTTTAACCACCATTTGGCCTGATCTATCACCCTCATGATGCAGTGCCTGGGGGTAGTCGCAGCGAACTAAGTGATCCAGCCTATCTCAGGTTCCCTCCACTGATCTACGAGCCTCCAATAGAAGCATACTCTGAGCCCCCGTCATTGGCGCATCCCATTGAAGGTTTGTTAGATGTCTTTCCTCTTCCAGCAATTGTGCCTCGAAGCAGCATCTGCAACACCGACACATGTCAAACACTCCCCTTGGGCCACCACCTTCAGGCTGTCCCACTGTACACCTATACAAGTCAACTTGGACCAGTTAGATGCAAAATAAACTGTTATCACCGATCTGAGCTCCTCTCGAAACAGGGGGTCAGTAATCACCTTTGGGTGTAGCCTCCACAAGGCCACCAGAGGTTCCCCACCTCCCAGTCTAGTAACAACAGTGTCTGGCGGAAAGAAATCTGCCCAGTATCTGTGACAGCACCATTTGAGTAGCTATCTCTACTGTGGCTAGGAATCTGTCCTGGCGGCTACATGTATTATGTGTCTGGACATAGCATGTATATTTCTTGTCAGTAGGGTGCATCATGTGCCAGACATCTAAGCAGCCCATCCGGCCCTTCACCTCATGCACTACAGCCACTATATTGGGCTTCATGCCCAACCTGGGTGGATGAAAATCCAACTCGACGTCCAGTATACAGTTAAAGTTCCCAGCCCAAAGTGAGGGGGTCCCAAATAAGGGAGGAGTTCATGTTCAAGCCCTATACAGAATGGCCCATCATCTGCGTTGGGAGCATACACATTCAGAGAACTGACTTTGGGTCGGTCCAGTAAACCACATAGCACAAGGTATATGCCCTCTACATCTGCCCTAAAACTTTGTACCCAGAATGGGACCTGAGGCAAAACCCAAATGGATATACCAAGGGGATAGTTGGAGTATTTCCTCTGCACTTTCTGTGCCTTGCTACAAGGAGGTGAGTTTCTTGCAGTAGAGCACACTTTATAGCTCATGTGTGGCCGTCAGAGCCCCAAGGGGTTGGCACGAGGATTCTACCATCATAATGGATCTCCAACCAATTCCACACTGCCTCCGGGCTGGTGAAGAAGTGCAAGCAGTCATTGTGTAGCACCTTCAGTTTTGCTGGGTAAAGGAGCATATAGTGGAGCCCCATAGCCCTCAATTTTTGTTTAACTCCCCCAAAAGTCTGGCAGAACTGTTGCACTTGTGAGGTATAATCCAGGAAGCTACGGATTACATGATTCTCAAATTTGGAGTCCCCATCTTGGCGGACTGCTCAGAGGATAGCATCTCTGTCCCTATAGTTGAGAACCTTCACTATGAGTGTGCAGGAGGAGACCCCCGCAGGAGGCTGAGCCACTAGTGCGTGGTGAGCCCTTTTGACTCCGAAACATGTGGATAATTTCGCTGAGGGGACCATTGTGGTGGACTCTTGCCTTCCGCGCCCTCTGGGAAGCCTATGAAACTAACGTTGTAGCAACGCGAGCGGCTGTCTGCATCCTCAGCATTGGCCTCCAATGTGTTTATTCTTGTTGACAAGGATGCCAGTTCAGCTCGTAGAGAAGCAACCTCACTCTGCTATCCGGAAACCTCCTGCTCATTAGACAAGGCTTGTTCCGCCACTCTGCAGAGATCTGCATGCAGGACGCCTATATCCTGGGGGACCACCTCAATTTTTGCCTGCACAACTGCACTTGAGGCCTCTATTGCGGCTAGTAGTTGGGCACCAGTCGGACCCAGTTGTTCTGGTGCATGGTCATCAGGGCACTGGAGATGCTGTTTTTTTCCTAGTCTTGGGGGGAGCTGTCAGAGGTCAGTAAACCACCACCAGCATGGCGGGAGTTACAAGGTTTAACAGTAAATATCTTCACACAAAGATGCAAAAAGCCAATGGCCCAAATAAGGTCTTTGTGATTCCGCATGGCTGGGACACACAGGTGCCTGGGCAGGGTCCTTGGGATGCCTCACCGGAGGGACACTTGAGGGCAAACAAAAGGGTAAGAAATGGTCAGCACGAGGCAGACACAGCACTTGCAGCCCAGGATTGGCCTCAAGGCCACCAACACCCGACATTCAGTAACAAGGGACACCTCGAAGCTGTACCAATTTATAGACAGGAGAGCTGTCATTGCAATTGAAAAAATGATTTTGGAAAATCATTTAAAGAGACATTATGAGAATGTGAGAATGATACATGGCATGATTATGCAAGTTATGATTTTAAGATGCAATAAAGTTGAGAGGTATAAGTATAACCATTTATGAACTGAAGCCACAGCATGACAAAGGGGATTGGGACGGGAGTTACAAGGTTTAACAGTAAATATCTTCACACAAAGATGTAAAAGGACAGTGGCCTGAATAAGGTCCTTGGAATGCCTCATAGCTGGGGCACACAATTGCCAGGACAGGGTCGTTGGAATGCCTCATGGCAGGGACACTTGAGGGCAAACAAAGGGGTGAGAAATGGTCAGCGCTGGGTGGACACAGCACTTGCAGCCAAGGCATGGCCTCAGGGCCATGAATGCCAGACATTCTGCATCAAAGGGAAAGCTTGAAGCCACAACATGCTGCACCAGTTTATTGACAGCTGTCACGTCAATTCATAAAGTGATTTGAAGAGATTTTTAAAGAGGCTTTATGACTCAGAGGTTAATACATGGCATGATTATTCAAGTTATGATTTTAAAAGGCAATGAAGTTGAATGGCATTGGTATAACCATTTATGAACTCAAATGAACTGTTGATTCACAAGAATCTATGCTAATGGTAGCCTTTATAGCATTTACAGTTTCTTCTGTGACCTTGGACAAAGTTCATACCAGTTCATCACATGTGAACCTGTAAAATCATTTACATTCGATTAAGTGGGGATGCGTTTGGAAACCAACAGTGATATCTTGTTTTCTGGCCACTTCAAAAGCAGCATCCAATGATAAATAATGATGTCTTTTGATGAAAGTACACATTATACTAAATGCAGAGCTACAACTCACACTTACACGAACAAGGAAACTCACAATATTTATGCATGAATTAAAGAATCTAAATTCATGGGATCAGAAGGCACCATACACCAGTAATTGAAACAATTGGAATGTTTGTTAAAAAAGAAAAACAATTATAGACTACACACAACAACAGTGGTATATAATCACACAGTCAAAAGAATGCCTCATGCCATACACATTGCTCTAAAGCCTACTTTGTGGAAAAACAAGCAATGACGTGAAAAGTGGTACTCAATTCGTAATAAATGTTCACTTGATTTGATTTTGCTTATAATTGAAGAATTAGTATGTTGTTACGAATTTGCAAGCAAAGATTTCTAAACTCATAATTGAAATTACAAATCGTATTGAGGAAGACACCTGGCAAAAAATATTAGAGGATTTAAATAAAAAAATTAGTGCAATTAATGATCAACCAACCCGCAAGTTTAGCTGTGACAAAATTAACTATGAATTACAGGAAGTGTATACTTGGGTAGAAGTTTAAAAAGAAGAGTACTTAATTAGCACCTGTTTCGCAAAAACATTTATTAAATTTGGAACATCAGTTCAGGCTGATTTGAAGAAGGTAAAATTTCACTCATCCAAATGGGTGAATTTGACTATGAAAGATATGAATGTTATTACATTTGTGGCCAGTCAGCAAAAACTAACAATTAAACAGCTGCTAAAGGTGGTGTACTGGTAAGAATGGATACTGTATTTTGCAACCGTAAGGTAGAGGAACATCTGAATGACATTTTGACCTACACTAAACTTGACCAAGACGTGACCGGCGAGTTTAAAAAACTCTGGAGATTATTTTGAATTGAGCAGAGGAACCTCCTGGATCTCAATGGATACCACAAATTACTTATCTGCCATCTTTCCAAGTTGACCAAGAATATATGTGTAGGAAAGTGCCCTCTTTTTGGCATGGCTACCCCCACTATTTGTCTGCTGTCAGTGTGTTTTGTTTGTGTTCACTGGGATCCTGCTAACAAGGACACCAGTGACTGTGCTATCTCCCTCTAACTTTAGTTGCATAGGACTTGGCACACCAATCCAAAGTAGACAAATTACAATTACTTCATAGTGCATCCAAACAAGCACTGCATGCATGTCTTAATTTCAAATTAATCACTTCTAAAAAATCTTTAAGTACCAGTTGAAATTCACCCCAGTAATGGTTTAAACCCCCATACGAGTTAAGCATTGCGCAATGGAGGTTCTCGCATGTAGCGAGGTATAATGTACCGCTTAAATATTTCTGAAAAAAGTCCATACTGCATACTTAGTATGATTAGCTAAGATCCAAACCATTTCAAATAAGCAGAAATTATGTTAAAACCAACATGTGACGATTAGAATCAAATGAATTAAACCACAACATTAAAAAATAACAACACGAAAAGTAAAATTTCAACATAACGAAAACAACAATGGCGGCCATTTCTAATCATTCGCAATATCATTAAGATCATTACATCATGGCTCAAAACACTCAAAATATTAGCCACCGATAAGTTTGCTCAAGTAGAAAGGTAATGCCAGTTAACAAAATGAAAGTATTGAATAACGAACTTTTGAAAACATAATACAAAGACAGAGAAAAATATTACCCATGAGAACAAATTATCTCTCATCATGAAAGATGGTATTTTCACGCGATCATTCAGTCCTTTAAGGTGAAGAGTGTCCAACTATCTAATCCAATATAATTCACGTTGTAACAATTTCTTATGTAAATCACATTCTGAATTGTGACTTGGAATTTCAGTTGAGAAATGTTGTATTATTGAAATGTATCACTATTACTGACTTGTCAGAGTGATTACCAGTACTGCTTTTGTGCTCAGTACGGTGTAACTTGATTTTCCTCTCAGTCATTCCTAGGTATACCAAATCACATGGGCGCCTCAAGATGTAAATGCAATTATTAGTGTTACAATCAATATACAATGTACACAGTTGTAACAAGGAAACATTCCAGATGCTTTTGGAGGTACTGTAATATTCTATCAAATGCTATGTTCTTTTATAAGCAAACAATGGCAGATCATTAAATAGATTACCAAAATCATGTCCTATCCAAATTATCTTCCACCTGTTTGTAAATGTTGAGAGTCAGGTGCAATACATTTTATTCAAGTGAATTGAGAAAACGGTAGATGTTTTTTAGGAGCTATGGGATGAAAACTGTTGTAATGGAAAAAAAGTTATTTTGGTCTTTGGTTGTTTTAAATATGTTAGTGAAAATCCTGTTGTTTTGCAAACGCACTGATACATCCAGATGTGAGATCTCATTCTGGCTAATATTGTGATATTATAGTTCTTAGAGTTCAAAGCTTCAGTATTCATCTTCAAATTGTTTCTTGTCCCCTGCAAATCAAAAACATTTAATCAGTGTATCAGACATACAGTAATAGACCTTTCACCAACTTACTTCCCTGTGAATATATTTATCCTCAAATTGAGCCATAAAGGTATTGGCTTAACTAGGTGCCCACAAAAACCCATTGAGGTACTGCTGATTTGGAGGTAATAATCATCTTGCCTTCTGAAGTAACTTTGATATGAAGCAAGATGAAGAAGCTGTAATCAAAATACTTTGTAAGCTGGTATTTCATCGGTATTTAGCATTAGCCATTCAACTGCTTCTCAACCCGTGTGAGTGGAATCAATGTATGCAAAGAATTAACATCTATTGTACAAAGGTGTCATTCTGTATTCACTGATAATGGAATGTGTTTTAACTTGTTAGAAAAATCAGTTGTGTCCTTCAAGTATGAGGGTGTACTCTGAAATAGTAGTTGTAAAAACTCATCAATATATTTCCCGGCCGGTTCATGTATTGAACCACATCCAGATGCTATAGAACGAAACAATTGATTCTGCAGGTTTTTGTATGTTTTTGAGAGCATATATTGTAGGAAGCTGGCCTGGTGTGTGGTGAGCACCTATGGTGTTATCACCTTATACCAGATCCAGGTATCCCCTATTAGTGAAGTGTAGGCAGTGTCTAGGAAGCCAGGGCTCTCTAGAGGTACCTGTGGATGAGCAGCCACGACTTATCTAGGAGACATGCAAAGCTTATGCAATACCACTATAGTCACACAGCACTTACACACATGAAAGAACCACTCAGTTATTATGGTAACACAAATACTAAAATACTGTATAGGCCATACCCCAACTGGAGGTAGGTAAACACACTATTATATACACATTAGCAATCAGGAAATATCATGGAAAGCTATGAGGACTGGTAAAAGAAACAGCAAAGAGTGAAGGCCCTAGGGGAGGGCCAAATAATATAATAAAAAAGTGGAATGTGAAAGGCTGCCTCCACCCAAGAAAGTGCAATTGGTAGAGGGGAGCTGGAGGAACTAGGAACCCCAAGAGGTGAGTACCAGAGTGCCCCCCAGCAACCAGGAGAGAAGAGGTAAGTACCTGGTTTTCCCCAAAACCAACAAGAGGACTTTGGAAAAGACTGTGCAAGACCCAGACAAGACTGGAAGAAACCAAGGTGGATCCTGACAGAAGAGAACCTGCAAAGGAAGGGGACCAAGTCCAGTTTAAGTTGGCGTGTCCAGTGGTGGCAGGAGCCACTACCCACCCTTCTTTGGATGCAGGACCAGGTTGATGGTGGACGAAGAAAGTCAGCAGTTCAGCACAGGAACAGAAGAGGAGTTCCAGAAGTAATGTAGGTGATGTCCAATGTCGGCGTTTGTGATGCAGCCAGTCAGTGGTGGCGAAAAACTGCCAACAAGCCTTGGCAAATGCAAGAGTTGGAGAAGAAGGTTTTGCAAGGCTGAAGAAGACCAGCTAGATTCATGGGTCTCTAACCAAGCAGGTGAGTCAGAGGTGACCCTCTGCAACCAGAAGAGTCACAAGAAGAGGAAGCAGCCCCCACAGGTGACCCATGGTCAGCAGGCACAGGAGTCACAATGCGGCCCACTCAGCACACCTGAAGAGGAGTTCCACATCGCTGGAGGAGCAGGCAGGAGACTGTGCTTCACAGGAAGGGGTGCTGGGTGCTGGGGCTACATGCAGTCTGGAAATTCCTTGGAGGAGGAACAAACAAGTCTTGGTAGCTGCAAGAGACATGGTGCACAGGGGTACTGTCCTGCAAGGAGAGGCAACGGCTTACCACCTCCCAAGTTAGAAATCTGGTAGAGAGGATCAAGTAGACCACTCAAAACCCCAACCTGTGATGCAGGATCCATGTAGTTCTGTAGGAGAGAGGATTCACGCAGCCAGTCGTCATTACAGTGGGTGCCTGCGGATGCAGGGGAGTGACTCTTTCATTCTAAGGGAGATTCCTTCTTATGTTTTGTGCAGATGGAAGACTCATCTCCCTCAGAGGATGCACAGCCAGGGAAATGTTGTAGTTGCTGGAAGGATCCCGACAAACAATGTTGCAAAGCGGAGTTGTCACTGGAGTTGCAGATTGTCAGTCAGTCAGTCCCTGGAGGGTCCAGTTGCAGTCCCTGTGGCCAGAAGATGAAGTTAACGATACAGAGGAGTCCTGCTAGAATCTTTGAAGTCAAATCTGAGGACCCACCCAAAAGGGAGACCCTAAATAGCCCTGGAAGTAGTTTTTGATCACTTAGCAGGATGACCACCTATCAGGAGGGGGCTGTGATGTCCTCTGCCTGACCTGGCCACTCCGATGCTCCCAGGGGCCTCTGCCCACCTTAGATTCAAGATGGCAGAATCAAGTAGCCACCTGGAGGAGTTCTGAGCACCACCCCTGGGGTGATGATGGACAGGGGTGTGGTCACTCCCCTTTCCATTTTCCAGTTTCACGCCAGACCAGGGACTAGAGTTCCCTGGACTGGTGCAAACTGGTTTATGCAAGGAGGGCACCAAATGTGCCCTTCAAAGCATAACCGTGGTTTTTGGAGGCTACCCCTCCCAAGCCATGTAACACCTATTTCCAAAGGGAGAGGGTGTTACCTCTCTCTTTCACAGGAAATCCTTTGTTCTGCCTTCCTCTGCCTATGCTAGTCAAGCAGCAGGAGGGCAGAAACTTGTCTGAGGGATAGCAGCAGCACAGGCTGCCCTGAAAATAGAATACTAGGAGGATCAATGCTGGGGTTCCTCTAAGGTGTCCCCAAATGTGTGAAATCATACAGCCATTACTGGCAACAGTGTTGAGGTTTGTTTTTGACATGTTTTCTTTTTCTTTACCCTTGGAGTTTAGAAAGACATATTTGCTTTATTTTTCACACATTTCTTTTCACAGCACAATTTTTGTTTGATATAGGTTGTAGTTTTAGCACACATTTTTCCCAATCACTTTACAACTACATGCTTCTTCGATGTCTCAGATCATGAACATGTACATTTTTACATTGTCGGTTTTCCCTTGATGAAGGACACGCAGTCCGAAATGCATTGGGATTCTTTCTGTTAAACGTTTGGATAAAAAATTTAATTTGTGGAATATTTGGCAGTTGCCAATGGGAGAGCACCCAAAAAATTCCGATTTGAAAAAACAAACATTTTTCTTAAAGATACATACACCAACAAGAGTTTGTAATTGTCTTTAGGGCACTTTTCCCTCTTTTCACAGTGAGACCTGGGACTTTAAAGATAGATAGCCATTATAGCATTTACAGAATATTTCAGAGATATCACAATAGCCTGAGTGTAAGGGGGAATGCAGGAATTCATGCTTGAACCAATATCCATATCGGAGATTAAATGAGCAACAGATGTTTTTGCCAGCAGCTGAGCCCCCGATACTGATGGGCTAACTCCTGATTTTTTTAGGGCATGCAAAGCATTTAATGAGGGTTTGGAGTCCCTGGATCTGCTTATTGTTCCCCTACCACAATGGGAAACCTTGATTATCGCTATTCAAAAGCCTGTTAAAGATAACAAGGAGTGTGGTTCTTACAGACTGCTTTCTTTATTAAACATGGATAATAAAAGTAGTTTCATGGCTACTTCCTAACACACTGAGGCCCTCATTACAACCCTGGCGGTCGGTGATAAAGTGGCGGTAATACCGCCAACAGGCTGGCGGTAACTACTGACAAATTATGACCATGGCGGTGAGAACTCAGATAGGTAGCCACTTTACCACACCGACTGCCAGGGCGGATACAACAGCCACCACGACGGTAGAAGCCTACAGCAAGGCGGAAGTCAATGTTCCGCTCACCATATTATGACACATCAGTCCACCACCTTTTCCGGGGCGGTACCTGGCGGAAACTGAGCTCAGAAGAGAAAGGGAGCACCTTTGGAGAGACAGGGAAGAACCACGCCGCCATGGAGCCTGAACTTCAAACATTCCCTATGATATTCTACGTCCTGCTCCACCACGAACACCAACGACGGCGAAGACAACCACAGTGAGTACAGCCACCTAGCATTCAAGGGAGGGGGGAGGAAAACGAGAGTGACACACCCACAACACACCCCCCACCCCCAACACCATACACACAATCAGCTGCAGTAATAAAACATATTTACCCCGTACCCCTGAGGAATAATTCAAGGACAACAGGAATATATTAAAGTGATTGTAATATTAACATCACAGTAGAAATACCAGAAGTCATTCTCATATGTACAATTCAGGCGACACTGCCCAGTCCTCATTGTGCATAGGCCACAAGGCCACAGGCCAACGTCCAAGGCCCCAATTGTCACCTGCACCAACACGAAGAGAACACTGCAGGTGCATCAGATGGAAAATAGGCAGGCACTTCAGGGGGACGGGGAACAGGGGCTCCTGAGCCGGCAGATGGAACAAAACCACTGGTTCTGGAAGGGGCAACATGCCCTGTGCTTGGTCCTGGAGAGTGCAAGGCCACAGTCTCTCAAGTGGGTGACTTGCCCACTGGCTCTGGAGGGGGCAACATGCCCTGTGTTTGGTCCTGGGAAGTGCAAGGCCACAGTCTCTCAAGAGGGTGACTTGCCCAGTGGTTCTGGAGGGGGCTTTGTGCCCTGTGCTCTTGATCCTCAGGAGGCTGGGGTTGATGGGTGGCTTACCCACTGGTTCTGGAGGGGGCTTCATGCCCTGTGCTCTTGATCCTGGGGAAGCTGGGGTTGGTGGGTGGCTTACCCACTGGTTCTGGAGGGGGCTTCGTGCCCCGTGCTCTTGTTCCTGGGGAGTGCAAGGTCACAGTCTCTCAGGTGGGTGCCATACCCACTGGCTTTGCAGTGGGCAGGCCGCACAGCAGCCCATGGAGGAAGGACTACATATGGTCTACCAGCGGTGACGGCTGCTCAGTGGTGGTAGTGGTGCTCCTGCTGGTGGTTGTGGTGGGGGGAGGCTCCAGCCCAATCCCTGCAGCCTTAGACAGCTGCCCATGGCTGGTGGTGGTGCTGCAGCTGCTGTTGGTGGGGAGGGGAGGCTCCAGCCCATCCCCTGCAGCATCAGAGGCTGCCAACTGCTGGTGGTGGTGGTGGTGGTGGGGGAGGCTCCAGCCCATCCCCTGCAGCTTTGGATGGCTTCCCACTGCTGGTGGTTGTGCTACTGCTGGTGGTGGTGGGGGGGAGGCTCCAGCCCATCCCCTGTAGCCTCGGACATCTTCACAACTTTGGTTGGTGGTGGGGGCTCTGTCTGAGTCCCTGCACCAGGCCCCTTGTCCGTCCTCCCTGCTGGTGCCGGCCCCTTGCCCTTCCAGGCAGCAGCTTGGGCAGGCACACATTCTTTCAGGCTGGCTGGTGCGCTGGATCCTTTCCCACCACGAGTGGGTGCGGAGACTACTGGTTTCGTGGACCGAGTGGCTGAGGTGCTTGCCTGGGTTTTTGGCACCCTGGCCAGACGTGGAGGATGGGGAGGAAGGGGTAGGGAAGAGGTCAATGGTGGAGAGAAAAAGCTTCTTTGGGACACTGGGGTGGGAAGAGGTGTAGGAAAGTACCATCTTCCTTGGCATGTTACCCCCACTTTTACCTATATGACAGTATGTTTTTGCCTGTCTCACTGGGATCCTGCTGGTCAGGACCACAGTGCTCATAGTGTGTGTCTGTATAGTGCTTGACTGTGTCACTGAGGCTCTGCTAATCAGAACCTCAGTGCTTATGCTCTCTCTGCTTTTAAATTTGTCTCTGTAGGCTAGTGACTTCATTTACCAATTTCAGTTGGCACACTGGAGCCCCCTTATAAGTGCCAAGTATAGGGTATTGGGGCCTCCAGGAGATCCATATGGGCTGCAGCATTTCTTTTGTCACCCATAGAAGGCTCAGACAAACCCTTGCACAGGCCTGCCATTGCAGCCTTCGTGAAATAACACACGTTATTTCACAGCCATTTTCACTGCACTTAAGTAACTTATAAGTCACCTATATGTCTAACTTTAACTTGCTCAACGTTAGGTGCAGTTACTAAATGTGAGGGCACCCTTGCACTAGCAAAGGTGCCCCCTCATAGTTCAGGGCCATTTTCTAGGACTTTGTGAGTGCGGGGACACCATTACACGCGTGCAATACATATAGGTCAATACCTACATGTGGCTTCACAATGGTAACTCTGAGTATGGCCATGTAGCCTGTCTAAGATCATGGAATTTTCCCCTCATTCCAAATCTGGTATTGGGGAGACAATTCCATACATCCTCGGAGCTCCACCATGGACCCCCAGTACTGTCAAACCAGCTCCCTGAGGCTTGCACTGCAGCTACAGCTGGTGCCACCTCACAGACAGGCACACTGTTCTGCCCTCCTGGAGTCTGAGCAGCTCAGTCCCAGGAAGGCAGAACAAAGAATTTCCTCTGAGAGCAGGGTGTTACACCCTCTCCCTTTGGAAATAAGTGTTACAGGCTGAGGAGGGGTAGCCTCCCCCCGCCTCTGGGAATGCTTTCAAGGGCACAGATGTGCCCTCCTTGTGTAAGCCAGTCTTCACCGGTTCAGGGACCCCTTGTCCCCTGCTCTGGTGCAAAAATGGACAAAGGAAAGGGGAGTGACCACTCCCTGTCCATCACCACTCTAGGGGTGTTGCCCAGAGCTCCTCCAATGTGTCCCAGACTTCAGCCATCTTGCTTTGCAAGGTGTGGGGGCACTCTGGAGGGCTCTGAGTGGCCAGTGCCAGCAGGTGACGTCAGAAACCCCTCCTGATAGGTACATACCTGATAAGATAGCCAATCCTCCTCTGAGGGCTATTTAGGGTCTCTCCTGTGGGCTTCTCTTCAGATTCTACTTGCAGATTCCCAGCAGGAATCCTCTGCAACTACTACTTCAACCTCTGACCTCGGATCGACCGCAGACTGCTCCAGGAACCACTGTAACAGCAACAAAGTATCCACAAGGGATACCTTTCTTCTGCAACTTCAGCTCCTGCCAGCAACTGTTTTCTGCCATTGCATTCTATAGCATTTCCTATTGTTTGCATTGTTCTATGACTATTTACTTGTCTAATTTTGGTGTCTAGTGTATATATTGTGTATAATACTTACCTACAGAAGGAGTATTGTTTCTAAGATATTTTTCGTACTGTGTCACCCAAATAAATAACTATATTTTTGGTAACGCTGAGTATTGCCTTTACTTGTGTATAAGTACTGTGTAACTATAAGTGGTATTGCAGGAGCTTTGCGTGTCTCCTAGTTCAGCCTAAGCTGCTATGCTATAGCTACCTCTATCAGCATAAGCTGCTAGAACACTACTACTTCACTAATAAGGGATAACTGGACTTGGTATAAGGTGTAAGTACCCAAGGTACCCACTACAAACCAGGCCAGCCTCCTACAAGAGGGAGAAGGTTTGGAGTGGAGGAAGAGGGAGTGGTTGTAGGAAGTGTCTGTCTGCTGTGTTTGGGTGCAGGTGCATGGGCTGGATGCTGTTGTGATGTATCTGAGTGCTTACGTTTGTGTACCTTGGGTGGGGGACAGACACAGTGGCAGAGGACACAGGGGACATTTGCATGGCTGTTGTAGAGGTGTCTGCAAGTGAGGTGTGTGTTCTGCTAGGTGTGATGGTGATGCTGGTAGTGGATAAGGATGTAGTCCTTGCAGATGTGAGTGTAGACGCAACTGGGAGGGAGGTGGAGGAGGAGGAGGAGAGGGAGACAGTGGAGGCAGTGGATGTTGGTATGTCTGATTCTGGATGGTGCTTGTGTGAGTGCCTGTGGGATGATGTGTGGTGCTTATGTTTGCCTGTGCCACTCTTGTGTGTTGTCCTGTGTGCATGCTCATCTGCCTGTGCACTTGGGATAGGCTGGGGTTGAGGGGTATGGGTTCGGGAAGAGGAGGTTGGAGTGGGGGCGGTAGAAACAGGGACAATGACAGCCATCAGAGAGGAGGCCAGAGCCTGGATTGATCTATGTTGGGCAGCCAAGCCAGTGTGAATGCCCTCCAGAAATGTATTTGTCTGTTGCATTTGGGCTGCCGGCCCCTGGATGGCATTCAGAATGGTTGACTGCCCAACAGAGATGGATCTCAGGAGGTCAATAGACTCCTCACTCAGGGCAGCAGGGCTAACTGGTGCAGGGCCTGAGGTGCCTAGGACGAAGGAGATGTCCACCCTGCTGGGTGAACGAGCACGGGCAACTCGATGAGGGGCTGCTGGGAGGGTGGTGCTGGTACGGGGGAGCTTCCATCAGAAGAGGTATGTGTGTACGAACTGTCCCCTCCAGTCTCTGCCGTGGTGCTCCCCTCATCCTCCGTCCCACTGGTGCCCTCAGTGTCGGTGGACTCTGCCTCCTGGGTCCTGTGGGATGCAGCTTCCTCCGTCGCCTCTGCTCCTCCGCCAGATGATGCTAATGCACATAAGGACAGGATGACAAAACAAAAAGTGGGGGGGGGAGACAAAGGATACACTTGGTCAGTGGCTGCAACAACACTACTGTTGGCATGCAAACCACCCTCACACACACAGGGAACAGCCCTACACACTATGCAATGCACTACCTGTGATAATGCTAGCCACAAAGGCATGGGGAGGGGCACATACCACCAAAATCAGCACACCTTGGACCCACACAGCCCTGACCAGTTGTGGATGCCTACAAGCTGGGTAGCAGGATTATCACTTCAGAACCCTGCACACCATGGCACCTAGTCTGCAATGTCAGGCCTGGCCTAGGGGTACCCATTGACACACATCCCAACCCGGGTACCCCCCTACCATGTGTAAGTATTGATGATGGGCACTGCACTCACCCCCTTGTGGTTGCTGTGATGCCCTCAAGCGCCCATCCTGCTCCAGATAGGCCACCAACAGTATGCGGGCCATCAGGGGTTTAGGTATGAATAGCACCCCTTCCTCGTTGGGAGGCATCCCCAGCTGAGCCTCCGCCGTCTTTCATGCCTAGCGTCTCGGGTCCTCCCACCATTTCCGACAGGGGGTGCTCCGCCTGCCGAGACTCCCAGGGTCCGCACCTCCTTGGCGACGGCACACCATATCCCCTTCTTTTGTTGGGCGCTGACCTGCAGAGAAATACACACAGGAAATGTTATCAGTCAGACCGTCCTGCCTGTTATACTTATGGCCCACCATACCCCTTCCCATCCCCATTTGCACAGACATGGCCCAGCACACAAGCTGCACGCTGCCCAGGGGACATCCACCCACCCCTCTACACAAGGCCTTCACACACACCACTCCATGCATTCATGCCACATGCATTGTGGTCACAGTGTACTCACCTGCTGGTCTGCAGACCCATACAGCAGTCCGTACTGGGTAGGTCCCCATCCACCAGTCGATCCAACTCTGCAGAGGTGAAACCAGGGGCCCTATCCCCAGTCACACGAGCCGTGGTAGGTTCATTACACAGGTCACAGCACCACATGCAGTGTAGGTCCTCTCCTGTTGAAGGTCAGGTAGCAAGTGAGTGATCGGATAGAAAATGGTGGTCAAGTCCGCGGCGGTGCATACCATCACCACCGGCTTACTTCACCATTGGCCACTGTACCCCATAGGGCCCAATGTTATCCAATGAGGAGTTGCACAGCGGTTCATGACCGCCTCCTGCAACGACACAGAACGTCAGTGGAATTACCTCACTTCCACCTGTCCCTCCACACAGGACAGGCGAATGCCATTTCGGGTGGGGGCAGGCCCTGGTAATAACTGCAACACAGTAAAAAATAGGACATACAGGACAAATCCCACTTACCCATTACTTGTTAACATCATGCAATGTACTGTTGTGTCTCCAATGTACAGTTTGTGACTGGCTCCTCATTCTTTTGTCCCTTAGACTGCAACCGCTGTGGATGAATAGGAGATGGAGACATACCCCCATGTACAGACCCCTGGTGGACTTGGCAGCAATGGAGGACTGGCACATTATCCTCACCTATAGACTTGACAGGGCCACAATCATGGATCTGCGTGCCCAAATAGAGCCTGACTTGATATCTGCTGTCACCCCACTGGGATCCTCCCTCTTGTGCAAGTCCTATCTGTGCTCCATTTCTTGGCAACTGGTTCTTTCAAAGTGACAGTGGGCTTGGCAGCAGGACTGTCACAGCCAATGTTCTCATTAGTGTTGACAAGAGTGTTGTCTGCCCTGATCAAACACATGTGCTGTTACATTGTTTTCCCCCAGGTTGAAGACTTGGCCACAGTGAAGGATGACTTCTATGCAATGGGATATATCTCCAACATAATTGGGCAATTGATGGAACACATATTGCATTTATCCTCCCCTGTCAAAATTAACAAGTGTACAGAAATCGAAAGACTTTTCACTCCATGAATGTGCAGATGGTGTGCTTGGCGGACCAGTACATCTCCCATGTCAATGCTAAGTATCCGTGTTCTGTGCATGATGCCTTTATCCTGAGAAATAGCAGCATCCCAAATGTGATGGCCCAACTACAGAGGCACCGGGTGTGGCTAATAGGTGAGCCCTGGGTCCCACCCAGTAGAAGCTGGTGTATGGGTATGGTGTGGGTCATATAGGATAGTGTGTGGCTAAACGTTGTCCCTCGATATTTGCAGGTGACTCAGGTTACCACAACCTATCATGGCTACTGACCCCTGTGACGAATGCCAGGACAAGGGCAGAATAACGTTACATTGAGGCACATGGAAAAACAAGTAGGATTATTGAACGTACCATTGGCCTCCTGAAGGCCAGGTTCTGGTGCCTCCATCTAACAGGTGGATCCCTGTGCTACTCACCCAAGAAGGGCTGCCAGATAATCGTGGCATGCTGCATGTTGCACAACCTTGCCTTGAGACGCCATGTGCCTTTTCTGCAGGAGGAGGAGGCTGGAGATGGCCGTGTGGCAGCAGTGGACCCTGTGGACAGTGAGGATGAGGAGGCAGAGGATGAGGATTGAAAGTACCTTTGGCCTCCAGAAGACCAGGCTCTGGTTCCTCCATCTGACAGGTGGATCCCTGTGCTACTCACCCAAGAAGGGCTGACAGATAATCGTGGCATGCTGCATGTTGCACAACCTTGCCTTGAGACGCCATGTGCCTTTTCTGCAGGAGGAGGAGGCTGGAGATGGCCGTGTGGCAGCAGTGGACCCTGTGGACAGTGAGGATGAGGAGGCAGAGGATGAGGAAGATGGCAACAGAACTGCAGTGATTCGACTATATTTCCAAAGACACACAGGTAAGACAGTGGTACTTAACATTTCATTGTCATTTTTTGAATTATCTATGGCACTGGCATGCTGTTAATTCCCACTTCTATGCCCACTCACTGTACCCTTTGGCAACTCATTTTGCAGATGTTGGTGCCCAACTATCGCTTCTGGTATCATCACTGCAGCCAACTACAGGTCTTTACTATGTCAACATTACTGTACAGTTGAATTGCAATGATTGAACCTTGTTAAACAAATACATACTTAAAACATATGACATACTCCATCCTTTTTGTGTGTTTGTGTAAGTGCTAAGAAGAAGATGGGGAAGTGCAATGGGAAGGGGTGATGATGGAGGAAAGTCCAGGGTATTGTTCCAGTCTATTTGTAGCACAGGTGCATTGTCCACGGGGACATAGGAAGGGGAGCAATGGCAGTTCAAGGCGGACAGGGTGACAATCAGGAGAGTCTAATTTCCTGGTGGGGGTCTTGGCAATAGTCTCTGGCTACTACCTGGATCGCAGGGAACATTTGCAGGGTGGTTGACCTTCTGCAGGCGGAGGGGTGCTGGTGGCTTGTTGTTCCTGTGGCGAGGCCTCCTGTCCACTAGTGGCAGCGGAGGTGATAGGCAGTTCAGATGTCTGGCTAGTGGCAGGGGCTCGCTGTTGTGAGACTGCCTCCCTCATAATGTTGGTCATGTCTGCCAGCACCCCTGCTATGGAGACCAGGGTGGTGTTGATGGCCTGCAAGTCCTCCCTGATCCCCTGGTACTGTCCCTCCTGCAGCCGCATGTTCTCCTGCAAGTTGTCCAGGATCTGGCCCAGCGTATCCTGGGAATGTTGGTATGCTCCTAGGATCTCACAGAATGCCTCCTGGAGAGTCAGTTCCCTGGGCCTGTCCCCCCCTGGTGCACAGCACTCCTCCCAGTTTCCCTGTTGTCCTGTGCCTCTGTCCCCTGAACTGTGTGCCCACTGCCACTGACCGCAGGTCCCTGATTGTCTTGAGTATGAGGTGTGCCCTGGGGTCCCTGTAGTGGTGGACACACTGTTGATTGATGTGTCCTGGGGACAGAGGTATGGGTACGCTAGGTGGGTGCTGTGATGGTGTTTCCAGATGGGGGAGGCTCTGGGGTGGTGTGTGACTGGGCCTGGGTAACCGGCTGTCCAGAGGTCCCTGGTGGGCCAGGTTGGTCATCCAGATCCAGGTGACCAGAGTTGCTGTCATCACTGTGGGCCTCTTCTATGGGGGGAATGGATGGTGCTGGCACCTCTTCGCCGCTGACATTAGCTGGGGTACCTGTGGGGATGTAAATGCAGTGTTATTGTTTCTGTGTGTGACATATTGTGCATTGGTGGGTTGCCCTCTTTGTTTGTATTTGCCCTGGCATCTTTCACTTGTGTACGTTGGTGTATGGTGGGATGATTACTTCTCTCTAGTGTGCATGCTTTAGTGATGGGTGTCCATGCAGGTCTGTGAGTGGTGTCCATCCATTGGTATGGCATGCAGGGCTTGGCATTGAGATGAGGTGAGATGTGATGGTGGGGTGTGTGGGAGGTGGTGGAGTGATGGGAGTGAGGGTGTGGTTGGAGTTATGTGATGGCATGCAGGTAGGGCGGTAATAGTGGTATAGAGTTGACTTACCAGAGTCCAGTCCTCCTGCTACTCCCGCCAGGCCATCAGGATGCATGATAGGCAAGACTTTCTCCTCCCATGTTGATAGTTGTGGGGGAGGAGGTGGGGTCCACTGCCAGTCCTCTGTACAGCAAGTTGGTGCCTTGCTGCAATGGAATGTACCTTCCCCTGTAGCTCATTCCACCTCATCCTGATGTCATCCCTTGTTCTGGGGTGCTGTCCCATGGGGCTGACCCTGTCCACGATTCTCCGCCATAGCTCCACCTTCCTAGCAATGGATATCTGCTGCACCTGTGCTCCAAATAGCTGAGGCTCTACCCAGATGATTTCCTCCACCATGACCCTTAGCTCCTCCTCTGAGAATCTGGGGTGCCTTTGTGGTGCCATGGGTGTTCTGTGAGTTGTGTAGGTGAGGGTGTGTAGGGTGATGTGTTGGGGTGTGTGATGTGGGGTGCGTGGGTGGTGTATAGTTGTAGGTGGTGTGTGGTTTGGGTCTGGTGGTGTGTGGCTCTGGTTTTGTATGTAGTTGTGGTGTCTCTCTTGTGCCAATTGTTTTTAATGGTAAAGGGCTGTCGGTAATGTGGGTGTGTTTGATAGTGGTGTGGGTGTGGTGTGTGTATGGGTGTCAGGTGCGTGTTATTTAAATTGACCAATGTGGTGTTATTTTGTTTGAGTGTGTGCATTCTGAGCGCAGCCAATGGTTTACCACCATTGAATGTCCGCCGGGGTGATTCTTGGGTCATATTGTGGTGGACGTTGGCATGATGGTGTGGGTTTTGATACCACCAGTTTATCACTGACCTTTGGTGTGGCGGATTTGTGTGTGTGGCTGAATAGTGACAGATTGTTCTGTATGTGGCATAATATGGTGAACAGATAGCCGTCACGGTGGCGGTATGTAGGCGGCAGTCAGCATGGCAGTAAGTGGGTTTTACCACCAATGTCATAATGAGGGCCTGAATCTGTTAATGGGGAAATTAATTATACACGACCAAGCAGGTTTAATTTCTGGTAGAGGCAACTCTCATGATCTACATAACTTTTTTCGACTGTTACATGGAACCTGGAACCTGGAACCTGGAAATTCCAAATGTCTCAGTTCTTTTAATGTGCCAAAAAGGCATTTGACTTGGCCACATATGCTAACTGTAATTTGCAGGATAGGTCTGGGTAGCTACTTTCAGCAGCTTGTCAAATTGTTGTACACTGAACGCATTGCCAGAGTCTGCATCAAAGGATATGTATTTTCTTCCTCTGATTTGCAGGAACACGCAACAAGCATGCCCCATGTCACCAATAATCTTTTGCAGTAACTATACAGCCAATGTTCTCCTTGCTGCACCAGAAACACAGATAGAGAGGCATTGCATTTCCCACAAAATGGGGACTGCTGTTATATTCTGACAGCGTTTTCCTATTCGTCAAAAACCCAGGCGAGAACCTGCAGCAAACAATTTGCTCTATTATGAGATTTGGTGAATACTCAGGCATCCGAATTAATTAGAACAAGCCTGGAATGTTCCGATTCATAGATTGCCAAACACTTGCTGGAACATCTCCTGACTTGGAGGGAGGACTCAGTGAAATATCTGGCTGTTCTCGTCAACAAAGATCGTGAAAAGATCCTCAAGGGTAATTAGGGACCTGCAATTGAAAACCGTAGCACACAGGTGGAGCTATGGATCCAGCTACCCTCTCCGTCTGGCATGGTAGTACTGCCCAAGTTCTTAAAGATGTTCATGAATACACCCATAACCCCAGGTAAATGTATATATGCTAACTTTCGAACCTTGCAGATTAAACTAGCACAATTTAGATGGGATAGACTTACCCAGTCAAATGAGGCTGGTGGCTTTACTGTGCCTGATTGTAAACGATAATGCTTTGCAGCACAATCATACTTTGAAATAGATCAATCTTAGGTTTCTACTGTATGCACTGTATTAATGTCTAAAATACCTAGATCAGGTAGATCTTTAGAAACGATTAAATGCACACACTGGTAAATCTGGACGACTGCTAGCAGAGGTAACGGAAATATGCTCTCCATAAATGCCCATTGTAGATAATCCTGCTTTACCCCCAACACTGGATAAATAAGTAAAATCCACAGCAAAAGAGCTGCAGTCACACACGATTTGGCAGCTCCTTCCTAATGGTAGTTTCATGACGTCCAGCAGTTTTGCGAAACTCAAGCAATGAATGCACAAAAAATATTTGCATATTTTCGTATACAGCAGGTGGCCATGGCCTGATGAGAAAATGTTCACTGTTAGCCTGCAAGGTTCCACCCACTGACGCAAATGTATCTGTTACAACTATCAATGGATGGATTGCTAACCTCTATAAACTTTACATGGAACAAATGACCCCCATTCTGTACTGCCAGTCGTTGTGACCTGCAAGTGGTAACCTCATTTATGGCACTGAACATTTGTTGCAAGAAAAATGTACTTGTAACCATTAATTATAGGCACAAACATATTCATTCCACCTTTTTTAAATAAATTATATTATACCCCAAGTTACTTAAAAAAATTGACCCCTCTCTGCCATCTTATTGCATCAGATGCTCTGCAGAACCAGCTGACGTCTTGCACTTGAACTGGACATGCCCTCCATTTTATTGGTTCTATACTGAGCAAGCACAAATTCTAAGGGATGTTACATCTCCAACACTTGACAGCACCCAGTAGTTTTGATATTTGCATATGTTTCAGACATGCCAAAGTCTGTCAGATGGTTGACCTCCTTCATGTTGGTCTTGGTCAAACAAAGGATAGCAAAGGCATGGTACGAAGAGCTTATTCCCAAAAAAAAGACTGGCTTAAGGATGCTGATCTATGTAATGATATCCCTGAAACATTTGTTAAACTGCAACGTATAACTGCTTGACCGAAAGACATATGGGGCCTTTCAGGGAACACTTACATCTTGTCAACGCTACAGCTGATGAGTCTATGACTTGAGGAACACGTGACCGGCCACTACCAATGTGCATTGTACTAACTGTAATTGAGCTCTTTATTGAATAGCATCGCTATCATACATGCAGCATGGCTTTCACACCGAAGTGCAAGCTCAACATTGCATGCTCTGCAATCAAGCACACAGCAGACAATGTCCAATCACATTAATACCCAAATTAAATTTTCATGGGATCGTATTTACACCACTTTCAGAACATCAATCAATCATTTGTAGAGTGCGCTACTCACCTGCTAGTGTCTCAAGGCACTGAGAGGGGGGGAGATGCTACTGCTCGAACAGCCAGGTCTTGAGGCGTTTCCTTAAGGTCAGCAGGTCCTGGGTCGTAGGTGGCTTGGGAGGGAGTTCCAGGTCTTGGCGGCGAGGTGGGAGAATGATCTGTCACCCGCTGTGGTTCGGTGGATGCAAGGAACGGTGGCGAGGGTGAGGTTGGTGGAGCGGAGTTGATGGTTGGGAGTGTAGAAGGTGAGTCGCTCATTGAGGTAAGCAGGGCCGACATTGTGGAGTGCTTTGTGAGCATGGGTGAGGAACTTGAAGGTGATCCTGTTGTTGACGGAGAGCCAGTGTGGATCTCTCAGGTGGGCTGAGATGTGGTTGCGGCGTGGGATGTCGAGGATGAGGCGTGTGGAGGCGTTCTGTATACGTTGCAGTCTTTTCTGGAGCTTGGCCGTGCTTCCCGCGTAGAGAGCATTGCCGTAGTCCAGTCTGCTGCTGAAGAGGGCCTGGGTGACCGTCCTTCTGGTTTCGGTGGGGATCCACCTGAAGATCGTGGGGAGCATGCAGAGGGTGTTGAAGCAGAAAGATGAGAAGGTGTTCACTTGCTGGGTCATGGTGAGCGATGAGTCCGGGATGAATCCTAGGTTGCGTGCGTGGTTGGTGGACGTCGGTGCAGTTCCTAGGGTGGCCGGCTACCAGGAGTTGTCCCAGACGGAGGGGTTGGAGCCGAGGATCTCCGTCTTGTCTGAGTTCAGTTTCAGGCGGCTGCTGTCCATCCAGTTGACGATGGCCTTTATTTCGTCGTGGAGGTTGATTTTGGCGGTGGAGGGGTCCTTGGTGAGTGAGAGGATCAGCTGGGTGTCGTCAGCGTAGGAGATGATGTTGAGGTTGTGTGATCGGACGATGTTGGCGAGCGGTGCCATGTAGATGTTGAAAAGGGTCGGGCTGAGTGAGGATCCTTGGGGAACGCTGCAGATGGTCTCGGTAGCCTCAGATTGGAAGTGAGGGAGGCGGACTCTTTGGGTCCTGCTGGAGGGGAAGGATGTGATCCAGTCCAGGGCTTTGTGGTGGAGGCGTGTGCGAAGGGTGTGGTGGCAGACGGTGTCGAAGGTAGCCAAAAGGTCTAGGAGGATAAGGGCTGCAGTTTCACCTTTGTCGAGCATGGTCCTGACGTCATCGATCGCGCCGATGAGGTCGGTCTCGGTGCTGTGGTTGCTACGGAAACCAGATTGAGATGTGTCCAGCGTGTTGTTGTCTTCAAGGAAGCAGGTCAGTTGGTCGTTGACGATCACCGGGAAGGGGAGGAGGGAGGTGGGCCGGTAGTTCTTAAAATCTCTTGTGTCTGCTTTGGGTTTCTTTAACAGGGCGTTGACTTCGGCGTGCTTCCAGCTTTCCGGGAAGGTGGCAGTCTCGAAGGAGCTGTTGATGATCATTTGAAGTTGAGGGGCGATGATTGACCTTGCTTTGTTGAAGACGTGGTGGGGGCAAGGGTCGGAGGGTGAGCAGGAGTGGATGGTGCACATTGTTTTGATGGTATCCCCGTCGTTGATGCTGAGCAGGAGGTTCATGTGGCTGGGGTCCGGTGAGTCAGTGTTTGTGGTGGCAGTGGGTTTCGTGGCGGTCGAGGGTGTTGAAGCTGTCCGTGATCTTGCGTTGAAAGAAGGTGGAGAGGACTTTGCAGAGGTCTTGCAAAGGTGGGGTGTCGGAGCAGGATCTGGGGTTGGCAAGTTCCTTAACGATGTTGAAGAGCTCTTTGCTGTCATGTGCATTGTTGTCGATGCGTTCCTTGTAGAAGGATCTCTTGGTGGTCCGGATGAGCTGGTGGTCCTTGCGGATGGCATTCTTGAGGGCAGGATACAGCGATTATATTATCTTTAGCTGAAAGAGATGAAGATCTTAACATCTCTACAAGAATCCTGAATGAACTTAATTTGGTCCCCAACAGGAGTGAATCTAGTGGTTTAAAAAGTAAATCCAGGTGGACTCCGAGATCATTAGGCTCTAACTCTCTAGATAAGTTCTTTGACTTGGTCTGTTGGGATTTTGATAACTTTTTAGCAAAGAAGAATTATCGATATTCCTCAATGAATTTAAGTGCAGATGAGCTAGCCGCATTACAAGAACTTAAAATCAATAAAGATATCATTATCAGACAAGCTGATAAAGGTGGTAATGTGGTCATTATGGATAAGGTGGATTATGACAATGAGATCATGTCACAACTTTCTGATTTGTCCTGTTATGAGAAGTTATCACACAATCCTATTTCAAACCTGGTATTTGTGATTAATAACAGATTATTGGTTTGGCACCAACAAGGTTTACTTAACAAAGATGAATATTCATATTTGAAGGTACACCATCCTCGTTATCCTTGTTTGTATACCCTACCTAAAATACATAAAGGTTTGCCTTTCCCACCTGGGAGACCTATTGTTTCGGGTATTCAGGGTCCCACGGAGAGGCTTTTGGAATTTGTTGACTGTTTTCTACAACCAATGGTTCAGAATCTTCCTTCCTTTATTAGAGATACAACACATATCCTTAGTATCCTTAGTGACGTAGAGTGGGACAGTAATATGCTTCTGGTAACTTTAGACGTAGTATCACTTTATACTTGTATCAAGCATAACTTAGGCTTAGAAGCCCTGAGATACTTTCTCCAGAAGAGATCAGCTAATTTATGGGATCATACTACGATGTTATTAGATATGATTGATGTGATCACGAATAACAACTTTTTTATGTTCAACAATATGTGGTTTCGACAAAAACAAGGTGTGGCAATGGGCTCCAAATTCTCCCCATCATATGCAAACTTGTTCATGGGTTGGTTTGAACACACTTGGATTTGGGGCCCGAATGCAGCAGCATGGCATACATTTATTTTATTTTGGGGTCGTTATATAGACGACTGCCTAATGATTTGGACAGGAGGTGAAGAGAAACTCAAGGAATTTTGTAGCTTCATAAACTCTAACAATATGAATATTAGATTTACTTTTCAATTTAGTGCTGTCAAGATTGTATTTTTGGACGTTGAATTGTTTATTTCCCATGATAAAATACATAGTAGATTATTTCGGGAAGACAACTGCCTGTAATTCCATTTTGCATGCAAAAAGTGCTCACCCCAGACATTAGGTGGCATCAATTCCCTTTGGTGAATATATGAGGGCACAACGTAATTGTAGCCTTGATGATGAATTTGTTTTACAAATGGATGATATGGAAAGGAGGTTTGGGGCACGTGGTTACTCACGTAAAATATTAAAAAGAGCCCGACAGAGAGCCAGGTATCTAAATAGGAATGACACTTTGAAACTTAGAGTGCACAATGAGAGTAAGAAGGCCTCTAACGTAGTAAGGTTTATAACAGACTTCAATGATGCTTCACTAATCTTGAAAAAATATATGAAGAAACATTGGAATGTATTAATGCAGGATGAATCATTAAAGGATATAGTCACAGGAGGAGTGGTGACATCATTTCGCAAAGGCAGAACGTTAAGAAGCATTTTGAGTCCTAGTTTTACCACCATCTCCCCTAATCAAACTTGGTTATCACAAAGAGGGGCGGGCTTTTATAAATGTGGCTTCTGTGGGGTGTGCCGATGGGCATGTCATAGGTTACAAGAATTTTCCCATGAAGGCAAGTCATTCATAATTCGTTCCACCATGAATTGCAATTCTAATTTTGTGGTATATATAATACGGTGCAGATGTTCTAAAGTTTATGTTGGGAGCACCATACGACCACTTAAAATTAGAATAGGTGAACATGTACGGGCACTGAAAAATGTGGATATGAGATATCCCTTGGTAGTACATATGGTTTCTTGTGAGGCACAACCATCCCAAAAAAGTTTTGAATTTTTTGGTCTTGAACATATTACCCGTGACTCAAGAGGGGGTAACAGAGAACTACGTCTTCGCAGACAAGAAGCAATGTGGATTATGAGGCTAAGAGCTGTGGAGGTAGGATTGAACTCGGATAGAGAATTAGAATTTTTTCTGGGTGATTAAATGCTGTTCGAATGTCTATAGTAATATCATGTTTTACTCTATATTTTGTATGTGAACATTGTATAATATGTGTTGTATTTTTCGCTCCTATAAGTTGATAACCAAAATCCCCAAACGTCATAATATTTTCTTTAGTGCACATTAGTATCTCATTTCTACTTTTCACTTACTCTCTCCTACTGAGGTTCTTCGATTTCATCCATTTCAATTCACTTTATTTTATTTACCTTTTATTTGTTGAGCAGTAAAGTCAATATTCAGGTATTAATTGATATTCTTTCTTAATGTCAATAGATATATTTTCTAAGACAGCACATACTATGAATTTTTTGGGATCTGAGCATTAGTATAGATGTTGTCTTAATTATCTGGGCTATTTGCCAAAGAAGTTGTTTTTTGACCTACAATGGTTATGATAATATACATATTATTTATCTAGTTTATGGCATAGTCTACAGGAACGCGTGTCGGTTGCCTTTTAATTTATACCTTTCCTTTCGGAGCGCGTTTTGGTCCTTTTTCTATGTTTATTGCCCATGGGGGCACCCGGGAAACCCGGAAGTTTATTTACTTCCGGTTTCGGAGACGCTAGAGTAGCGCACTCGCTATGTCTCCGTACCGGTAGACGCAGCTTATCATTTTTAGAAAGTAGTTGACGAACGGGGTGAGTTTTTCATTTTTCATTTTTCTTTTGAACTTGGGTTCTAGTTACGATAATTGGCTAATCTGCTAGGCGATATAATTGGGATATGATGTGAATTAAAATTAATAAATATATTCGTTTTACATTTGTCAATAGATTTGGTCGAATCTTCGTTTGTAGGGTCTAGTTGTCTTTTATGCTTTGATACATTAATACATTGAGTTATATCATCTCTACAGAGATTTAGCCACAACGTTTTTACTTCGAACTATTTTGAATTAATTTTTCTATCTTGACAGTGGATTGGATGTTACGTTGTCAAATCACAAGTGTTGCAAGTGTATTTGGATTGAAGTAACCTATTTCATTGAGTATTTCTTGAATATTGATTATTCAGCAAGGTATTTTCTGTGAATATAATTCTTGAATGATGACACTGAGGTGTATTTTTTGGGTGGCTTGGATATTTGTTTCCTCTTTCTTTGGTTTTAATTTTCAATTAGGATGGTTTTGTATGGTCACATAGCATGGTTGCATGTTTTCTGTAATTTATGGATGATTTATCATTTATTGTCCAAGTATTTTTTAATAACCTTTTAGGTTGTGGGTGTATTTTGCACTGATTCGCTTACTCATTTCTGGTGACTAATTTTTAAATTTGCACTTCCCTTGGGTGTTATATATATCTACTCTAGTTTTGACGATTGAGCATTTTGGTTCTCTAACTTATGTTGTTGTATTATATTCTATGATTTCTATCCCTGAAGAAGTCGTAAGGGAGTTAAATAACTTCCCAAGACGAAACACGTGTTGGCTGGATTAATTTATCTTGTGGACTGTTCACTTGTGAATTTCAATCAGAGACTGGAAGGATAACATCTTGTGGACTTCAGACTGTCAAATGTTAATCAGATTTGGAATAAACTTGGAACTCATCTATCAATAAGTGGTTGACTTCTGGATCGAGGAACATTGTGTGCAACATGGACTTATGTATTTTATTAACTCATTTTTTATGATAATTTTTGACTTAAAAGTATTTTCTAGGTAACAATTAGGGGACCCTCGTTGTGTCAGTCACTCCCACTTGGAAGCCTGAAGGTCGGCGGTGAACCAGATGGCCTTAGTGCTGGTGCAGTTGTTGGAGGGTTTTTTGATCAGGCGAGGTTTTTGGCGCAGTCATCTATCCATTGTCTGAAGTTGAGGGCGGCTATGTTGGGGTCAGTGGTGATGGGTGGCTGGGCTTGGGTGAGGGTGGAGATCAGTTGGTCTTCAGCGATCTTGTTCCAGCTGTGGCGGGGGATCTGTTGTGGGTGGTGGTGCGAGGTGGGTTTTTTGAAGGTGAAGTGGACGCAACGGTGTTCGGTCCATTGAAGTGCGATGGTGTGGCTGAAGGTGACCTGGCTGCTGGCGGAGAAGATGGGGTCGAGTGTGTGGCCGGCAGAGTGGGTGGGCGTCGTGAAGAGTTGTTTGAGGCAGAGGTTGTCGAGCAGGTTGATGGAGTTGCTGTCGTTGGCGTTCTCGAGGTGAAAGTTCAGGTTGCCGAGGAGGATGTAGTCTGTAGAAGCAAGGGCGTGGGCACTGATTATGTCGGCGATGGAGTCACTGTGGCTGGGGGCCGGCGGGTCTTTAGACAAGAGTTCCTCTGAGGGTGGTGTTGGCTTGATGTGAATCTGGAAATGTAAGTGTTCGGCGGCGTCGAGGGAGTCTTAGGTGTTGGTCGAAATTCTGATGGTGATCTTGTGGACTATGGCGATCTCTCCTCCCGGTCTGTTGGTGCGGTCTCTGCGGGTGATGTTATAACCATCCGGGATGGCTATGGCGATGTTGGGTTCGGAGGAGGGGTTCATCCAGGTTTCGGTTAGGAAGGCGACGTCCAGGGATGATGAGATGAGTAGGTCACAAAGTTCAACGGCGTTCTTGTGGACGGAGCGGGTGTTGAGGAGAATGAAACTGAGGTGGTCGTGTTTGGTTCTGGCGGGATGCTCAGCGGCAGGTAAAGCTGCAGTTCCGGCAGGAGAAGGGTCCGTGGGTGAGCTTCGGGGTGGCTTGGAAGCAGGTGGCTAAGTGTTGAGGGCATGGAGGGCGTTGACACTGTAGCAGCGTCGGCCGGTGTGTGGATCATGAGAGACAGGGGTTCTGGTGCTTGGCACAGTCCAGGCACGGATGGGCGCAGACGGGCTGATCTCTGGCACTCCTCTGGCACGCCCGCTGCACGCGGCCGCCATTAAGAAGGGGAGGTGGGAGGGAGGAGAAGCTGGGAGGCGGGAGCGGTGGACGAATGGGGGCGCGAAGGGGGCGGGCCGGAGGAGACGCTGCGACGGGACTGGAACCAAGCAGGCAAGGGAGAAAAACAGCAAATGAGGAGAGCGGCTAAAAAAGGCTATGAGAGGGAGAAAAAAAGGCAGAAAAGGAGACAAAAGCAGACAAAAATACACAAAAATGAACAGTCACAAGACAGACGCACAATACTTATGGCAACCACTAGACACTAGGGATGAGGCGCAGGCGGGAGCCTGCGGGTGGTGGAGGGCCTCGAAGTCACGTCAGCAGTGAGGGCGGAGTAAAGGGCACGGGCGCAGTCAAGTGGAGCTGTGCGGCGTGGCGAGCGATCCCTACCTTAAAAAAACATGTTTCTGTCCCTGAAGACTACAGTATTAAGCAGCTGAAACAAAAGGAGTAACTGTAGTTAACCATTGATCTTCATGGCTGTGCACACCTCAGCAAAAACCATGCTTTAAATCCTTTGAATGCCATTTCTGCCACCTCTTACTATCTGTCACAGAGACTGTCATATATCACTTAATGTACCTGTCATCAACCAAAACTTTAATGCAGGTATCTCAAACATTCTTCTAGCAACCTCAATCAGTATCTCAAGCAACATCTTTGTAAACTTCAAATGCACAGGTGTTTCATTAACCAAGACTATGAAGGGAGCTTTTTTCAACCTGCTGGTCACCGGTACAATTATTCAGATCATCATATTCTCCATACACATCCAAGGAATCCATTTGGCTCTCATATGCTCTTCCATAACTAGTCTCACTTGCCACCCATTGTAACAAGTAGTGCTTCAATTATTTTCAACCCATTACACACATATCCCAGGAATTGCGGTCAGTCCAAGCCATAAAAAAATAATGAGATCCTGCAAGAATGTCCTTGGGACCATCTGTTCCAGCAATTTACCACTGACACAGTTAGTAATGTCAAATCCCTACTACACTATGTGATCCTTGCCCTCCAGATGAATAGCAGACACCCCCACCCCTAAAAAGAGGGCAAATCCTCTGCCTAATGGTACAGCCAATGAAAAAGTTGGCAGTAAGTGAGCCATCAGATTAGAAGAGAACAGGTGGTGGCGAGCACTAATGCAAAGGGAGGGGTCAGGCCTAGATGCTCTTTGCGTCACCAGCAGGTTGCTCACCACAAAGGCCAAGGCTGTTATAACAAGGTCATCATGAATAAGGCCTACAACAGAAGAAGAGCAGTAGTCAAGGCCATAAAAAAATGTCAATCCTGCAGCATCTCAGCGGCCTTCTAGGCAATTAACTAAGAAAGTCTTACCTGACATTCTTGTTCTGCCCCTCTCCCTCAAAGATTTCTATAATTATGTGAAGCCCTGAAAACACTTCTGATCTCGTAGGCCTTGACTGTTTAAATTCCGTGCCTTTCAATTGGTAGCACTAGGCTGACTCTGTGGACCTGGTGTTGTCACATGTCCACATTTTTCCTAGCTAATATGGCACTCCTAAATGTCAAATGTGCTATAAAAGCAGGAAAAAATAAAACATATAGGGGGTCATTTCAACCCTGGCGGTCGGTGTTAAAGCGGCGGCAAAACCGCTAACAGGCTGGCTGTAAAAAAAATTGAATTTCGACCCTGGCGGAAACTGCCAACAGAGACCGCCACTTCAACATACCGCCCTCCACGGCGGGACAAACAAACAGCGCGGCGGTCACCGCCAACAGACAGACGGGAGTCAATGTACCGCCCACCCTATCACAACCCACCAATCCGCCACCTTTTCCGGGGCGGTAGCCCCGCCGTTAAAAACACGGCGGAAACAGCCATTTCAAATGGAAAACGCTCACCTCCATACACCCCACGAGGAATCTGGACAGCATGGAACCCGAACTTCACATCCTCCCAGCGATTGTCTTCCTGCTCCTCTACCAGGAGCACGAACGCCGGCGCAGAAGACAACGGTGAGTACTGCACCTACGACACAGGGGAGGGGGGAGGCAAAAAATTACGGGGACACACATACGCGACACACCCACCCTCACCCACTACAACACACACATCAATGCATAGCAATACATCACAGTTACCCCCCCAGATCCCCCAGAAGAATGCAAAGACAAAAGGAAATGATTATAAACATTGGAATATATTGTATTACTGGTTTTAAAATATATCACACATCAAAAACTTTTATATACATAAATTGTCTAGTCCGATATTTGTATCAGGCATTGTCCGTGGACCACTGGGCCCAAATCACATGGGCAAAGCCCACACAGGACACCTGACTCCAACGGAGAGAACACTGCAGGGGCATCAGATAGCACAACTACAGGCACCTCATGGGGAAGGGAAGGGGGGGCACCTCAGCCAGATGAGTCCATGACGCCAGATCCACGAGGGGCCTCCATGGCCACTGTTCCATCCTGGGGAGTGCAAAGCCACAGTCTCTCAAGTCTCTACAGTGGGTGGGTTGCCCACTGTGCCATCCTGGGGAGTGCAAAGCCACAGTCTCTCAAGTCTCTACAGTGGGTGGCTTGCCCACTGTGCCATCCTGGGGAGTGCACAGTCTCTCAAGTCTCTACAGTGGGTGGCTTGCCCACTGTTACATCCTGGGGAGTGCAAAGCCACAGTCTCTCAAGTCTCTACAGTGGGTGGGATGCCCACTGTTCCATCCTGGGGAGTGCAAAGCCACAGTCTCTCAAGTCTCTACAGTGGGTGGGTTGCCCACTGTTACATCCTGGGGAGTGCAAAGCCAAAGTCTCTCAAGTCTCTACAGTGGGTGGCTTGCCCACTGTTACATCCTGGGGAGTGCAAAGCCACAGTCTCTCAAGTCTCTACAGTGGGTGGATTGCCCACTGTTACATCCTGGGGAGTGCAAAGCCACAGTCTCTCAAGTCTCTACAGTGGGTGGGTTGCCCACTGGTACATCCTGGGGAGTGCAAAGCCACAGTCTCTCAAGTCTATACAGTGGGTGGGTTGCCCACTTTTCCATCCTGGGGAGTGCAAAGCCACAGTCTCTCAAGTCTCTACAGTGGGTGGGTTGCCCACTGTTACATCCTGGGGAGTGCAAAGCCACAGTCTCTCAATTCTCTACAGTGGGTGGCTTGCCCACTGTTACATCCTGGGGAGTGCAAAGCCACAGTCTCTCAAGTCTCTACAGTGGGTGGGTTGCCCACTGTTACATCCTGGGGAGTGCAAAGTCACAATCTCTCAAGTCTCTACAGTGGGTGGGTTGCCCACTTTTCCATCCTGGGGAGTGCAAAGCCACAGTCTCTCAAGTCTATACAGTGGGTGGGTTGCCCACTTTTCCATCCTGGGGAGTGCAAAGCCACAGTCTCTCAAGTGGATAACAGTCTCCACTGGTTCTAGAGGGGGACTGGTGCCCAGAGTGCTTCGTGCAGCCCTGCCCGACACAGATGCGGGCCTGCCCCTTCCACCAATGGGCCAGCGGTGCTTGAGACGGCGGTGCCCTGTTCAGCAGTGCTTGAGACGGCGGTGCCCTGTTCAGCGGTGCTTGAGATGAAGGGCCCAGTTCAGCGGTGCTTGAGATGGCGGTGCCCTGTTCAGCGGTGCTTGAGATGAAGGGCCCAGTTCAGCGGTGCTTGAGACGGCAGTGCCCTGTTCAGCAGTGCTTGAGATGAAGGACCCAGTTCAGCGGTGCTTGAGACGGCGGTGCCCTGTTCAGCGGTGCTTGAGATGAAGGGCCCAGTTCAGCGGTGCTTGAGACGGCGGTGCCCTGTTCAGCGGTGCTTGAGAGGGTGGTGCTCTGTTCAGCGGTGCTTGAGATGAAGGGCCCAGTTCAGCGGTGCTTGAGACGGCGGTGCCCTGTTCAGCGGTGCTTGAGATGAAGAGCCCAGTTCAGCGGTGCTTGAGACGGCGGTGCCCTGTTCAGCGGTGCTTGAGACGGCGGTGCCCTGTTCAGCGGTGCTTGAGATGAAGGGCCCAGTTCAGCGGTGCTTGAGACGGCGGTGCCCTGTTCAGCGGTGCTTGAGACAGCAGTGCCCTGTTCAGCGGTGCCTGAGATGAAGGGCCCAGTTCAGCGGTGCTTGAGACGGCGGAGCCCTGTTCAGCGGTGCTTGAGATGAAGGGCCCAGTTCAGCGGTGCTTGAGACGGCGGTGCCCTGTTCAGCGGTGCTTGAGACGGCGGTGCCCTGTTCAGCGGTGCTTGAGATGAAGGGCCCAGTTCAGCGGTGCTTGAGACGGCGGTGCCCTGTTCAGCGGTGCTTGAGACGGCAGTGCCCTGTTCAGCGGTGCTTCGGATGAGTGTCCAGTTCAGCAGATCCGCCCATGGCATGGAGGTCATTCGCCACCTGACCTGTGGCTGGTTGCGCCTTCCTGCCCACCTGGGGTGGGGCTGGTGGGGCCCTCCTGGGCTGCAGTACTGCGCCTGTTGGTGTCCTCCTGCCCACCTGGGATGGGGCTTGCTGGGCCCTCCTGCACAGCTGGGCTGCTGGCGGTCTTGTCGGGCGTGCTGCCCTTCCCAGCCTTCCCTGTTCGCCTGTGGCCCTTCCCCGCCTTTGGCGGTGTGCCAGCTGGCACCACACTCCCTGCCGGAGCCATGGTAGGGATTTTGGTCCCTGGTGTTTTAGGCCTCTCGCGCCGGGCACTGACAATCTTCGCATGTTTTTGCGGGGGTGGGCTGGCCGTGCCTTGGCTCCCTACTGAACTGGCTGCCCTTGAGGGTGGGGGACTCCACAGTCCATGGCAGACCGTCTTCACAGGGCCTGCTTTTGTGGTGGCTGAGGTGCTGACTGGAGTCCTATGAGATGGACGGGGTGGGAGAGTTGTAGGAAAGAGGTCAAGTTTTGATAGGAAAAGAATTTTAGGAAGAGAGGGACGGATAGGTGTAGTAGGTATGGGAGTGGAGGAAGAGGTTGTGGTTGTAGGAGTTTGAAGTCTGGTGTCTTTGGGTGCAGGTGCTTGGGCTGGAGGCTGTCGTGAGGTGGATGGCTGTTGGGTGGGTGGCTGCCTGCGTTTGTGTAGCTTGGAAGAGGGGGTGACAGACACACTGGGAGAGGACACAGGGGAGGTGTGAATGGTAGTGGGGGTGGTGACTGCACGTGTGCGGGTGGTTCTGGTGGGTGTGCTGGTGATGGACGTAGTGGCTGAAGATGTTGTGCATGCAGGTGTGAGTGGAGACGTCACAGGGAGGGAGGAGGGAGACGAGGAGGAGGGGGACACAGTGGAGGCAGTGGGTGTTGGTATGTCTGTATGTGGATGTTGCTTGTGTGAATGCTTGTGTGATGTGAGGTGCTTATGTCTGGATGAGCTTCCCTTGGGTGTTGAGGTGTGTGCAGGCTGGTCTGATGGTGTGTCTGGGATAGGCAGAGGTACAGGGGATTGGGTATGGGTGGAGGAAGTTGGAGGGGGGAGGCTAGAGACAGGGACAATTGCTGCCATCAGTGCTGAGGCCAGAGTGTTGAACGATCGCTGATGGGCAGTCTGACCAGAATGAATGCCCTCCAGGTATGCATTACTCTGGTGCACCTCCCTTTCTACACCCTGGATGGCATTCAAAAGGGTAGACTGCCCAACAATGAGCATCCTCAGGAGGTCAATGACCTCCTCACTGAGGGCAGCAGGGGTGACAGGTGCAGGTCCTGAGGTGCCTGGGGCGAAGGAGATGCCCACCTTCCTGGGTGAGCGGGCACGGGGCAAACGCTGAGGGGCTGCTGGGAGGGCGGTGCTGGTGCGCTGGGTGGCGGCTGTACCTGTTGTTGCGGGGGACACAGATGTTGCCGCCACCACAAGTGAGCTCCCTTCAGAGGACGAGTCGCTGTCACTGACATCCGCACGAGTCCCCGCTGTGGAGCTCCCCTCGCCCTCCGTCTCACTGGTGAATTCCGATTCCGTTGCATGGCCCGCCGTAGCCATGTGAGATGCAGCTCCCTCGTGCTCCGATGCCACTTCTCCACCGCCTGATGATGCTAATGCACAAATGAACAGGAAGACAACAAAAAAGGGGGGTGGGGAAAAATAAAGAAATGTTGAGTGCATGCAGTGGCGACACCGTTGGCGGACAGGACAGACACAGAAGCCCCCTGCACTACGCCGCGCACTTGGGGTCGACTACGCAATCCGTGGGACATGGCCTACAAGCCTATGGATGACATCTGCACACATAGATGACACAGGGCAATGGATAGCTGTACTTGGCACCCTACAGAGGTGGGGGGCGGGGGCACAGGGCCATGCCTTACGGAGGGGCCTAGCCTACAGATATCGCCCTGGCCTAGGGATACCCACAGCCCTCCTCCCCCACCCAGACACCTCCACTGCGCGCAAAGTCACAAGTATTTGAGTGTACTCACCCCCTTGTGTCTGCTGTGATGTCCTCACGCGCCCATCCAAATCGGGGTAGGCCACCGCCAGGATCCGGGACATCAGGGGGGTCAAAGTCCGACTGGCACCCCTCCCACGTTGGGAGGCCATCCCCAGCTGAGCCTCCGCCGTCTTCCATCTCCAGCGTCGGATGTCCTCCCATCTCTTCCGGCAGTGGGTGCCCTGTCTCTGGTGGACCCCCAGGGTCCGGACATCCTTGGCGATAGCACGCCAAATATTGATTTTCTGGTGGGCGCTGACCTATGTGACATGTACAGGGAGAGAAGAATAATCATCACGTTCTGCATGCTCGATGTGAGTGGCCCCCCCATCCCCACCCTTGCCATGTGGCACATGCTCTCATCTGTCGTTTGATGCATGCCTCAATCGCTCCCCTACCCACCATCTTTCATCCACCCCACTCAACACAGGCATTGGCCACAAAGCATGGTCCCAGTGTACTTACCTGTTGGTCTGGAGGACCGTAGAGTAGCACATACTGGGGGAGGACCCCATCCACGAGTTTCTCCAATTCCTGAGCAGTGAAGGCAGGAGCCCTTTCACCAGTCGCATGAGCCATTGTCTCTTCCAGACCGAGGTCACAGCAGCACTTGCAGTGTAGGTCCTCTCCTGTCGAAGATCAGGTATCGAGTGATTAAGCAGATAGAAAATGGCGGTCAAGCCCGCAGCGGTGCGTACCGTGGCGGTGCGTACCGCGACCGCCGGCGCACATCGTCATTGGCTCCTGAGACCCATAGGTTTCAATGTTAACCAATGCTGCTTTGTGCCGCGGTCTTCGACCGCCTACCGCCACGGTGTGCCACGCCAGCGCATTGACCTCACATCCCATTGTCGCACTTCACAGGTCAGGCAGCCGCCATTTCAAGGGCCCACATGGCTTAATTTCTACTGCGTCACACATACCTAGGCCTTGCATCGACAATCATACAAGCCATACAATGCTTTGGGAATCATGTTATGTGCAAGCTGTGGGAACGTACCTGTGGGTGGATTGACACTGTGCTCGCTGTTGTCCTTCATAGGCACCTTCCGCTGGGACGTGCGAGGAGATGGAGAAATCTTCCCATGTCATACTGACATACAGGCTTGACCAAGCCACTATACAGGAACTGTGTGCCCAGCTGGAGCCAGACCTGATGTCACCAATCCGCCAACACACAGGGATCCCCCCTCTAGTGCAGGTGCTGTCAGTACTCCATTTCCTAGCAAGTGGGACATTTCAAACAACAGTGACCATAGCATCAGGGATGTCCCAGCCCATGTTTTCCAAGGTGTTGTCCAGAGTGTTGTCTGCCCTGCTCAAACACATGCGGAGCTACATCGTCTTCCCTGAGGTGGGGGATTTGGCTACAGTGAAGGGTGATTTCTATGCCCTTGGACATATACCCAACATCATTGGTGCCATTGATGGGACATGTGTTGCTTTGGTCCCCCCAGCAGGAGTGAACAGGTGTACAGGAACAGGAAGAGTTATCATTCCATGAATGTCCAGATGGTCTGTTTGGCTCACCAGTACATCTCCCATGTTAATGCCAAGTTCCCTGGGTCAGTGCATGACGCGTACATCATGCGGAATAGCAGCATCCCTTACGTGATGGGTCAACTACAGAGGCACCGTGTGTGGCTAATTGGTGACTCTGGTTACCCCAACCTGTCATGGCTACTGACCCCAGTGAGGAATCCCAGGACAAGGGCAGAGGAACGGTACAATGAGGCCCATGGCCGTACTAGGAGGGTGATCGAGCGGACCTTCGGCCTCCTGAAGGCCAGGTTTAGGTGCCTCCATATGACTGGTGGATCCCTAATGTACTCACCAAAGAAGGTGTGTCAGATCATCTTGGCCTGCTGTATGCTTCACAACCTGGCTTTGCGACGCCAGGTGCCTTTTCTGCAGGAGGATGGTCCAGATGGTGGTGTTGTAGCTGCTGTGGAGCCTGTGGAGAGTGAAGAGGAGGAAGGCGAAGAGGACGACATAGAGAACAGGAACACAGTAATACAGCAGTATTTCAAATGACACACAGGTAAGAATCCACACCGGCATATTACATATACTTAACCCCTACTACCTCTCTACTGTCTGACCTTCCGATTTCAGAGATGTGGGCCCCACTGTGTGACATCTGCTTTGTTTCCCCATGGACTACAGCTGTGTGACAGTGGTATGTTGGCATCACAATGTGAATATGCCATTTGGCACGCTAATGTCTAATACATTTGTACAAAATCACAGCCAGACTCCAGATTGTTTTATGCAATACGTGTGTTTATTACAGTGCTCTAAATTGGTGGGTGGTTGCAAATCATTGAGGGGTGATGGTGGAGGATTGTCCATGGCAGAGTCCAGACTATCAGTATCACAGGTGCATTGTCCGGATGCCTGTGGAAAGTGGAGCAGGGGCAGTTTAAGGTTGGACAGGGTGTCAATGTGGGACAGTGGGATGACAATCAGGGAGGTATCCTTTCCTGGCTGGGGTCTTGGCATCTTACTCTGTCTTCTTCCTGGATCTCAGGGCCCGCTTGTGGGGTGGTTCTCCTTCTGCAGGGGGTGGGGTTCTGGTGGCCTGTTGGTCTTGTGTCAGGGCCTCCTGTCCACTAGCACCGGCGGAGGTGGTAGGCAGTTCTTGGTCCATGCTAGTGACAGGGTCCCTTTGTGGTGCCACAGTGTCCCGCAATGTGGTGACTACCTGATTCAGAGCCACTACGATGGTGCCCATGGCGGAACTGATGTTTCTTAGTTCTTCCCTGAATCCCATATACTGTTGCTCCTGCAGAAGCTGGATCTCCTGAAACCTGGCCAGGACCGTCGCCATCGTCTCCTGGGAGTGGTGGTATGCTCCCATGATGGAGGTGAGGGCCTCGTGGAGAGTGGGTTCCCTGGGCCTGTCCCCCCCCGTCGCACAGCAGCCCTCCCAGTTCCCCTGTGTTCCTAGGCCTCTGGCCCCTGGACCGTGTGCCCACTACCACTGCTCCCGGTCCCTGTTGTTGTTGGGGTGGTGGGTTAACCTGGGTGCCCTGTAGTGGTGGACACACCGCTGATTGACGTTTCCTGGTGACAGAGATATGAGCCCGCTGGGTGGGTGGTGTGCTGGTGTTCCCAGAGGGGGGAAGGTCTGCTGTGGCCTGTGGCAGTCTGAGGGGAACCGTCTGTCCCGAGGTCCCCGATGGGCCGGGCTGGTCATCTAGATCCAGGGAGACAGAGCTGCTGTCATCACTGTGGGCCTCTTCTGGGGGTGGAGTGGACATTTGTGGACCCTCCTGCGCGGTGACGTGGCGTTCGGGTCCTGCAGGGGTATAAAAGTATGGTTATTGCTTCTGTGTGTGCCATAGCGTGCAATGGGTGGGTGCCCGTGTACCCCTGTGCTTGCATTCCTGTGTGGGGGCTTTTGTGACAGTGGGTTTGGGGGGAGGATGGGTATGTGCAGTGGGCATGCTTAGGTGATGGGTGTCCATGGTTTGTGGTCGCATGCAGGGCTTGGTGTTGGGATGGGTGGGTTGTGATGGTGAGACATTTGAAGGAGTAGGTGTGATGGGGGTGGGGGTGAGGGAGGGGGTATGAGTTGGCATGCTGGTGGGGTGGGGGGGATGAAGTAGTTAAGATTTGACTTACCAGAGTCCATTCCTCCAGATACTCCTGCGAGGCCCTAAGGATGCAGGATCGCCAAGACCTGCTCCTTTCATGTTGTAAATTCTGGGGGAGGAGGTGGGGGTCCACCGCCAGTCCGCTGCACCGCGATGTTGTGCCTGGATACCATGGAACGCACCTTCCCCGTAGGTCGTTCCACCTCTTCCTGATGTCGTCCCGATTTCTTGTGTGCTGCCCCACTGCGTTGACCCTGTTGACTATTCTGCTCCATAGCTCCATCTTCCTGGCAATGGTGGTGTGCTGCACCTGTGTCCCGAATAGCTGTGGCTCTACCCGTACAATTTCCTCCACCATGACCCTGAGTTCAGCCTCAGAAAACCTGGGGTGTCTTTGCGGTGCCATGGGGTGGTGTGGGTGATGTGTGGGGTGGATTGTGTGGTGCTAAGTGTGGTGATGTGTATTGGTGTGTAGTTTGAAGTGCGTGGTAATATTGCTGGGTGACAGTGAATTGCGCGTCTGGGTGCTCGGGTCTCTTTTCTCTGTGCGTGTTCATGAATCTCTAGGAGTGGGGGTTTGTGGGTGATGTGGGTGTGTGTTTTATATTGTGTTGGGTGTGTGGGAGTGTTGTTTGTATGTGTTTCAGGTGTGTGTATTTGGAATTGTCCAATGTGGCTGTGTTTTGTAAGTGTGTGTGTATTTTGAGCGCAGCGGTGTGTACCGCCAATGGAATACCGCGGTTCAAAGGATTCGTGTGTCGTGATAGTGTGGGCGTATTTCTGTTGGCGTGACGGTGGAGGTTTGGTCATCGCCAGTTTCTCGCTGGCCTTTGGTGTGGCGGACTTTTGTGGATGTCTGTATTTTGGCGGTTTGCCTGTTGTTGGTCAGAATGACCGTGGCGGTTTACCGCGGCCGCAGCGGTGTTATGGCAGTCTTCTGCACAGCGGTAAGTGCCTTTTACCGTCGAGGTTGGAATGACCACCATAATTTCTTCCACATCAGAGTCCATCTACATTTCCTGCGGCATGCTTCAAGGTAACATCCTGTCGCCAGTCATGTCAAACTGCTAACAATAAACCAGTATCATCTAGCTACGATTTTGATTGACGGAGGAATTCCCTGCTATGACGCAAACCTGGATATCCAAGGCCTTAACGCTACCAAGACAAAATCTGTGCTCAACACATATTACTTCAGAGAACAACTGCCAATAGTAAGCACTGTTCCACAGATGAAAGCCCTTCCAATTGGATGTAGTCTTCAGAGCTACTGTTTAGGTCCTAGTCTGTTCCACTTTGCTGCAGGTAGCACGGAACTGGGCAACTTACTCAGATACTTTTAGCTACAGTTCCATGAAGCACCCTACATCATTAACTATCTTTTTAAATAGGAGTAGCCCGCACTGACCCGATGTGAACCTCACTTGTACCCACTGCCTGTATGCATCACATTGAAAGCAGAGGTTTAATCTATAAAGAAGCCAACTCTTGAACGCTGCCCTTCCTGGCTAGCAAGTTTAAGACTTCTGGTGGAACGGATGAAAAATCCAATCTGCTGAAACAAAACAAACAAAACTGGATACTATATAATCCATCAATCTCTAAAGTCAATTTACGAGACAGTATTGGAGATATGGACTGATGATGGTGGCTGCAATAGGACATCTTTGCATGCTGTCATAATTTTACCTGTGTGAGACAGGACACAAATCCTGGTTCAAAGAAGTCCAAAACTTTCTGGCAGCACACCAGCTGAAATCATGTCCACAACATGGAGTTATTTTGCTCTGCTGATGCTCCAGGTGATTCTTGGTTGGTCTCAACTTTTCAAAAGAAGAGTGCGTCAGGAGCATTGTTGGAGTCCATCACTGCAAAACATCCATCTTGAAGCATATATTGGTAAAAACAGCCGTGCTGCAACCTGTTGGAGTCTCCGCTGCAAGGCCTTTCTACCTCCTGGAGTCCATCACTCCTGCTTGTGGAGGCTCTTTAGATGGGTGCCATGCGACTGCATACAGTACGCTCTGGGGCTGTGTGTGTGCCACATTTGGGCCACCGCAAGACTGCAAGGAGCCATTGCACCGCAGGGGTAGATGGGTCATGGTCAAGATGCGTTCTCACTACATGGATGAGGATGCAGGCATGGTGAGCAGGTAGTCACTGTTTGAATGCTTTTTTAAATCAATGGTGTATCTTGTCTGCTGGTGTAGTAACAGTGTTGGACTCCACTCTGGCTGTTTGATGCACCATGGGTGTTAGTGATGATGCATGTTATAATTGGTCCGTTCTGAAGGGTTATACCTAATCATTTTGCCTCCCTCCTCCTATTTTTCTGACCTTCCTTTTTGTTGGATTTAGTACTCTGGGCTTTTTACCACTGCTAATCAGTGCTAAAGGGTATGTGCTCTCTCCCCTACAGCTTGGTATGATTGTCTTCCACCTGTTTGGCATATTTAATTTACCTGTAAGTCCCTTGTAAAGTAGTATACCATATACCCAGGGCCTGTAAATTAAATGCACTAGTTGGCCTGAAGCGCTGATTGCACTACTCCCAGAAGTAGCCTTCCAAACCTGTCTCAGGCCTACAATTGCAGGGCCTGTGTGCGCAGTTTACTGCCACATTGAATTACCATTTCAAACAATTTGGCAAGGCCTAAACTCCCCTTTTCCTACAACTAAGTCACCCCTGAGGTAGGCCCTAGATAGCCCTATGGGCAGGGTGCTGTGTACAGTATGTAAAAGGTAAGACATATAGGGCCTCATTATGACCCTGGCGGGCGGCGGAGGCCGCCTGCCAGGATCCCGCCCTCCAAATTACCGCGCCGCGGTCAAAAGACCGCGGCGGGTATTACGAGTTTTCCCCTGGGCTGGCGGGCGGTTCCAGTTAAACCGCCCGCCAGCCCAGGGGAAAACGACCTTCCCACGAGGATGCCGGCTCGTAATCGAGCCGGCGGAGTGGGAAGGTGCGACGGGTGCTACTGCACCCGTCGCGTATTTCACTGTCTGCAAGGCAGACAGTGAAATACATTTTGGGGCCCTCTTACGGGGGCCCCTGCCGTGCCCATGCCATTGGCATGGGCACGGCAGGGGCCCCCAGGGGCCCCGCGACCCCCCCTACCGCCATCCTGTTCATGGCGGCTTTCCCGCCATGAACTGGATGGCAGTAGGGGGGGTCAGAATCCTCATGGCTGCGGAGCGCGCTCCGCAGCCATGGAGGATTCCAATGAGCAGCGGAAAGTCAGCGGGAGACCGCTGACTTTCCGCTTCTGACCGCGGCTGAACCGCCGCGGTCAGAATGCTCATTGGAGCACCGCCAGCCTGTCGGCGGTGCTCCCGTGGTCGGTGGCCCTGGCGGCCACCGGCCGCCAGGGTCAGAATGACCCTCATACTCTTATGTTTTGCATGTCCTAGTAGTGACAAACAGCAAATTATTTTTTCACTCCTGTGAGGGCTGCTGCTCCCGTAGGTTAGTATTGGGAATATATATTTTAGGTGGTCATTTCTGAGCTGAAAGGGGTAGCGTGAGCATGTTTGGTATGTTTGGAATGGTAGTGAAAAATCTTGCTTGCTGGTGTAGTTGGATTTTGCATTACTATTTTAGAAATGCCACTTTTTAGAAAGTGGGCATTTCTTTGTGCTTCTAAATCTGGGGTTTCGCAGCACGACTCCAATCCAGGTCTAAGGCAGAGTGACAGTTGCACTTAGTGCGTAATTTCAAGACAGCCACAACACAGGAGGGCCTGGGTGTAACAGGAGAGGCATCTATATCCACCTGCATACTGATAGTCTTCCTGGGCAAGGAGAGAGGGAGGCAGGAGGCACTTACATTTGAATAGGCTTTGTCCCTGCCTCACACAATGGGCTGATTTATCCCCTACTGAAGTCTGCAGCCAGGGCTGGGTTAAAAGGGGTTCTGTTACTCTTGAAAGGACTCCTTTGAAGTCACCCCTTGAACAGACATTTTAAAGTATTAGTATAAGGGCTCTGAATTCATATTTTTAGAGCACTTTTGGAATTGGGACTGAACCCCTGTAAGAAGGACTGCTCTTCTGCTGTTGTCCTGTTACCAGCTGGGTGGCCTAAAGGACTCACTGGAAGGCTTTTTTTCCTTGACTGTGGGGTCACCAGGCACTATTGGACTGCCATGGACTGCCAGGAGGAACAGCCATTGTTTGCCCTGATGTGCTGGCCTGCTTGCCCCTTTGTGACTCCAAGTGTTCTCCCGGGGCTGGGTTGCCCCAGAAGCGCCCGTGGGATCTTGAGTCCGAACCCCTCAGTCCCCTCAAGTAGCATGTGTTGAGTGCTGCCTTTTAATCTCTCTGGGCAAACCTAGGCCCATATTTATACTTTTTTAGCGCTGCATTTGTGTCGTTTTCTGTACAATTGTATTTTGTAAGTTTTCGAAGATTTTGCATCAGAAAACAACGCAAATGCAGCGCTAACAAAAGTATAAATATGGGCCCTAGTGCTTGAGGAGCACTTCATTTGGTTCAGGGTGTGTAGTGAGCACGTTAGTTTCCCCCTGCGTGTAGGCAATAGTAGCTCCTAACCTCTTCCAGAATTGGCATGTGGTAGGCACTGCACTCTGCCCCTGGGACCAGCATGCCCAGGAAGTGACTCGCACCACCCTAGTTTAGTGTGACCCTTTAACTGGTTAGCTCTCTCCAATCGTGTGTTGGAGCCCTTCCTCAGTGTGGCCCTGCAGGGAAAAAGAGGCAGTGGACCATGCAGGGGAGTAGATCAGTGTTCGACCCCAGAGAGGAGGAGCTACATTCGGGCCGGCGTCCCTGGGAGTGCCTCCTGCCACACAGCAAGTGAGGGTGTGAGCCTACAAGCTTTGCTTGCTTGTGGGGGGCAGACCCAGCAGAGGTGCCATTACTCCACATTTCTTTACAGGCACTGGCCTCTTTTCAAAAAGACCACCCTTGTTCCTGCTGCTGCCCAGCGCACTACCTGACATGGCCTCCTTGAGAATCTGCCCACAGGGGCCAGAGGAGGGTTTCCTGCATTTCTCAACTGTGTGTGTGCCTCCACTCCCCTTCTCTCACCTTCTCATCTTGGGCATTGGTAACATGATGTAGCGAAGCCTCAACAGAGGCCCAGGGTTACCCTGGAAACTTGTGATCATTAGGAACTGGCCACATACAGGAAATTACCATATCATGTGTAAGAGGCACGCACCTGTCTCTCTACCTAATTGTGAGGCCTGATTACCAACATAGGTGTAATAGGAGCACAGGCAGACTGTGCCCTAGGACGTCTTGATGGTGTATGCGCTGGTTACTGAATGATCATTACTTATATCCTGACAGCAATTTATCTAATATTGATGATTTATGATTGTATTTGGTAATTCATGCACATTTTCATGCCCTGATTTGAGTTCTCGCACTCATGTGGTGACGCATATACTTTTTTCTAAACTGATGCATTTCATGCCCTGATGTTGTGTTGCATATCGCTTTGGTACTTCACTAGCAGAGTACCAAGTACTATCCCAGTCCTTGTATTATATGCACAATATTTATGACTTATGTTGACTTGGTCTTACGATCTATGCAATATAGAAAAGCATATTTTTATATAATCACGTGTGGAGTCTCTTTTCTGGTGTATTTATTGTGTCACTGGTGTGGGTGTGTTGCACAAGCACTTTACACATTGCCTTTGGGGGTAAGCCTGTCTGATCTGTATCAGCTACCAGGGGTTGAGTAAAGGTTATCTTTGGTGTTTAACTTACTTGCCCTGACTAGAGTGGTGGGTTCTGCCTGGCTTAGGTGCATACCCTGGCCAACCAGAAACCCAATTTCTAACAATGCACTAGACAGAGGCTCCCATAATGGGGTTGCCAGTATTGTGGTGAAACTCTATAGCAATGACTTGCCTTGATGGTCATGGGCATTCCTTTGTGGGTAGTCAACAACTTGGAGTGATGGTGACCAGGTACTTATGTTCTTTCTTTTGTGGAGGCACCTGTATCCTTCAGCGTGGATACACTTTGTTGCTGAGCCGCTGGTTATATGGTCTAGAAAGTTATGCTGGAAAGGGTGGTTTGCTTATGCTTGCGGCATAATATTTGTTCTTCCTCTGGGCTTGGGGCAGGGACTTGGTGCCAGATTTATACTTTTTGATGCAAAACTGTGCTACCATAGTTTTGAGTCATAATTTTTTATGTAAGCTAATGCCATTTCTTATCGCCAACCGTGCGTCAAATTTATACTTTGACACACAGTGGCGCTAAGAACAGGTTAGAGTCTTTTTTTTAACGCTAACCAGTGCGCCGTGTCATAAAGCAAAGTTGCATTAACGCAGGAAAAATTACTCTAATCCGGTTTGCGACGCAGAAAACGTTGTAAACCGGATATGCGCCATTTTTCCCCACAATAGTGTCAAAAAGCGACCCAAATGCAGCAAATACTGCTAAGAATGGATCCCAGAAGCCCGAAGAGAACCCAGGGAGACCTCAATCTACCAGGAACCAGCAGGAGGATACAGACAAGACTCAGGGGAGAGCCAAGAAGAAGAGGAAGTGTTGTTTCAGAGCAGAGGAGCATGAAATACTGGTCAGAGAGGTGACAGAGCACCAGCATCAACTCAAATTGTGGACAAGATTACCAGTGTGTCAGAGGTCAGGCGAACTGTCACCGAGTGTAAGAAACGCTGGCATGACTGCAAGCGCAGGACAAAGGAAAAAATTACAAGGAAGGCAGCACTGCAGACTGGAGGTGGGAGTCCAGCACCGCAGGAGGCCCTGGACGAGATGGAGGAGATGGTTGCAGCCATCGTCCCGGAAGAGATCGTCACAGGAATCGCAGGACAGCGCAGACTTCCAGGAAACAACACATATGCAGGTTAAGTTGCATGGGGACCAACATGCCTAAATGTCAAGTGCAAGAAGGGGGAGGTACATACCTATTACACAATGCATGTCAGCCATGGAAACCAGGCATGGAAAGGGCAAAGGGGTACAGCACAGGTGCATGGGCTGTGCAGGGGCCTCCAGGGGCACAGCACAACACACCACCAACAACCTTTGCATGGGGGTACACCGCCATGCCAAGGCTGCTGGAAATGCGAAAGCAGACCAGGAGGGTACGGTAGAACGTAAAACTGGGCTGCTGTCACAGGACAGCTGCTATTGTCAGAATGTAAACTAGAGGACAATGCCCAGTCTCAGGCCATTGCCTCAAGCGGCATTTACCACTGACCACACTTGCCACTACTACATGTGCTGGGTGTGCTGGTCATTTAGGAAATGGCGGTTAGTTGCCCATGGCACAAACACACTCAAAATGAGGTTTCAGGATGACAACGTGATCAATCCCCTTCAATTCCTATCCAAGTGCAACTCCTGTCAACTGCTCATGTCCATAGACTCAATAAACATCAGGCACTGTCAATTATATTATGAAGTACACAGCAGTAATCTCATGACCATGCTGCCCATTCCAGGGTCTACCCTGTGGCTGTGTTACAATAGTTGCAATGCCACCTTGCAACATCTCAAGTGTCCCAGTGCTAAGACAACACCATTGAGGGGGAGGACATGTGTGTCGCTAGGAAAACGCACCCGCACAGTCATAAGAGGAAATGGAAATCTGCCAAGCCCATCGTGCAATGCAATGTAGCACACATACGCAAATATCAACATGAGAAATTACCAATGCTGACACCTGTATCGTGTCATGCCAGTGCAATACATGGTATGGTGCTAGGTCTCAGCACCATATAGGTGTATGTGAAAAATGATAGACTGGGTCAGGGCCATATTGTTATGTGTGGTGCATGTGGCATCAGAACACCAACAAGCATTGCAAGGCCTCACCATGCTAATGGTACCAGAGGGAGGGTTGAGTAGGACAAGAAGGTGGCAAGACACAATTTGGACAGAACCTACACCTGGACGATGTGACTCAGACAATTCCCCAAACTGCTCACACTACTAATGACATGCAGGTGGGGCATAGGCCTGAGAGAATATAAATATTAATGACAGGAACAATGAACGGGAACCCAGATTACAATGTTCCACCAATAGGAAGTCCGTTAAGTCACATTACAACTACCACAACAAAGACACACTAATTGTACAATATCTCATTGCAGAAGACGATGGCTCGCCTGTGGATCTGCCTGTCCTGGACTACCCTGAATGCATGGATGATGAGCTGACAACCATCAGCCAGGAAACCCTGCAAGATGTCCTGGGAACCCTCCAGGCACCACCTCCAGTCGCAAGGAGGAGCACACATGTAGCAGCCATCCCAGAGGACCCACCCAGCACCCCACCAGTAAGACCTTCCAGCTCCAACACAGCTGAGGACTCTGATGACACTGGGACCACCTTTGGAGATGACAGTTGTGGGAGTACAGCGGAAGCTGACCAAGGAGGTGCGGTGGGGATGCAAAATATGGCAGCCAGCCTTGAGAGGATGTGCATGTGCATAATGACATCCGCAGAACAGTCAGCAGCCATGCAAGTCCAACAATCACTATTGCAAGGACTCCCACAGTGTGTGAGGGACCTCAACGCTGCAGTGAGGGAGTTGCCACAACACCTGGGCTCCCAAAACGTTCATAGCATGCATGACAACAATCAGGACTCCCTCAGGGCAGACATGGCTGCCTACCACAGGGATGTTGCTGCAATACTCAATAACCAGCAGCTCCTCCTTGCTGCAGTTATTCCTTTAATAGTTACACAGTTGGCAGCTACTGGGAATTCAGAGTCCACTTCTCCAAACACCGAAGTGTGTGTTGCCCCCTCAAATACACCACCACCACCATCAAGGGCAGAGGAGACGACACACACATCAGAGGATGAAGACGTGGAACGGGTCACGTTCACCCGTAGGAGTACCTGGTAGCACCAGCCCATGCCACATGGGCATTGTTTTTCCATTGTCCTGTGCTTGACAACATGCCAGTCTTGCTACAGTTGGTGATGTGCACTCTTCTCTGACACACTGTTAACCTTACCACTATGGACTGCAATTGTCTCTCACTACCCAATTGGCAATTCATGTTCCTCTGCACTGAATGACACTCCATCGCAGCATGTCCAATGACATGTCCCTCAACATTGCACTTGTGTTTTGTCACAATAGAATGCTTCACACCAATGGACTCACAAACCTGCAATATGTAAATACTGCACTACAGCAATTTAAAATAAACAACACCTACACAACCACTTTGTCTAGATGTAATGTGACATATCTACTGTGCTGGAGATTTGTGATCCATGTAACATGTCAATGGTCACAAAATGTCAATACAAGAGCGTAGAAATAGTGTGGGACGATATCTATGCACAAGGGTCTGGATTTTAAAATCATCTGTGCTGCTTGTGGCTCATTTGTGAAGTAAAAGCACCAATAACTCACAAAATATCATTGCACTTTGTAAGTTTGTGTTGCTGTTGTGTTAAAAAAAGAGTCACATGCTGTGTAAAAATTGTATATGTCAGGCCCAAGGTATATACAGGATTAAACTCAATGCTGGCCACATCCCCTACAAGACAATCATTGTGTATGTGACATTTGACTCTAAAAATAAATACCACAACTGCAACATACAGCAGGAATGGCTGTGTAAGAGTGTTTGGACAGTAACGTCACCTGGGAGTACAATTTAAACCCATAGGCATGAATTTTGTGTACTTAACCTCATAAGAAATTGGCACCACTCATTTTATCAGGGTTCACATGAACATCAGGCTGCAGGCAGACGTCCCACAGTGCGAAGATTCCAACACACGACCCAAACGATGACAGCTTAAAAAACACACCTACCTGTCCAATACATGGGAACCATAGTCACCTTGAGTGTTGGGTGCAATGGATGGCAGATGCATAGAGAAGTAGCTTTGTTGTAGTTGCCAATGTGACAGCTCAGTTGGAAGTGGGAATAAACATGTCAAGAATGGGATGTGGATGCAGGACGGAATACACAGGCCAGCACAAATTTGCCACTGTACACTCATGCAAAGGCCCAGATCCCCAAACATATGACACATACCGTAAAGGAGTACCTAAAACTTTATTAATTATGTATAAAAGAAAACTTAAAACTATGTCACACACCTACACTAACCTAACCTATCCTAACTATGCATTGCCCACAACTGGCCCTAACTACCCTATGCTAAACTTACCTCATGTAACTAAACACTCTAAACATTAACCCCCCACCCCCCTTATATGACGGCACACATGTAGGACAACATATACTAACCTAAACAGATAATAACAAATATATATTTTTTTGTATTTTTTTTTTTTTAATGATAGAATACACAAACCCCCAAAATCAACCGCCACCCACCCACCCACAAACTAACATGTAATAATAAACCCCCGCACCCCCTGACCTACTTATCCTATCTAAACAAATAGCCTACTCTAACCTATACTAAACCCCCTAAACCCACTAATAAACAGTATAAGGAAAGAGGAGGGAGGGGACGGAATTAGGAGTGAGGCAATGCAGGACTTAGAGGTTTGCCCTCCTCAGAGTTTTCTGTATAGATATGAGCCTCCGTCTATTACGAGCAACGTCATGTTGGAGACTGTCCATTCTCTTTAGGACCTTCCACATGTCCCTCTGTAGCTGCCTGAATGCGGCCATATACATACCAGCTGCTGTGGTGGTCTGTGTCCCTGATGTTGTAGCAACTGCAGGTGCCATGGTAGGGGGTGGTGGAAATGACAGTGCAGCAGGTGTTGTGGTTTGAGCTCCCAAGGTTGAGGGTGCAGTAGTTGTGGCTGAGATACTGGTGCCCAATGTGCCACTGCCTGCAGTTGGGGTGATAGCGACACCTGTTGTGGCCAATGCCGGGCCACCTTGGCTAAAAGCCCACCATGTTCCAGTGGCTCTCTCCTGACAATAGTGTCTTGCCAGCATTCGAAACCAAGACTCCACATCCAGGATATGCCTGTATCGCACTGCCCGCCTCTTGTATATACTCAATGGCTGATCACTGCACAAACGTGGTAACAAAATATTACAGTGTATGACATTTTATATGATAGAGCTGCACATCAGGCATGTAGACACTCCAACAGACACACAACTGCAAACTTGCATTGACACTGCCACTCCAGTGAGTGATAGACACATATATGCACACATGCACTGGCCCTTACAAGCATGTGATGCTAAATCTGACTACACACGTTTGTGGCAAATCCATTTCAGATGGTACTCCATTTCATTATTTGTTATTGTGTGACAATTGCAATGGCACTTCCCTGGTGCATTGCAATACAAGTGACTCTGGTATTGTCGCTTGTTCATCAAGGGACAATAAGTAACTGTGTGATGGACATGTAAGTCGATTTTCAATCAAGAATTATCGTGCCTTCAGTGGTCCATAAAAGATGTGGCACTATTGTATGCAGGTAACATTTGCCCCACTGGCAGTGTCCCCTAAGCAGTATATGCCCCCTATGACAACATGATGGCAGGGATCATGTGTGTAATGATGACAGTGTACGGCTAAACATGGATTGGCCACTTTGCTGTTCCAAAACTGCTAAATATGGTATGCTGACAGTGTCTTAGCCGATCATCATTGACAGAATGCATGGGAACAGGTGTAGTCATTGCACCTGAAATGTGTCACTGAGGTCCATATGTACCTATATCAGATATTGTGATTCACACATTGTGAGACTTAGCAATTAGCAAGGATGATCAGAGGTAGAACCTTCGAAATTACACTGTTTGAAAATCAAAAATGGGGTAGCAAATTACCTACCTCTTAAATCCTGATGAGGTAGGTCTCATTTTGCAAACCCCTTGGGAATGGCGGCACTCACAGGAATGCTGGCCTGCTGAGTCCAGCAGACCACCATGTCTGTGACTGCTTTCATACTGAGATGTAAATATCAGTTGAAATGCAGCAATATTTCAGCAGGGGTGAGCAGAAAGTATTTTAACAAACTATTTCTTTACTGAAAGAGATTTCTGAAAGCAGTCAGTGGTCCATTACACAACTTCATGCTCAGAAAACGTTTTTGACAATGCTTCACTAAGAGGAGGGGATCCCATGGTGACCCCTCCCCTTTTGAAAATGGTTTAGCACCAAGTTGAAACGGACGGTAACTGCAATAGCTTAGTGCCAGCAATTGTGCCCAAGAATAAAAGAAATGGCACCTGGGACTCAATAATAGGATTGAACGCCTAATCCTAAATGCCACTAGAAATCCCTGTTTTGTGATTGTGCAATCTGATAGCAGAATGGCAAATTTTGGTTGGTGCATTTGAATGAGTATTTGTCCTGACGTAAACACAAAAATTCATGAAAATTAGCCATTAGTGAATGTTATAAATAGCTTGGTACATATGGCCCTGAATAATAGTCGGACATGGCTCAACGAAACTCTGTACTGCATTACCATGTATTAACATTAACATGTGTAATACATCTCATTACTGGTACACTAACAGTTTGGTCAACTTGCATTCCACATGGCCACAAACATTGCATGCAGCACGTCATGACATCCGCTCCTGTCACTCAGGAGCATTCTACTGTACACGTTTGTCAATGTGATACTCACCAACAGGGCCACCGATCACCACACCCAGGTGGTCCAGCAGGTCCTGCTCTCAGGCCACCAGGTCAGCCCAGAGATGCTTCAGCTGGTGCTCATTCCTGGAGGTGATGAATATTCTTCTAAGGTGGAAGAGCACCTTCGCCTAATGCAGCCGTCTTGCCTACGTGTGATACCCCTGTATCACAGGGCCCCCTGCCTCCAGCATCATAGGAAGGAAGTGGCACACCAGCCACACAAATGCCCCAAGCTCTTTGTAGGAAAGTACCATCTTTCTTGGCATGTTACCCCCAATTTTGTATGTCAGTTTGTTTTTGCCTGTCTCACTGGGATCATGCTAGCCAGGCCCCCAGTGCTCATAGTGTGTGGCCTGAACGTGTATACCAGTGTAGTGCCTAACTGTGTCACTGAGGCTCTGCTAATCAGAACCTCAGTGCTCATGCTAGCTCTGCCTTTAAATTTGTCACTATAGGCTAGTGACCACTTTTACCAATTTCAATTGGCATACTGGAACACCCTTATAATTCCCTAGTATATAATACCTAGGTACCCAGGGTATTGGGGTTTCAGGAGATCCATATGGGCTGCAGTATTTCTTTTGCAACCCATAGGGAGTGCAGCCAATGCAGCCTGAATTAAATAACACCCACGTTATTTCACAGCCATTTTCACTGCACTCAAGTAACTTATAAGTCACCTATATGTCTAACCTTCACTTGCTGAGGGCGAGGTGCAAAGTTACTAAGTGTGAGGACATCCTTGCACTAGGAAAGGTGCCCCCACATAGTTCAGGGCCATTTCCCATGACACCATTACATGCGTGCACTACATATAGGTGAACACCTATATGTAGCTTCTCAATGGTAACTCCGAATATGGCCATGTAACATATCTAAGATCATGGAATTGTCACCCCATTCCACATCTGCTATTGGGGAGTCAATTCCATGCATCCTAGGGGCTCCACTATGGACCCCCAGAACTGCCAAACCAGCTCTCTGGGGTTTTCTCTGCAGCAACAGCTGCTGCCACCCCACAGACGGGGTTCTGCCCTCCTGGGGTCTGAGCAGCCCAGTCTCAAGAAGGCAGAACAAAGAATTTCCTCTGAGAGAGGGTGTTACACCCTCTCCCTTTGGAAATAGGTGTTAAAGGCTGGGGAGGGGTAGCCTCTCCCAGCCTCTGGAAATGCTTTGAAGGGCACAGATGGTGCCTTCTTTGCATAAGCCAGTCTATACCGGTTTGGGGAACCCCCAGTCCCTGCTCTGGTGCAAAACTGGACAAAGGAAAGGGGAGTGACCACTCCCTTGTCGATCCCCACCCCAGGGGTGGTGCCCAGAGCTCCTCCAGTGTGTCCCAGACCTCTGCCATCTTGTTTCCAGAGGTGTGAGGGCACTCTGGAGGACTCTGAGTGGCCAGTGCCAGCAGGTGACATCAGAGACCCCTCCTGATAGGTGCATACCTGACTAGATAGCCAATCCTCCTGTGAGGGCTATTTAGGGTCTCTCCGGTGGGTTTATCCTCAGATTACGACTTGCAAGAATTCATCAGGGTTCCTCTGCACTTCTCTCTTCGACTTCTGCCAAGGATCAACCGCTGACTGCTCCAGGACGCCTGCAAAACTGAAACAAAGTAGCCAGAAGACTACCAACAACATTGTAGCGCCTAATCCTGCTGGCTTTCTCGACTATTTCCTGGTGGTGCATGCTCTGGGGGCTGCCTGCCTTCACCCTGCACTGGAATCCACAATGAAATCTTCTGTGGGTCAACAGAATCTTCACTGTGCTCCTACAGGCACCAAACTTCAGCTTCACCGGTACTCTGGGTCCCCTCTCATCCTGACGAACGTGGCCCCTGCAACACATGTGGTGGACCTAAGTGACCCAGACTGTCTAGTGGTCCAACTGTCTAAATTTGGAGGAGGTAAGTCCTTGCCTCCACTCCCCAGACAGTAATCCTGTGCACTGCATGTTCTGCAGCTACAAGGGCTTCTGTGCACATTTCCAAGAAATCCTGCATGCACAACCAAGCCTAGGTCCCCAGCACTTCGTCCTGCGATGCTCAGCTCCCTGAGTTGATCTCTGGTGTCATGGGACTCATCTTTGCAGTGTTGAGATGACTGCCATGTTCAGACTTCTTGAACCCGTGTTCAAGAACTTCTGCAGGTGCTTCCTGCCTGTGCATGGGCTCTCTATGTTGCTGAGGGCCCCCTCTGTCTCCTCTCCCAAGTAGAGACATCCTGGTCCTTCCTGGGCCCAGGCAGCACCCTTTTTCTTGAACCGCAACTCTTGCAGCTAACAAGGCTTGTTTGTGGTATTATGCTAAGGAAACAACTCTGCATCCTCCAGCACGCAGTGGGACATCTTCTGCATGAAGAGGAACTTCCTAACATTTTTCGTTGTTGCAAATCCTGCAGCTTCTTCCAACCGGAGGCAGCCATTTCGCACCCTCATCAGGGGTTTAGTGGACTCCTGCCTCCACTGGACACTTTAGCAACTCTTGATCCCCTTCCTTTGCAGGTCTTCAGGTCCAGGAATACGTCTTCAGTGCTTTGCAGTCGGTTGTGGTCCTTGCAAAATCCTTTATCACGACTTTAGTGTGTTTCCGGGGAAATAGTAGTACTTTACTCCTATTTTCCAGGGTCTTGGGGTGGGGTCTCCTTTACACCCTTGGTGTTTTCTTACACTCCCAGTGCCCCTTTACACACTACACTAGCCTAGGGGTCCATTCGTGGTTTGCATTCCACTTTCTTAGTACATGGTTTGTGTTGCCCCTCGGCCTATTGCATCCTATTGTATTCTACAGTGTTTGTACTTCTTTCTGACTGTTTTACTTACCTGATGTGGTTAGTTGTGTATATTTTGTGTATGTTACTTACCTCCTAGGGGAGTATATCCTCTGAGATATTTTTGGCACATTGTCACTAAAATAAAGTACCTTTATTTTAGTAACTATGAGTATTGTCTTTCTTATGATATAGTACCTATATATTATAGGTGGTATTGCATGAGCTTTGCATGTCTCCTAGTTCAGCCTTGGCTGCTCTGCTATAGCTACCTCTATCAGCCTACGTTGCTAGAATACTACTACACCCTACTAATAAGGGATAACTGGACATGGCATAAGGTGTAAGTACCATTAGTACCCATTACAAGCCAGGCCAGCCTTCTACACTCCTCCTCACTCATGCGCCCCAGACTCGCCCTTCCCGCCATGGCACAGTACAATATTTTAGACCAAAAAATTAAAAAGAAAGTAGAAAAAAGGAAACTTACAAACCCCAATGACAGACCCAAACTACCCCAACTAATCTTACCCACAGACACCCAACAGTACAAATACAATTCTGGCAACAATAAAAGACACAAAAACACTTACATAGGTACAAAATACAATAAGGATACACCAAAAGACAAAAGATAGACCATACAAGAGACAATATACACAATCCACAAGAGTGCAAAACCAACACACAGCCACACAGTCAAGAAAAATGACAGCGTGCAAAGTGAAAGTACACCCACTGTACCATGTCTTTAAACAAGATTTCCTATTACATCACTTCCTGTCCTCTTTCTGCCCCGTTTTCCGTCTTGCATGTAAATTTGTTGATGCTTACGTAGTTTGCATGAATAATTTTGACGCATAAGCTACATAAGTGTCAAAATCCCATGCATTATCGGAAAACTACTATTTTTATGGATATCCGGATGCCTGGGGTGCGCTGGTCGAAATAACCTAGGGACCCATTGATGTTTATTGTGTGTTTGCGTCTTTCTCCAACACATTTGCGTCAACATTTCTGACTCAAACTGTGTTGGTGTCATTTTTCATTATTTAACATGCATGCAGCCTATATCTAGATGAAGATAGGATGGTATGGCCTGCAGTGTGTGTTCTAGTGTTTGGCCACCTGTGGTAAAGCATGCAACTGCAGCCCACATTTTTACTCTCTTTAGGCAGGATTTGCTTTTTTTTACTGACTCAAAAGCAGTGCAACATTAGGTAATTTAAATGGAATTTGCAAGTTTGCACTGATTTTGCGTCAATAAATGACAGCAAGATTCTGCTAAAAAATATAAATCATGGCCTGTGTGTTTTGTGTGTGAATTGACTTACAACTATTTGTGTGCTTCTGTTGGAACGGCATGCAATACATTAGGTGTGATGTTCATGTATGAATGTGTTACAAATGGGTATCAACATCAGATGCCAATCAATGAGGTACAGCAGTCATGATATGTGTTAATATGTGTCAACTCTTTTGGTGTGTGTAGTTGTTTGACTTTGGGGACAATACATTTCCCACGACAAACAATACACAGGGAAGATCAAGGATGGCTGATGAGGGCCATGTCGGATACGTTACCCCTCACATATCATTAATTGTTGCCTACCACTTCCAGGACACTTGTGTGTATACTACCCATAAGTCATGCATTTGAACATGTTTGGTAGGTACAGTGCTTGCGACACAGAGCCTCAATTTCATTCATAAAATTGTCATGTACACATCAGTTTGACTAATGTAAATTACCTATGTTCATCCTGTGGCTGTGGTGGACCAGCAGCCCAGGCTGCATGTGTTTACATATTTTCAGAGGTGTATTGCACAGAAGTGTCCAGTTCAAGTGTGTGGGCATGTGTACTCTTTGTCAGTATTGGGCTCCATATTGTTACGGTTTTGTGCAGGTCTAGTCAGGAGTCTGTTGGGGCAACCCTTGTGTTCACAGAGATTCTTTGAAAGCAGATTTGTCCTAAAGCCGATGATCCACTAAAGGCATACATGGGAACAGGCAGCAATGGTACGGCAGATAATACAGAAGAGTGAAGACAGAGCAACCTTAGTGCGGACAAATATGTATCAGATCAGTAATAGACAAACATGCAGGGCTGATCACTACGTTTGCACACAGGGTAGGGCTCTGAACTTCCCACAGCAACAGGGAACATCAGTGCCTCTGTGCAGATTAATCTCACAGCTAGTCACTACGCACGCTCCATCGAAAGGTGGCAGCGGAAGTGAATCTGTGTCTGGACCCTAAGGGAACAAACATGGATTGTCGTTACATACACAAGACCAGCCCTTGTTTGTTGGGCTGGGGGCACAGTAACAAATCCAGGAATACAGCCATAGCACACTGTCACTGTTTGGCACTAATGAATACATGCAAAACAAGACAAAGGATGGGGGCTGGATTAGCCTTCTGGAAAACATGTGCCAGTACAAGTACAAAATTAAACAATTTTATACAGTTGAGGACTGATCGTACACTTACCAGACACAATACCCCACGAGGAAACGGAGGGCCTGGGAACCAACTAGGAGGCAAATGCAGGCACAGGGAACAGGCTCTGTTTGATGCAAAGACTGGAACCGGTCTGGCTAACAGGAAGCAGGCTCTGTTAGGAACAAACATGAACAAGGCTGAAAAACAGAGAGCAGAGTCTGACTGGAACAAGCAGGAACAACACTGTGGAAACAGAGAGCAGTTTCAGGGGTACTCAGAACTGTCACACAATCCAACAAGGGCTCTGGTACATAAATTAATTGTACTCCAGTGCACGACGAGAAGCTTCAGGGAATGACAGCTTCCAAGGCAGCAGCAAGGCCAGGGCAGAGTCAAATGGCCGGGCTGCATGAGAGAGCTCAAGGGTGTGTGCATCTTCAGTCTCTTACAAGTCCTGGAGGAGAGAACCCAGAGTAATTGGCCAACCGGACTTTTCTTATGGGAAGCTATGCACAGAAGATTACAGGTCTTACCGACTACCAGACAGTGCATTAAGGGACCTGAAGTCCATGCAGGCTAATGTAGTTGTACTATGGCATGCCATATAGAAAAGGGAAGCAAACAGGTGTCATAATGGGAGTCTGGGTGAGTGTTGATGATGATTCCCAGAGTACAGATAGTCCATTTACAGCATCCCCTAGAGAAGAGAGGGCAGAGACTTAAAAGATGGCTGTGACAGAACTTGTTCCTGGGATGGACTGCACAGGGAATGTCTTGTGAGAAATGCTTGTCATACCTGGGACACTCGTGCTATCCATTTTCAGGATTGATGCACCTCTTGTCACACAAGCTCCTTACAGAGATAGCTAATGTCACACTTACTAATGTCAAGGATCTGTTCATACATTCCTGTTACCAATGCTATTTCACATCCACTGCCTCATGTATGATGCAGTTATTTACATTATGATGGAAGATGTCATAAATGTGTGTCATGTGCTACAGTAGACCATGTTGGCAACATGGATGTCTGTCATAGCTGTGGTCCTATGATTCTGCCCTTCATATGTGAAATAGAAAAGATGGTTTTCATACAAACTGTGTGTGATGTTTGCTGTACAATCATAAGCATCAAATGTGATGTGGCATCAGAAGTAGTCAGATTTATCTTTGTGACATGCTCCCTGAGGTAATACTCAGGTTCCTAAAGAACATGTGATGAATAAATAAGTACCCAGAGCAGGATTGAGTGATAAAGTGAGGTGTTTAATTCCATATTGTAACAATGTGTTTATAGTGACTATTGCTGAAAAAAGATTTTAACTAGCTGCTGTCTGAGACGCATTCCTGCAGCTGTGTTTGGATGTCCCCCCTCATTTTCCCTGGCACCATGTGCCTCCTCCTCAGGCAGTTCTTGTTCAGGTTCATATAGGGGGATGTTCCTCCTAACACAAATGTTGTGCAGGATGGCACAAGTCAATATGATCGTGCAGACCATTTCCGGGGAATATAGGAGGGTGCCTCTGATGATGTCCAGGCACCTGAATCTGGACTTCAGGATGCCAAAGGTCGATTCAACAATTGTCTGTGTCCTCCAATGTGCCTCATTATAGTCATGCTCTGTTGCTGTACTTGGGTTGGGGAATGGGGTCATGATCCATGGCTGGATCCCGTAACCCCGATCAACTGAAAAAGAAAATAGGAGTAAGTATTTTGTTGTTGCTTGCACAAGGAACGTCATGTATCATGGCAGTTGATATCTTGTGTCGTCTGTTACTCATATGTGTTTGTGGCATTGTGTGGATCCTGGGCTTCTGTGAGGTTCTTTCTGCATTAGGTTGTTTGACTTGAGAACCTGTGTTTGGCTAATTGATCTGATATCTATGGTTTAGTTTCCAAATTGCAGTTGTGTGTATATCCCATGTGTTGTGTAGGCAGCAAGATGTTTTAGTGTGTGTACACTGGAGGGGTCATGATACTTCCACCCACACACAGTAGATTCCAATGTGGTGGTGTGGTGGCACTACATGGCCTGGATATCCCATCCACTTGGACATAAATGCAGATGAAAGCCCATTTGATTGGGCTTGGTGGCAATGCCCAACACATCTCCCTAAGTTGGCAGCACAGAGGTGTTCAGTATTGACAATGCACAATTGTCCCATGTGTGACTTGGTTCTATGTAGAACTTTGTGGTTCTCTCTGCCTGTGGCTCATGTGCAACCATGCACCTACACTACCGATCTTGCTCCAGGTAAGCTGACTAACTGGATTGTAGAGGTGGATGTATGTGTGCAGAAAGGGCCATCTCCCTGTACATCTGTTATTTAGATGCAGAATTGGCTCTTTCAGTAAGTGTAGCAGTGTGCAGTCTGCATTAGTGTCACATCAATATGTGTTCATAGCACAGACCACTTCCTTATTGGTACCTGGCAACATCACCCCAGAAGTGATGTGTGATGTTGGTACTGCCTCAGGATTTCCATGTCACCTACATGTGAGTCAGCATCATCATGCTATGTGTCTCATGGTGTTTGACCTGCAGCAACACACATTGCACACCCCTTCCACAGTACCCTTGGGAGGGTGTGGGATTGACTATGTGGCCTTATGTAATATTAAATGGTTCATGTTCCAAGTTGTACTTCCAGTGCAGGCCATGTCATTGTCACTGTGTGGTTTGAAATTGGTCCCTTGTAGCTCTAGAGTGGCATCTATTGTTATTGGCAGCCGTCATTTGTCCATAGGTGTGTATCCCGTTGGGTCAGGGTGTTAAGCATAACTACCTGTCACACCTCAGTGTCTTCATGGCCACGTGTCAATGTAGTGGTCTATGTATTGTGTGTCCTACAGGGTTGCTGTGTCGTGTGTATATCACTAGGTTTATGGACTTACCAACAAGAAGGCCATTGCTATATCGTCCATCCTGGAAGTGCCGATTGATAGTGCTATAGCGGAAGATGAAGGAATCATGTACACTCCCAGGATACTTTGCCAAGATGTTGGTGAACAATCCCTGGTGGTCAACAATGGCCTGCATATTTTGGAGTGGGTGTGCTTTCTGTTGAAGTTTAGCTGCTCGGTTGCAGCAGGTAGTACAATCCGGACATGGGTGCAGTCAATAACAACAAGCCCATGCGGGAAGCCATGCATTTGATAAACACCCCTAGGAAAGTGCCATCTTTCTTGGCATGTTAACCCCATTTTTACCTCTATATCAGTATGTGTTTGCCTTTCTCACAGGGATCATGCTGGTCAGGTCCGCAGTGCTCATAGTTTATGGCCTAATGGTTGTACCTGTATAGTGCTTAACTGTGTCACTGAGGCTCTGCTAATCAGAACCTCAGTGCTTATGCTCTCTCTGCTTTTAACTTTGTCACTATAGGGTAGTGACTTCATTTACCAATTTCAATTGGCATACTGGACCCCCCTTATAAGTCACTGGTATATGGTACCTAGGTGCCCAGGGCATTGGGGTTCCACGAGATCCTTATGGGCTGCAGCATTTCTTTTGCCACCCATAAGGAGCTCAGACAAACCCTTTCACAGGACTGCCACTGCAGCCTGCGTGAAATAATGCACACATTATTTCACAGCAATTTTAAACTGCACTTAAGTAACTTATAAGTCACCTATATGTCTAACCCTCACTTGGTGAAGGTTAGGTGCAAAGTTACTAAGTTTGAAGGCACCCTGGCACTAGCCAAGGTGTCCCCACATAGTACAGGGCCATTTCCCCGGACACCATTACACGCATGCACTACATATAGGTCAATACCTATATGTAGCTTCACAATGGTAACTCCAAATATGGCCATGTAACATGTCTAAGATCATGGAATTGTCCCCCCATGCCAAATCTGGTATTGGGGTGCCAATCCCATGCATCCCCGGGGCTCCAGCATGGACACTGGGTACTGCCAAACCAGCTCTCTGGGGTTTTCATTGCAGCTACCACTGCTGCCAACCCATAGACAGGCTTCTGCCCTCCTGGGGTCTGGACAGCCCAGTCCCAGAAAGGCAGAAAACTGGACAAAGGAAAGGGGAGTGACCACTCCCCTGTACATCACCACCCCAGGGGTGGTGCCCAGAGCTCCTCAAGTGTGTCCCAGAGGTGTGAGGGCACAATGGAGGCCTCTGAGTGGCCAGTGCCAGCAGGTGAAGTCAGAGACCCCTCCTGATAGGTGCTTACCTGACTAGGTGGCCACTCCTCCTCTGAGGGCTATTTAGGGTCTCTCCTGTGGGCTTTTTCTCAGATAAAGAATGCAAGAGCTCACCAGAGTTCCTCTGCATCTCCCTCTTCGACTTCTGGCAAAGATCGACTGCTGACTGTTCCAGGACACCTGCAAAACTGCAACAAAGCAGCAAGATGACTACCAGCGACATTGTAGTGCCTAATCCTACCAGCTTTCTCGACTGTTTTCTGGTGGTGCATGCTCTGGGGGCTGTCTGCCTTCACCCTGCACTGGAAGACAAGAAGAAATCTCTAGTGGGTCGACAGAATCTTCCCCCTGCTAACGCAGGCACCAAACTTTTGCTTCACCGATCCTCTGGGTCCCCTCTCATTGTGACGAGCGTGGTCCCTGGAACACAGGCACTGGATCCAAGTGACCCCGACAGTCCAGTGGTCCATCTGTCCAAATTTGGCAGAGGTAAGTACTTGCCTCCCGTCGCCAGACAGTAATCCTGTGTGCTGAGTGAACTGCAGCTGCTAGGGCTTCTGTGCACTTTTGCAAGGAATCCTTCATGCACAGCACAGCCCAGGTCCCCAGCACTCTGTCTTGCATTGCTCAACTTGCTGAGTTGACCACCAGCTTTGTGGGACCCTCCTTTATAGTGTTGAGATGACTGCCGTGCTCAGTTTTCTTGAACCCGTGTTCAAGTACTTCTGCGGGTGCTACCTTCTCGTGCATGGGCTCTCTGTGTTGCTGAGGGCCCCCTCTGTCTCCTCTTCCAAGTGGTGACCTCCTGGTCCTTCCTGGGCCCGGGAAGTACCCTTTTTTCTTCAACCATGACCTTTGCAGCTAGCAAGGCTTGTCTGCAGTCTTTCTCCAAATAAACAACTCTGTGTCCTCCAGCACTCCGTGGGACATATGTGCAAAGGAGAAGTTCCGTGGTTGTAGAATCTTCAGCTTCTTCCACCCAGAGGCAGCTATTTTGCACCTTCATCTGGGGTTTAGTGGGCTCCTGCCCCCCCCGGACACTTTTGTGACTCTTGGACTTAGTCCCCTTCCTTTACAGGTCCTCAGGTACAGGAATCCGTCTTCAGTGCTTTGCAGTCAGTTGTGGTCTTTGCAGAATCTCCTATCACAACTTTAGTTTGTTTCTGGGGAAGTAGGGTCAGTTTACTCCTACTTTTCAGGGTCTTGGGGTGGGGTATCTTGGACACCCTTAGTGTTTTCTTACACTCCCAGCGACCCTCTACACACTACACTAGGCCTGTGGTCCCTAAGTGGTTTGCATTCCACTTTCTTAGTATATGGTTTGTGTTGTCCCTAGGCCTATTGCATCCTATTGTATTCTACAGTGTTTGCACTACGTTTCTAACTGTTTACTTACCTGATTTTGGTTTGTGTGTATATTGTGTGTATTTTACTTACCTCCTAAGGGAGTATATCCTCTGAGATATTTTTGGCACATTGTCACTAAAATAAAGAACCTTCATTTTTAGTAACTCTGAGTATTGTGATTCTTATGATATAGTGCTATATGGTAAAAGTGGTATAGTAGGAGCTTTGCATGTCTCCTAGTTCAGCCTAAGCTGCTCTGCTACAGCTACCTCTATCAGCCTAGGCTGCTAGAACACTACTAATAAGGGATAACTGGACCTGGCACAAGGTGTAAGTACCGTCAGGTACGTACTATTAGCCAGGCCAGCCTCCTACACAGGGCACCTGTAGTTTGGAATGAGCCACTTGCCAACATGTGCAGGACAGCTAGCAGCTTGGTCTCCGGTGGAATATTGTGTGGTGTCTGCAGGATGGCTGTTAGCTGTGGCTCAAATTGACACAGCGGCTGCTGTATGGCTTGCCAGTTGAGTCTGTACCTCTGGATGATATGCTGTACCCTGAGACCCTGGAGGGTTGCCTGGTCCTGAAGAGCCTCTCCTGCCTTCTTCGTTACCTTTGGGGTCCACGTTGGTGTGGTGGTGGCTGCTTCTGTTGGTCCTGTGCTCTTCGTCATCTGGCATGCTGCATGAGTAGCACCTCCATGTCATCCTTCATGAGCAATGATGTTGCTTGTGTGTGTTTTCCTTAAGTAGGGATGTGTTTGCCCCATTTTAACACCTGCCCTGACCCAGGTGTTAAAATTGACACAAACCGGGCTCTGCGTAATGTTTTGGGTCCGCTTCCCAGCCGTGCATCATATTTGCCCAGATGATAAATATGGCTCACAGGTGTTTGAGTCATTTTTTTTACAGGAACGCCTACCTTGCATTACATTGACGCAAGGCAGTTTCACGTATCCAGAAAATGATGCAAACTTGGATATTTTGAGGCTAGATGGGTCTAGTGTCAAAATATACATGTGGTGTTAATTTTACATCAGATTAGCGTAAAAACATGACGCTAATCCCGCGCAAAGAGAGTATAAATATCGGTCTTGGTTTGTGTGTGCTCAGAGCTTACTCCCAATTCTCCCACCTGGCATAGGGCAGAGATTTGGTTTGCACATGCTTGCTACTTATTTGCGGTTCTCCTGCTGTACTATTGCCAGGCTGTCCTTGTTTCCCCTCAGTGACCTCTTTGTGTGGATAGACGCCTTCCATCCGTTGTCCTCTGAAGCACGTCTTCCAGACCAGGCCACTCTTGACTTACCCTCCTTCTAAGCTTGGTCGGTCATCAGGTTTCCCAGTGTGAACCGGCAGGTCACACTTCCCTCTCCTCTTTCTCCTTGTTACTTCAGCATGCACCTTCTTGCCTCTTATGCTGGTGAACGTTCTCATTGCTCCTGTATCTTCTTCTGGGTGCAGCAGCATATTCCATCTTTGGTACCATGCGGGTGTTGCTTCTAGTAGCTTGAGTCTCTTCTCTTACTGGCTGGATGTAGAGGCATGCATCTTTGCAGCAGCATACACCTTCTTCAGAATTGGCGTAATAGGGAAACTCAGAGTCTATAGTTCTGATACCGGGCTCAAGTGTTCGACTTTAGCTTGGTGATGATCAAGCTAGTTGCTGATCTGCTTCTCCTCTTCTTCTTGAGTGCTGTGTCGCATCAGGCCTTGTATTGGGTGTTCTCACTTCAGAGACTGTTGGAAATGGTCCTTTCTGCAGGGCTATCCCCAAACTTTTTGCCTACCTCCTCTTATTTTTCTGACCTTCTTTTTGTTGGCTTTAGGACTCTGGGCACTTGACCATTGCTAATCAGTGCTAAAGTTCATGTGCTCTCTTCCCTAAAACGTGCTATGATTGGCTTACATCTGTTTGGCATATTTAATTTACCTGTACATCCCTTGTAAAGTGGTATGCCATATTCCCAGGGCCTGTAAATTAAATTCTACTAGTAGCCTGTGGCGTTGATTGCTCCTCCCACAGAAGTAGCCTTTCAAGCCTGTCTCAGGCCTGCAACTGCAGGGCTCGCATGCACAGTTTACTGCCACATTGAATTGGCATTTCAAACAACTTGCCAAGCCCTAAACTCTCCTTCTTACACACCTAAGTCACTCCTAAGATAGGCCCTAGATAGCCCTATGGGCAGGGTGCTGTGTATGTAAAAGGTAAGACATGTACTCTTATGTTTTGCATTTCACAGTTTTGACCAACAGCCTATTTCGTTTTTCACTACTCTGAGGGCGGCTTCTCTAATAAGTTACCATTGGGAATACCTGTATATATATATATATATATATATATATATATATATATATATATATATATATATATATTAAGTGGTAATTTCTGATCTGAAAGGAGTGGTGTGTGCATGTTTGGTATGTTGGAATGGTAGAGAGAAATCCTGCTTACTGGTGTAGGTGGTTTTTGCATTACTATTTTAGAAATGCCACTTTTAGAAAGTGGGCATTTCTCTGTCTTTATAACTCTAGTGTTTTGCAGCATGACTCCAATCCAGCTCCAGGGCAGAGTGAAAGCTACACTTTGTGCATACTGTCGAGACAGCGATCACACAGGAGGGGCTGGGTGTGATCACAGAGGCATCAGCATACTTATTGTTTTCTTGAGCTGGGAGAGAGGTAAGAGGGGCACACTTACCTGTTAGTAGGTTGTGTCCCTGCCTCACACAATGGGCCGATTTACCCCCACTGATGTCTGGAGTCAGTGCTGGGTAGAAAGGGGTTGTATCAGAACCCCTGAACCTCTGTCAGAAAGAGTGCTGGGTTGCACAACTGACTCAACTGCACTGCTCTTCTGTTGTTGCCCTGTTGCCTGCTACTTGTTGGGTGACCTCATGGACTCACTAGATTGCTTTTCTGTTTTTTGCCCGATAGCCAGCTGATTTCTGCTACGCCAAGGCACTGGGGTTCTGCTAAAAGGAACCAGCACTTGTATTATTGGCTTTGTTGTGTGCTGGCCTGCCTGTCTGCAGCTCCATACCCTTGGCCAAGTGTTCCTGAGGGGCTCTTTGGTTTGCCTCACCTGTTCATTAAGGAATCTCATTGACCTAACAAAAGATTTCTTCTGAGCGCTATTGGCTCATGGTGAGCACTGTTTTTGACGGCTGTGTGGAGATCGAGTTCTGCTTATGAGGATTGACGCACATCATAGTGTTGTGGGCTACCTTCACTATGATCCCTTGTGCAGGGGCGTCAGGGGTTATAAATGGAATCTGCCCAGAGGCCTGGACCATTTTATTTGCTAAAAGCGATCAGCCTTGCATACAACTTTGGGGTGGTCTGACCTTGCCTTATAACTGGGCACGCAAGGTTTCCAGGTCTGCGCTCGCACCACAGACACAGGTTCGTGTGTGCCTCTCCAGCCCCCTTCCACCTCAGTTGCCAGGCAACAGAGGCATGCTTAGAGGTGCTCAGGAACTAGGAGCCAGAATTCCTAGACAAGTGCATGACTTCACTTGAAATTGTAAACCGAGGCACCCTTGCTGGTTCCCAAGTCATGCTGGCTGTAAGTTTACCATTACACCCACTTTGGAACACAAGGCCACCCAAACCTGACAATAGCTTGCAGCATACCTCTCAGCTCCGGAAAAGCAGTGCGTTACCCAGGAGGGCTTCAGGTGCATGATTTTCTACTGACTCACAGCACAGGGAAACCTTTGAGGAGGCCCCGGAACGAGTGTGGGCTCGTCTCCCGAACTGGGATCTACTGCCATCGACCGTCCGTGGTATGAGCGGGAAGGTTGCCCTAAAGTATCAAATTCACTCAAGTCTTGGGGAATTGCCACATAATCCCTAATATAGGGGCAGGTGTGCTGCTTCCTAAAAGTATGTAAGTGATATGTATCATGCAGATCTCATGGTTGCTACATAAACTTGCTGTTCGGTATTGCTTGCATTAACCTATGTTGTTTTGCCCTGCCTCCAATAGGCTCTCTCTCTCTGAATTAGGATAATCTTCCTAATAGGAAGACAGGTACCCTAAGCTAGTCATGGGGATTCAAGTGCTGCTTCTAGCTTAACGGGTTGGAGCCTCTGAACCTACTGCATTACCCGAGGAGTATTTCTGAGATATGTTATGCCCTTAGGGGACTTTTAGGGAATTATGGGCCTCATTACAACTCTGGCAGTCATGAGACCACAAGGGCCGTGGTGGAGGTCGGACCGCCACCAAGCATCGGTCCAGCCTCCACATTACGACCGTGGCGGAGCTGCCCTCGTCAGACCGCCGACACTGCCAGGTTGTCGAGAGCCTGGCGGTGCCAGTGGTCTCAATCCACTAAGGCAGCACTGCTTGCAGTGCTGCCCTGGGGATTACGAGTCTCTTTTCCGCCAGCCTTTGCATGGCAGTAGCCATGCCATGCAAAGGCTGGGGGAAAGGTGGTGCCAGCACCTGTCACTCTTTTCACTGCCCGTAATTCAGGCAGTGAAAAGCATGACGGGGTTCTCCATGGTGCCCCTGCATTGCCCATGCCAAGGTGCTGTTGCACCCAACGCGCCGCCACTTTTCCGCGGCTCAATTATGAGCCGGTGTCAATGATAAGGCCCTGTTCCCCGCAGGGCCGGTGGGCGGAAACACTGTTTCTGCCTCCCGGCTCAGCAGGTAACTCTTAATAGGGCCGGCCGTGCGAATGAGTTTAGCGGGCAGCATCCACCGCCTGCCAAACTCATAATGAGGGCCTATGTGTTTACTGATACATTTGATGCCCTGAGATTATAGTGGCTATTGTTTTCGATGTTCACAGTGTCAGTATAATGAGTAATTGCATTATGTGCACAATGTTTATTAAGTATGACATTTCTGGTCTATGATATATATTTATAGATTTACAAAGAATATTGTTATGCAATCCTCTGTGAAGTCTCTTTTGTGCTGTCATTATTGTGTCACTGGTGTGTGTTGCACAAATGTTTTACACATTTCCTCTGATGGTAAGCCTGCCTGCTCTGCACCAAGCTACCAGGGAGTGAGCACAGGTTAACTTTGGTGTGTAACTTACTTGCCCTGTCTAGAGTGGTGGGTTCTGCCTGGCTAAGGTGCATATTTTAGCCAACCAGAAACTCCATTTCTAACAGGGACCTTCTTTGAGCTCCTGCCATGTGTAGAGTCTTGCTCCGACTATCCTTCTGTTTATGGTGCAATGATAACGCTTGAGGCCATGTCATCATCAGGCATTGTTAGTGTGGGTGTGGCACAGTGTGCTTGAGAGTATGGAATGATGTGGTCCTTGTGTCTGGACCACAGTTGCTGTGTTGTGTGCTTCTGTCCACCTCATCCGTCCCGCTTTCTTTGGACCTTCTCCTGGCTGGGACTGTGTCAATGTGGCAAGCTTAGACAACCAATGTGGTGCCTCTGGGATTCTCAGTCTCTTTAGTAGGTGGCATTAGGTGGGAGCACCTCGTGATCCTGGTGCCTTCTTAGGATGCTTCCACTTATCTGTTGTGAGGAAGCAAAGTCAGAGTTTCTTGTCTCTCATGCTGCTCGCCTCTTCCTACCCTTTCATCTCAAGGGGCACTGAGCTTTGGGCTGATATGTGGTTGGGACAGTGGCCTTTTCTAAGCTGAGTGGTGCTGCAGGCTTTGCCAATATGATTCACCTAGGTGCCTTGGCTGATGGTCACTGGCTTGTCACTGTCCTTCCTTCACAATATTTCTCATTTGTCCTGTGGCATAATCTGCTCTCCTGTATTCCTCTTCTTGTCCAAACAGTGTCTCTGGATGTGGGGCTGCTTACTGGGCCAAGGCCTTGTACCTTGCATTAGAGTTATGAAAGTGAGGACAAAATAGCTCAGACTAATATCAAGCATCATTAATGCTATCATAAATACAATCCCTATAGGTGAAGCAAGTTTCTGTTCTGTGCAACATTGACCCTATACCATACACTTCATGGGTAGACAAGTTCATGTTGACCTACAACCACCGATAAAAAGGTAACCTCTACTGCACAGTGTTCAATCTGTATAACACTGTTCAGTGAAAACCAAGTTCCTTCAGCTACTCAAGCTCTGTTACATAACTAATGCCCTACTACGGACAGTCTTTACCTATATTAAACCCTCACAGCCAATAAACCCACATTGAACAATGAAGAGGAAATCAGTAGAACAGGAAGGTACTGTAAACGATGTTTACGCTATGGAGACAGTTTACTCTGCACTACACTGTTTCCAGACAGTCACACTCTCGTGAGAAATACACCACAGAGTATTAAAAAGTATCTACTAAAAACAATGGATACTCTATGCAAAACATGTCCAAAGAGAGACTATCCACTTAAAATAACCAAGGTCCAAAGTGCTAAAGACTATACTACCCACAACCTTCGTACTGTGGTGAAAACATTACAAAGAGCTCTTCTTCTGAAGCAAAAAAAGCAAATGCACAAAGGTTAGTACCTGGTGCACATAGTCTTCTATGTTATGAAGAAATTGTCATGCTGAGACAATTCTGTCTAATAACTCAAGACTGCTTACAATACATAGTATGTAGTATGTAGAATATTTGTCCTGTTGGAAACTTTCTGCAGTACCGAAAAATTTGTATGGAACATGCTGAACACAAGTCATCAACTGTCTCCCACACACAGAGTTACTACTCAGAATGAAGATTTATAACATGTTCAATACCTCTAAACACCAATGATGTATTAAGAGCACATGTTTTGTAAACACACCCATTCTCTGGACACAGGCTGTAAACAATTAGGTACAAAAGTGACATGGTAGTTAACCGCCACTATGTAAACTATGAAACAAACTAACACACTCATTGGATGATGTCATCAGTGATGTGATCAATGATGTCATTTGAAATGTCATCAGTGAATGATGTCATAGAACATGTCATGAGTAATATATGTATGGTCATAAACAGTGCATGGCAGGGGTGTAAGTTACAGTTATAACGTGTGAGTTTTTGTGGTGTTTGTTGAATCTTCACACAATTCGTAGCAAGGTTGCACTTTGACCAAAAAGAGGCATTTGCATTTTTCTTAAAAGTATGAATAGATTTACACGAAATAGCAAAAAGCGTAATCTGCGTACCAGATGCTTTATGCCAAATTTGGTGTAATTATTTCCAGTGGTTCGGGCTGCAGTCGTGTTCAAATCTCCTATGGTAATTAACATCAGAAACGCAAATTTTTGAACCCCCCTTTTCCTGCTTGACAGATCTAATGCACAACAAGAATCACAGCGTCCTTTTTAGGAAAATTTTGTGAAGATTTATCATCAAACGGTGGCAAAAATACATGCAAGTCAAAAAACGCATGTGACCTGCAGTATTTTTTTCACGGAAAAAAACAAAGGTTACAGGGACGTTATAGATAGATTGAATTTTTATCCATACAATACCATTGAGAATCAGCAGTTACAGTTATATTTATGTAAAGAAACTATAACTCGTTGCAAAAAGTTACTTTCCAGCACGAGTTATAGTTTCTTCAGATAAGTACAATTATAAGTATAACTATAACTGCTGAATTTCTTTGTTTTTTTATGGGTAAAATATCAACCTAATTATAACGTCCATGTAACCTTATTTTTTTTCATTGAATTTCTATGGTTTTTTACACGTTAATATTTGTGTCCAGTTATGGCAAGCCAATCAGGCTGTGCTTTTCCCCAGGATCGGATAAGGATCCAAGGGGGATCCTCGTAACCACGTTTTGGCTGAAAAAGAAAAAGGGCAATTTTTTGCCCATGACCCCCAACATGAGTCCTATGGGGTCAGGATACCTTTATCCTGACCCCTATATGTGTTTACACTATTTTGTTCCCACCCCCCCCCCCGGCAATGCAAGAAACAAAATGGTGGCCACAACTTTTCTGTCAGGGATCAGCCAGCCAATCAGGGCCTTGCTTTTCCTTCAAACCCACAAAGGATTCGTGGAGGATCCGAGGAGGCTCTGAGCAGGACCCAAGGAGGTTCTGCATCCCTATATATACAAATTTGGTTTTCATTTAATAGATAGAAAACTACTGAATGGATTTACACCAAATAACAAAAAAAATTTTTTTTTGGACCAAGAGCTACCTTGCTGCCAAATCTGGTGTAATTGCATCCAGTGGTTTCGGCACTATCGCTATTCAAAATTCCTACGTCAAAATTAATGGGGAAAACGTGTTTTGGGCCTCCTCTTTTTCTCGGCCCCCGCTTCACGGATCACCTCATAACTTTCCAGACAGCAGTTGAAGTGATCACTGTTGTTTTTTTGAAAATTGTGTGAAGATTCATCAAACGGCACCAAAGTTATTAGTAAACCAAAACTCTTTCTATAGAAAGTAGGTCCTAACTATATCTACCCAGTGGCGACTGCATTTTTTTATTTTTTTTAATGAAAAAAATCAAAGGTTAAACCTTTGTTCTAGTTAGAAAAGCTTAATTTATTCTTCCTACAAAAGCCAAACTTAAAATACACATACATTTTAGAAATTCTTCAGGTATAGTTCTACAGTAAATATATAATTTACACACCACCTTTACATTAATATAACTGTATTTTTGATAGGCTACAAACAAAGGTTAAAGTGCACAAAAATTTAAATTTGTGAACTCACATATATATTTTTAATTTATAATTTACGCAACACCTTCAAATCATTATAACTCATGCATCTCCATACACAGTGTATTCAACTTGGTATGTTAACTATAATCTGCGTCTTCTCCATTCCGAAGTGGCACAGAGTGGAGTGGGGTGGAGTAGAGTGGCATAGAGTAAAGTGAAATACAGTAGAGTTGCATACAGTGCAATACCATATATTAGAGTGGTGTAGAGTGGAATGGCATAGACTGGAGTGTCATAAAGTAGAGTTGTATACAGTGCAATAGTGTAGAGTGTATTGGAGTATAGTGTAGTGGTATACAATGGACTTTGGTAGACTGGAGTATTGTACAGTTGAGCAGCATACAGGTGAATACAGTACACTGGAGTGGTGTACAGTGCAGTGGCATGCACTGAAGTGCGTTAGAATGGAGGGGTGTACAGTGTAGTGTGGTAATTGAAACAGACGTAGCATGAAAGGATGTTAACGAATATAGATGTAATGTGGCAGGGATATATATTATATATAACAGTTATAATTTTTAGAATACTTAGTTATATACAGTGCCACATATGCTGTGGTAAATGTGCTGTATACCCCTTTATATGTGCATGATAAAGCAGTATGTGATTGGCTGATGGCTATGGTTACCAAAGATAAAAGGCAGCCATGTCATTTTCAGCACATTTTGGTCCTGATTACGAGTTTGGCGGTCAGGCCGCTAGACTGCCATAGTGGCGGCCGCCGAAAGGCTGCCATGTTTGCAGTCATACAGACTGCTGTATTACAAGTCACACAGGCAGGACCAACACTAATCTGCCAAATAACCAACATCGCCAGTACTTTAGTGGGCAGAAAATAGGCAGTCCAACCACCAGAACCGACAGCCTGTCAACCAACCACCGAACCTATTACAAGTACAAAGTCACAGTGGCAGGCAGCCGTGGTGGTCCGCCAATGGCAGTCAGAACCACAGCATTTTGCAGTAAAAAAAGTAATACACAACACCACATTGGAAGGATTTGAATACAACACAGCTCACACACATTGCCACACCCGACACACCTGCAAAGCACACTGTAAAAGACAAACCTTCACAAACCACAATCCTTTGCATCTACAACTCCAAACACACATAAAATCACCAAACTGTAGATTAGGCACACCTACAACTTTCCCTAAGCACATACCCCACATCCTCAACACACTCCTATTTCTAATCAGATCCATTTGCACTACTCAAACCCATCAACTCACCGTCACCTGTTCATGTCCCACCACTTATTTTTTTAATCCTCACCATGTCACCCCAGAAAAATCCCCATTTTACTGAAGGTGAGTCAAGAGTTATGGTGGATGAAATTATTAGAGTAGAGCCACATCTATTTGGAGCCCAGGTCTAGCACACTACTATCACCAGGAAAATGGAAATGTGGCAAAGGATAGTTGACAGAGTGAATTCTGTAGGCCCCACCCCACGCACAAGGGACGACATCAGGAAGAGGTGGAATGACCTGAGGGGGGAAGGTCTATTCCATGGCATCCAGGCACCATCTGAATGTCCAATAGACTGCTGGTGGGCCCCCACCTACTCCCTTACAACTAACATCATGGGAGGAGAAGGTCTTTGCCATCCTGCCATCTGAGGGCTTGACAGAAATACCTGGGGGAGTGGAGTCGGGTAAGTCACAACACTAAAATGTCACCAAAATGTATTGTCATTCATGCTCACTGATCACCTTTTGCCAGCTTCACTGTCAAACCGCTCAACAGCCCAGTGTCCAGCTGTCCAAATATCCCTGACTGATCTCCAATATGTGAACTAGACTCACCTGGGGCAACAACAACTCTGTATAGTGTGTGTAGTACAGGGAGTGACAGCACTACAATTCCCAGCAGTATTTCAGCATTACCAAAACTTAAACAGTGTATCCTACTCAAAATTATCTTAATTGGCACCTTCACAATGACATCTGCACACCAGAGAGGATAAAGTCTGTATACTGTGAGGGTAGGACAGGCACTGACAGGAATGCCATGGGTAGGCCTAAATGTGTAGCATATAATAGAAGCTGCAGGGAGCGTTTACCTGGAAGCATCCGACAGGGCTGCCTCCATTTTCATCTCTCCCTGCTTTTCCAAAAAGTTTTCCTGGGGGAGAGGCTGATGCTTCCCCCCCTCGTTGTTTTCGTCGGCGCGCTTGATTATCGAAACCAGCAGCTGAAGAAAGCCCTTTGGTTCCAGTCTTACCCTCGGGGAGCCGCCCCCAGCGTGCTCGTCTCAGCTGTTCAGGCTACGGCATGGCCGGGACAGTGCAAAGGAGGGGAGGCCTCCCCTCTCGTTGTTCTCCGCAGTCGCGGTGCGTCCTCACTCTTCGGCATCCGGAGTCGGGGTGGGCATGGTTGCAAGGCTGCATCCACTCTACGGCTCCGCCATCTTGCAAAGACAAAGAGAAGAGATATCCAGGAAAATAAAAGGAGGAAGTAGACTTCTATTCTACCTGCCTGCTCTGCGCTCTCGACTACGGACTATGCAAGGAAGAAGAGCAGAAGTCTCAAGTAATTTCAAGTAAGCCAAGGGGGGAGAATGGTTTAAGGATTGACTGAAGTTTAAAAAAAAAAAAAAAAAAAAAAATCCAGTGTATGCGCACTCCCCTTCTTAACTCTTCTTTCTCAAGGGGGGGAAAAAAGGGAAAAGGGGGAGAGAACCTTAGTTACTAAGGTACATATGAGTGTAAAACTGGATGGCAGAGGGTTTATGGTGAGCTGTATCTACAAACCAGGATTTCTCTAATGTTATTAACCACGGAGGCAGATATTACTCACTCATGTACTTATCCCTGGACTACTAAGGGCACTATCGGAAGCACGATATATGGTTTAGCACATGATTTGATAACAGCAATAGTAGGGCAAACCAGCTTGGTGAAACTACTCCCCCCCTTTCTGAAAGCAAGGATGACGCCTAAAATACTTCGGAACTCTAGAGACAAGACTGATGTTGCTAAATCATTGCGTTCAGGTAAAGAGAAAGGGGACCAGGCCGGGGCTAATAGACGGCCCACTTCAATCGCGGGGAGGCAACATGGGAGAAGCACAACGGGCTAAAGCAAAGATCTTAAATTGAGCGATAACGTAACCCCCCCTGTGGAAAATAGGGGGAAGAATAAAACTCAGGACACTATCACTTCTTTCCTGGCAGGAGGGGCACAAGAAACTGAAACTACCCTGCTAACCCCTATGCTGGGAGGGGAACCAATATCTACAGAAAGAACACTGGGGGGGGCCTCCAGTGAAAAATCCGGAAAGGAAAGAGTATACCAACCAGGAATTGCAAGATCTGATAGTGGCACAATGGAAAAATGGCAGGAGACTCCCTTGATGCTGCAGCATGTGCCCGAGATACAAGGAAAGGACTTAAGTGATACAATGCAATTACGAGGAAGCGCAGAAGAGCAAGGCAGGCCACAGAGTCTAGGAGAAAGGGATAAGAGCAATGGGAAGGAGATTAAGAACTTGGACTGGTCAAAATATACTGGGGATAAATTCTACTAATTAACAGAGGAATCAGAACTCAGCAGCACTGAGGGGCAAAGCCTTAATGACTCTGGCAGCAGCATATCCTCGGAGGAGGGGAATGCTTCATCAAATAATGAACTCACAGTGTGGCAGAGGCACCGCCAGCGCAAGTGCATCAGAATGAGGTCTGATCTAAAAGAGGGTACTGAACTTTCCACCTCTAGTGGGAACAGGACTATGAAATGGGATTACTCCAGTATCAATTTAACAGATGAAGCCTTCACAACGAATAAACCAAACATGAACGATCAGCAACCGTCCAGGAGTGTGGACAGAGGAGACGATACCGAAGGCGCGAAGAGTGACATATGCACAGCCAATACAGACTCTGGGATGCTACAATCAATGCTCAACTCAATCAAAGAATTCCAAACGGAAACACGGGTAGAAAGTCGCCGAGCCAGAATGGCTACAAAACGGCTGCAATGACAGTGCGTAAGGTAGCCAAATCATGCACTGAGATAGAAACTAAGTTAGGTACAATGGAAGAGAGGATAGTAGCAGTTGAAGAGGATGTCGATTCCCTGAAACAACAGAATGTCATGCAAGAAAGCCAGATGACTGATGTGATGTGGAAATTGGAAGATTTGGAGAATCGGTATAGAAGGAATAATCTACGCTTCCTGGGCATAGAGGAAGGACTGGAAGGAAATGACATTCGGGACTATATGATCAAGCTTTTGCAGAAAGCCTTCCCGAACTGAACCATTGGGACTGAAGCAATGAGATGCAGCGGGCACATAGATTTCCCACGACCAGGAGGGAGGGGGCGCGCCCAACTCCTTCAAAATATCCTAGAGCCATATTGGTGTTTTTTGGGATCAAACCCTTCTTTGATAAGGGTGGAGAGGCTTACTTGATCTCCCCTGCTCAGCTGAAAACGGTGGTTAATGGGAAAGTGAGATGGTTTACGTCAGAGATTCAGGCGAAGGAATATTTGATAGAATTGAAATAAGGATGTTTGTTTTTTCTTCTTAGGTGTTTGTTCTCTCTTTTGGATATAAAAGGTTTCGGTGGTGGGCGGGACATCCTGCATCTACACTTCGAGCCTAGAGGCTCGATTGCTCTACAAGGAAGGGGGGGTTGGCTGAGAGAGAGAGCCCCCAGCCCCCCCTGGGGGGGAGGGAGGGAAGATGGGTGTGTGGTGGGTCGGGGGGTTTGAAGGGGACGAGAGGTGGAAAGGAGGGGGGGAAGGGGCAGAGAGGGACGGGAAGATTGGCACAGAAACAGAATCAAAAGACCAGAGAGAGCAGAGAAAGTAAGACTTATGTAAGAGTATACACAATTGGAGTAAAAGGCCAAATAAGAAGACTGGGAGGCGAAGAAGGTAGGGGGAGGGTAGAAAGATCTTAGAATGACCAGACTCCGTATTGCTTCTATCAATATTTGTGGCCTAAATGATCCCAGGAAAAGAAGGAGAATCACGGAAGAGCTAAAAACTCTCAGGGCAGATATCTACTGCCTGCAGGAAACGCATGTAGAATATAGGAATCGAGGGATACTAGGATCACTAGGTATGAGGGTGATAGCATGTTCAGCACAAGAGGTGAAAACTAAAGGGGTGGCGATATTGAAACAGAGCAATAAAATACAATTTGCGCGGCAGAAGGTGGATAAGAATGGAAGATGGGTAGTAGTAGAATGTCTATTTAGGGAAGGTAGCTTCACATTGTGCTCTGTATATGGGGCAGTATTAGATGATCCAACTGTAATTAACGCTATGGCCATAGAATTAACTGGCTGGCCGACCCCGTATATTCTATGTGGAGACTTTAACTTCAATGGGTCTTGGGATGGGCTACAAGATCTTTCAGTGCCCGGAGTGAAGAGATATCAGGGGCGGAAGCCTCGTGTCCTTAAGGCTATAGTAGGTCTACAAAAAGAACTAGGACTGGTGGATGCTTGGGCCAAGCTGCGTAATCCAGATCCAGGGTACACTTACTTCTCCGCTCCTCATGTGAAACTGTCCCGATTAGATTTTTTTCTGATATCATCTGAATGGCTTTCACAGGCTAGTATGGAGTTACACCCACGAGTCATGTCGGATCATAATCCATTGGTATTAGACTTGGAGTTAGATGGTCTAGGACATAAAGCCAGGAGATGGACTTTTGAAAGGGGACTTCTCAGTGACTCTGAATATCTGAAATATATTAGGAATTGGTTAGTGGAATTTCTAGAGTTTAACAGAGGCTCTGTGTCCTTAGAGATAGTATGGGATACTTTGAAAGCAGGGGCACGGGGAGCAACCCTAAGCTTCAGTCTGAATAAACAAGGAAAGGTCCAAAGGAAGATTAGAGATTCTCATTTGAAGCTTAGAGAGCTAGAAATGCAACTGATCACGGTCATAGAGAGGGGGGAAGATACGAAGAATATACAGGAGCGAATAGCTATAGCAAGAGCAGCTATAAATGAGGGTAATGCAGATAGTGTAACCAGAAAATATCTCGCGCAACAGTCGGAGTGGTACGAGTATGGGGAAAGAACTGGTCGCCTGTTGGCAGTAAGGGCAAGTCATAAGGCAGCAGCAGGGGTAATCCGAGAGATTCTAGACCAACAGGGACAAACAGTGACTGACCATGAAGGTATTAGGAAAGTGTTTCAGGGGTATTACAATGACCTGTATAAGGATACGGCTGGATTCTCGGCTACAGAGATGCAGGAATTTCTTCACCCTATCAAGTTTAATACAGTCTCAGAAGAAGATAACTTGCGACTAGAGGGTCAGATTAGCAGCTTAGAAATGGATAAGGAATTTAGGGGGTTATTCCAACTTTGGAGGAAGTGGTAATCCGTCCCAAAAGTGACGGTAAAGTGACGGATATACCACCAGCCGTATTACGAGTCCATTATATTCTATGGAACTCGTAATACGGCTGGTGGTAAATCCATCACATTTGGGACGGATTACCACCTCCTCCAAAGTTGGAATAACCCCCTTAGTGATCTAGCTGCCGGCAAAGCAGCCGGACCCGATGCTATCCCATTAGAATTCTATAAAGCCTTTAAATCAGAGTTACACGCACTAATGCCTGAGCTGTTCATTCATGTACAAAGTGGTGGGAAGACTCCACCCTCTTGGGGTATGGCTAATATGGTAGTCTTTCTTAAGAAAGGGAAGGCCCCGAAGAATCAGGCCTCATACCGACCAATAACATTAATTAATAGCGACGCCAAACTATATTCTAAAATATTGGCTTCACGTCTATCTTTAGTAATTAGGAAATTGGTAACGCCCCGGCAACACGGGTTTGTCCCTGGTAGAGACACGGCAGAACATATTCAAAGACTTATCGCACTGTTTGATGCAACAGGAGTAGCGGGGGAACCGATGGCGGTGGCCCTAATTGATGCAGAGAAAGCATTTGACAGAGTTAGTTGGAAATACCTCTGGGAGGTCATGGGGAAATATGGCTTCCGAGATCAATTTACAATGGCAATAAAGGCTATGTACAAGTCACCAGGAGTAAGAATCCAACTAATGGGAGGGCAGTCTGATTACATCCAAGTGGGGAGAGGCACCAGGCAGGGATGCCCCTGTTCTCCGCTGTTGTTTGCCCTATACATAGACCCTCTGCTTAGACAGCTCGAAGAAAATAGATGGATCACTTTGGTACAAAGATATGGGTGGGATACAAAGGTCCTGGCCTATGCAGATGATATTGCCATCGTAACCTCCAATCCAGATACAGCACTGAAGGAAATCGAAAAAATTACTACTAAGTTTGGATCATTCTCTGGGTATTTCTTAAATAAAACTAAAACTCAGCTATTGGCCAATCAATTTACGAAATCACAGGATAATCGGAGGGTGGAGCAGGCAAGATACCTTGGTATTAATATCTCACCAAGGGTAGGGGAAATTGTCAGCATGAACTTGGATCCAATAATGGTTAAAACTAGAAACGATATGCACAGATGGGATAACCTGCATATGACTATGATAGGAAGATGTAATATGGTCAAAATGATTCTTCTCCCCAAATTACTATACTTGTTCCGGACCATACCTCTGATCTTCACAAAAGCGTGCTTTGAAGATCTAGAACGGATGATCATGAGATTTATTTGGGCGTATGGTAAGTGCAGAAGGTCGGCTAAACTTATGTCCCTACCGCGTGAAAGGGGGGGATGGGCTCTGCCTAACTTGAAGTTACACCAATGGGCAGCTGCCTTTCAATAAATGCGCCCACTATAGGGGGAAGGACCTGGGGAGAGTAAGGGGGAAGGCACCCTTTATATCCCTAATATATACGAACTACTTGTGGGTTCCGATTTAAAGGGGTTCTTGCTAACTTTTCACGAGCCAACGTATTATAAGAAAACACGGTACAAGGTTTTTGAGGTGGCATTTAAATGCTGGCGGCCTTGGCGAACAAAAAATGGGCTGGGGAGATTTAACTACTATACTTTAATCAAGAATAATCTGTCGCTCCCCGATATCCTCAAAGACGGCTATATGACAAAGTGGACTTCTAAAGGGATTGCGAGGTTGGGGGACTCTTTCGATAACGCTAGAATCGTAACATTCAAGAGTCTCCAAGAACGGTTTGCCTTAGAACAAAAGGATTTCTTTAAATTTCTACAGGTACAAGATGTTTTGAGCAGGAAGACGGGTGGATCACAGGGGTTTAAAAGTAACCAACTGTTAGAACGCATCCTGGGAGAATCGAATTTAACTATCAAAGTAATATACTCCTTGTTAATGGCAGAACAACCTGACGATTTGGAGAAGCACAGCGAACAGTGGAGCGGGAAATTGATTGATGGAAGCGCCAATTTTCATAATTCACTCGAGTTAGGTCACACTGTACTATTATCTTCGTCTCTGCAGGCACAACACTATAAAACTGTGTTCAATCTGTACTATACACCAGCTCACCTTGCTAAGTGAGGGGGATCACGAGGAATCAACTGCCCAAGGTGTGGGGAGCACGCAACAGATGTAATACATATGTTTGCCACCTGTAGAGAATTAAAGGTGCTGATAAACGGGATGCAACTTGGAATAAAAGAAATTGTGGGGCAAGAGGTTGTCCTTACCCCAGAACTTCTGGTTCTAGGGACGGCCGAACAAACAAGGGGACGACAGAGGGCTTTCATCTTTCTTGCTATGGCAGTGTATCGCTTATGTATTTCCTCTATATGGCTGAACAGGGTACCACCATCCTGGCAACAGTGGTTGGACAGGCTAATGTCGGTATATTATGTGGAGACCCCCCTGTATGAGCGGAAGGGAAGATTAGCCAGAATGAAAGGGAACACGGTTTGGGGTCAGTTTCGGAGCTGGCTTATGGTTAATGATTAATGTACTAAAACGAGGTTCCCTGTTTTCTGCTTTTGTTATGATTTTCTGCGTAGGGATATATGGAGGAAATGTACCGAACCCCCCAATTGAAGAAGGTCTAATTGTATACTGTATTTGTTTATCTGTATTTTTTTTTCAATAAAAAATAAAAATATATATATTTTTTAAAAAGAATACAGTTGCTGGCAAAAGGCGACATGCACATATTATGCAACATTATTTCTAATGAATAATATGTTCTGTGATGGACCATGTTAACACATAATTGCAAGTTTTGACATAAAAATAAATGATTTGAAACATGAAAAAAAAAAAAAAAGGAATGCCATGGGTAGGACACACTCTACTCTCACTCCACTCAGCTACCACAGTGTCCCCTGCTCCAATGACCCTGCTCCCTCTGATCAGCCTTTGAACTGTACTCACCTGAGAGGATGACATCTGTTTACTGTGTGGGTAGGACAGGCACTGACAGGAATGCCAAGACCAGGAGTCCCTGCTACACTCACTCCACTCAGCCAACACAGTGTCCCCTGCTCCAATGACCTTGCATCCTCTACTCAGCCTTTGAACTGTACTCACTAGAGAGGGTGACATCTGTTTACTGTGTGTAGTACCTGGAGTAACATGACTGTAGATCCCAGGAGGGTCAGTCCCTGTAACTCCTATTACCAGGCCAGTGTCCATAGGACATTGTGCATCTGTCTGTGTACTCACAAATGAAGATTACTCACCTGGGAGGGATCAAGATACAGATCAGGGTCTGTGATGTGGCTAAACACCTAGACCCATCTTGAGCAGCTATGCCAAGATGAAAATACTGTGGACAGGAAGGACAGCTCAACCTGTGTCCCAAAAGCAATTTGAGACAGATCAAAGGCCCCAAGATGCATCATATGAATGATATTGGCAGCAGACACATTCACAGTGCACTAATCACATGATGACAACTACCATATATACAACAAGGTTCTGGCTCTGCCTGCATAACAGTCAACTAGGTCTTAAAATGGCCTAAACTACATCCTGCCAAGCCACAGTTTACCCTGCACTGTTGGCAAAAAATTAGTCCAAATTGCTAATAAACTCAGACATTCTGAAGCTAGTTGACTGAAATGGAATAGGTATGTTACCCAAATGTCAGGTCAGTACAACTGATAGCATGTGTACCTGTCCCATAAGGAAAATCTGCAAATACAATGTGTAGATGGCCTTAGCCAAATGTCACTGTTTAATAATATTGGAGGTAGATTGCACAATACAACCTCTAACTTTGTATTTCTCATATCAACACGTATGACTGCCACTGCAAACATGGAGCCCACTGAAGACACTGTCACTACCCCCATGGATGAAGCCTTCTGTGTGGATACCACTCCTGGACGTCACAGATCACTATGTGACCACATACTGTTTTACATCCTCTTATATACTCTGGTGTCCTCCCGGATGTATTGTTGATATTTGGAACTTTGGTTTGTGGTTACGCCTGTGAGGCCTTGGCAGAATGGAAGTCAACTTCTGGCACCTGGAGATCTATGCAATGAGGGAGCTAAATGTTTTCTAAAAGGAAAGGGGGCTGGCTGTGAAAAGAAGGTCCCAAATGTGGGTTTTTGAGACAGCCCTGTTTCAGGATGAGATGAAATGCTGAGAACAACCATACCAGATGATTTTGAGGAGATGGACTACTCTGATGAGGGCAGTAGCTTTGAGAGGGAAAGATGAATGGTGTCCAGCTTGCGAGTGCCGGCTGAGAGAGCTAGATGAAGAGCCTGAGAGAGCTGAGGCTGAGAGAGCCTTAGCCAAGGAAAAAGAAATGTTGGTATCTCATGAAATGAGCTGTGGAGAGCTGAAGCTGAAAGCCATGAGTGCTGAGTCCAGTTCAGAAGGTGGCAGCAAAAGTGCTATGTCCAGTACTGAAGAAGTTCATACACCCAGAGACTTGGTGTACAACTTGACGGAGGGTATGACATACACCAGGAGGTTCAGGTTTATGAGGTAGCTTCAGTTGTGCACGGGTCTATGGGGTGACTTCGGGAACTGGCTTGGGGAGTCATAATCCTAGTGGTGGGAGGGATGTTTTACTGGCTCTAGATGAGAGTGACAGGGAGAGGGGTTCCCCCCGGTAGAAGTCCTGATAGTGAAGTATGGAGACACCCCAGAAGAGTGTAGTTTGAGTCAGATACTGCTAATCAGTCTGAGGAGGGTGATGTGGGATACTTTTTCAAGGCACTGGATGGTGATGTGAAGGGTAGTTTGGTTAACACATATGAGCGGCTGTGTGATTTGATTGCTGGAGAGGATATGTTCAGTCCTTGTTTTCCAGAGCTGCACCAACACCAGGTGGAGTATGTGTTCTCTGATCCCAGGGAACCTACAGTGGAGGCAGACCTCTGGGTGAGTACCATAGAGTCTGAAGAGGCATTTGGAGGTGCTCCTGAGGGTAGTGGCTCAGGTTTTTCCCAACCAAGAGAGGTGGGGGAGGTTTGCAGTGACCCAGGTAGGTCCCCAGGTAGTAGGATGGGCGAGGGGTTCCATGTCCTGCTCAGGAGAGAGGAAGTAGGGGTGGGCAGAGGCCCAGGTTGCCCGAGACCCAGACCCAGAGACTGGGGGAGTTCCATGAGGGAACACCAGGGGAGGGGAACCCAGCCTGTACCGGGTGGCCATCTGCTGAAGGGGACCCAATAGTGTCAGGAGGATTTGCCAGGGGTGGCTGTCATCAGCGTCCCATCAGTCCTGGTGTCTGACAGTACCACTTCAGAGTGTGGGGTGCAGGAGACCAGACAGAGGGGTGAGAGGGGGAGACCATGTTCTATTGTCCCAATCAGGGAAGCCCATCCAGGTATTAATTGATCTTCCTAGCTTTAGGCTGGTGTGAGGTTGTGTTGGACCTGGCCCTTTTTGCAGGGATATCTCCAATCATTTTGCCTTCTTCTTCCTATTTTTTTCTGACCTGTTTTTGTTGGCTTTAGTACTCTGGGCACTTTACCACTGCTAACCAGTCCTAAAGTGCATATGCTCTCTGTCTAAAGTGTATTGGTAATTGGTTTTCCATGATTGGCACATTAGATTTACTGTTAAGTCCCTAGTAAAGTGCACTATGTATGCCCACAGTCTGTAAATCAAATACTACTAGTGGGCCTGCAGCACTGATTGTGCCACCCACGGGGGTAGCCATTTAATCATGTCTCAGACCTGCCACTGAAGTGTCTAAGTGTGTAGTTGTGCACTGCCAATTTGCCTGGCCCAAACCTTCCCTTTTACTGCATGTGAGTCGCACCTAAGTTAGGCTCTAGGTAGCGCCATGGACATGGTGCAGTGTATTTAAGAGGTAGGACATGTACTGGTGTGTTTTACATGTCCTGGTAGTGAAATACTGCCAAATGTGGTTTTTACTATTGCAAAGCCTATCTCTCCTATTGGTTAACATGGGGACTGCCTTTAAATATCTTATAACTGCAGTTTCCCATTGACAGCAGATAGGGATGTGGAGTTTGGGGTCTCTGAATGCACAATTTAAATATACATCTTTTGGTAGAGTTGGTTTTTAGATTGTTTGTTTGAAAATGCCACTTTAGAAAGTGAGCATTTTCTTGCTTAACCATTCTGTGCCTCTGCCTGCCTGTGGAATCCATGTCGGGGTCAGACTGCCAGCTGGGCTGTATGTGAGTTCCCTCTAGACTGTGACACAAAGGGAGGTGAAGCGTGTTCTGCATATCCTGATGAGTCTTCCTGGGCCAGAGTGGGAAGGGAGGAGCTGACCCCTGCACTTGAAAGGGTTGTGGCTGTCCCCACTCAATGTAGTCTCCATCCCTCTGGAGTGTGTCTGGGGCCAGGCCTGGGCAAGGCAGGATCTTATGAACAACGGAGACTTTCCTTTGAAGTTTGCCTACTTTAAATGCAGAAATGAGTATGAGTAGTGGACCCAAAACCCCAGACTTTAGCCTCTGACAAGGACAAGAGCTGAAGAGCTGGCGGAGGAGTACTCCCCCTTTGCTGTGTGTGCTTTGCTGGGTTGGCCTACAGTTGCTGCTTCTGCCTTAAAGAGGACAAAGGCTGGACTTTGATGTGTATCCTGCTTGTAAAGTTTCTCCAAAGGCTCGAAGTAGAGCACCCATTTCTAACAGCAGGCATCAAATCTGGCTCCAACTGACAACAGAGATCAAAGCTTGTTTGCCGATTCTGACAGTAGATCTGGATAATGTGTCTTTCTTCCACAGCTTGAAGGTCTGGCAATGGACGGTAGACAGGAGGATGTCTGATCCTTCCCCTTCATGGGTACCCTTGTAAGAAAAGTAAGTTATCACTCTATTTGTCCCTTGCTACATACATTAGGCATGTCAATGAAAAACTGGGACAAGGCATATCATATGTTGAGGACTGTTAAACCTCAGATCCTTAGGGTGGTTATCCCCCAACTTTTTGCCTGCCTCCCTCCACTTTTCTGACACTGTTTTTGCTGGTTTTAGGACCCTGCACACTTTACCACTGCTAACCAGTTCTAAAGTGCAAATGCTCTCTCCCTCACACATGGTAACATTGGTTCATCCACAATTGACATATTTGACTTACCTATGAGTCCCTAGTAACGTGCACTACACGTGCCCAAGGCCTGTAAATTAAATGCTTCTAGTGGAGCACTGATTGTGCCATCCACATAAATAGACCCTTAACCATGTCCCAGCCCAGCCATTGCAAGGCCTGTGTGTGTAGTTTCACTGCCACATTTACTTGGCATTTAGAAGTAGTTGCCAAGCCTTAAACACCCCTTTTTCCATATAGAGGTCACCCCTAAGGTAGGCCCTAGGTCACCCTTAGGGCAGGGTGCTATGTAGGTAACAGACAGGACATGTATATATGTGCTTTATATGTCCTGGTAGTGAAAAACTCCTAAATTACTTTTCCACTACTGTGAGGCCTGCTCCGTACATAGACTAGCATTAGGACTGCCTCATATACTTTTTGTATGGTAGATTCTGATCTGAAAGGGGTAAACAGGCCATATTTAGTATAGCCAGAATGGTAATAGAAAATCCTGCTTATTGGTGAGGTTGGATTTTATATTACTGTTTTAGAAATGCCACTTTCAGAAGGTGAGCATTTCTCTGCACTTAAAACCATCTGTGCCTTACAGCTTGTCTCCAATCAAAATCTGGTCTGTCCTGGTTGACACCTCCCTTGAACATTTAACCCAGACAACCACAAACACAGGACACTCAGTCACACCTGCATTAATCTGCATATTGAATGGGTCTTCCTGGGCTGAAAGGGTGGAAGGCCTGACAGTTACATTTCAAAGGCCAGTGGTCTGCCCCCACACAATGGACTGCTAACCCCCCTACTGAGACCCTGACAGGCAGGACAGAACTGAAAGGGGAACTTGTGCATTTCAAAACCACTCTTTGAAGACTCCCCCACTTCAAAGGCATTTTTGGGTATATAAACTGGGTCTCTGATCCCTTCAAACCGGACACTTCTGGACCTACACCTGGACCCTGTCAGATGAGCTGCCTGGCTGCCCAAAGGACTCATCTGGACTGCTGTGCTGCTGTTGCCCTGCTGAACTGCTGGCCTCTGACTTTGCTGGATGGACTCTGCCTTCCCTCAAAAGTGCTCTCCAAGGGTTTGGATTAAGCTTGCGTTCTGTTTCTGAAGTCTAAGAGCCAACAAAGACTTTGGGGGTCATTCCGACCCCGGCGGTCAAGGACCGCCGGGGCCGGGGTCGGCGGGAGCACCGCCAACAGGCTGGCGGTGCCCCGCAGGGCATTCTGACCGCGGCGGTTTGGCCGCGGTCAGAACAGGAAAACCGGCGGTCTCCCGCCGGTTCTCCGCTGCCCTCAGGGATCCTCCATGGCGGCGCAGCTTGCTGCGCCGCCATGGGGATTCCGACACCCCATACCGCCATCCTGTTCCTGGCGGTTCGCCCGCCAGGAACAGGATGGCAGTATGGGGTGTCGTGGGGCCCCTGGGGGCCCCTGCAGTGCCCATGCCAATGGCATGGGCACTGCAGGGGCCCCCGTAAGAGGGCCCCACAAAGAATTTCAGTGTCTGCTTAGCAGACACTGAAATTCGCGACGGGTGCAACTGCACCCGTCGCACCTTCCCACTCTGCCGGCTCCATTCGGAGCCGGCTTCCTCGTGGGAAGGGGTTTCCCGCTGGGCTGGCGGGCGGCCTTCTGGCGGTCGCCCGCCAGCCCAGCGGGAAAGCCAGAATGGCCTCCGCGGTCTTTCGACCGCGGAGCGGCCATATGGCGGTGCCCGCCAGCCTCAGAATGAGGCCCTTTATCTCTTCAAGAAATTCCTTGTGCGTCGAAAGTCAATGCAACGCCTGCCAAAACTACGCGAAGCCTGCATTGCGACCGAGAAATTGCTGCACAGCCGACTGGAAGGAAGCAGCTTGACTTACCTACTGGAAATTTGACGCAGTGCCGACTTTGTGATGGAAAAATTGACACGTCGCCTACTAGATCAACATAGCGCCTGTGCCTTCTCCAACGTGTCAAGGATTTTCACGTATCATCCCTTGGTGTCAAAATATCCCTGCATCTCAGTGAGGAGCCAAGACTGCGACTCCTTATTTTTCCACTCATCTCCTCCTCTGCGGTCTCCATGCGTTATTATTTTTTACGCATACCAGGTACTGTGTGTAACAAGCAGATAACTGTTTATTTCTAAGGATTGAGACTCTTTTAAACCTTTTAAAAGTGATATTTCAACTTGTGCTTATTGGATCATTGTCATTTTGACCTTATTTTATTGAGATAAATATTATCTATTTTTCTTAACCTTTGTGGTGTTTCCACTGTGTTACAGTATGATTTATTGGATAAATACTTTACACATTGTCTTCTAAGTTTAGCCTGACTGCTCAGTGCCAAGCTAGCAGAGGGTGGGCACAGGATAATTTGAATTGTGTGTGACATACCCTGACTAGGATTGTGGTCCATACCTGGACAAGGGAGTATACCTCTGCTAGCTAGAGATCACATTTCTAACACTGGTGGTCAGTGATGAGGATAGGACTTGTGTTTGTGCAGTGACATATATTAACTACATGTACACTACCCACCCACAATCAAAGATCATTTTTTTATTTGTTTCTTTTTGCTACAAATGTTCCTGTTTGACATTTTCTAATCTAATCCAATCCTATACAAAATGTCTCTGGCTGGGTCAACAAGTGGAGCTGAAGAGTTTGACCTAGCCAAGCTGGAGACACATACCGTCAACCAGCTGAAGGGTTTCTGCAAAGGGATGGGGGTACCTACTTGTGGAACCTCCAAGGAGGAGGAGTACCAATAGGTGCTGAGGGCCTGGGCAGAAGCCCGTTCACAAGAGCATGTTGAGTTGGGAGAGCAAGTGGATGACTTTCCAGAGGATTTACCAGCAGTAGTGGGGGGTGATACCCCTGATTTTCTTCCTCCTGTGAGACCAGGAAGCAGTGATTCCCATCATGGCCCTACCGCAGGCGAAAGGAGGGAGGAAAAAAATTCAACTACAGTTGGCAAGATCAAAAATAGAGGCAGAGGAGAGGAGAGCTGGGGCTGAAAGAGCCGTGGCAGCAAAAAAACTGATCTTGGTTCACAAAGTGAGTCTGAAAGAGCTGGAGCCCAAGTCTAGGCAGTCTGAGTCTCGCAGTGATGGTGGCAGCATACATACAGGACCTGCTGGAGACAAGAAGGTTTGTATACCCAAGAATATGGTGCCAAGGTATGTGGTGGGAGATGACATTGACAAGTGGTTTTCTGCTTATAAAGTTGCACTAAGGGCTCATGAGGTTCCTGAATAGCAATGGGGGGGGAGTGGGCTTTTGGAAACATGTGGCAACTCTTTGGAGGGACACATTTCGTACCTTAAAGACTGGGGACCAGACCAAGTATACCCATATGAAGGCCATTTTAATTGCCGAATTTAGACTGACCCCTGAAAAGTATTGCCAACGATTCAGGGACAGTAGCAAGCTCCCCAAACAAACTTGGGTAGACTTTATTGATTTTTCCAGTAAGGCACTGAATGGCCAAAAGCCCAAACACCTGCTAATACATCCAAGTATAGGCAGTGGGTCCCTATTAATGGGCAACGAGTGGAGGCTCTGGGTGACACAGAAGCCAGCATGACTTCAGCATGGTATCAGCAGAGCAAGTCCTACTGAACACATTTCACCAAGTCATAGTCGCGGACAATCGTGAGAGCCACCTACCGTTAGCTCTCGTTCCCTTTGAGTGGGGCGCTCTCTGGTACTTTGAAAGTAGCTGCGAGTACTACCATGCCTGTAGATTGTCTGTTAGGCAATGACCTTGAGCACACTACCTAGAGGGAGGTAGAGTTAAGGTCTCACTTGGAGATGTTGGGATTGCCTGAGTGGGTCTGCATGACCACAAGGTCCATGGCTGCCCGGGAAGGGAGTCAAGGGCGTATGGAGCATGGAATGATGGCCCAGACAGCTGCCAAGGGAGGGCCAAGGGGTGCGGGAAACCTGTCCTAGAAGTTCCCGTGGTGGTTGATGGGTCCCTGAGGAGGAGGCCCTTAAGCTAACCAGGGAGGACATTTCTGCCCTGGGTGACCTACCTGAGCTTGCTGGCTGGCAAATTGACAGTGGGCCCACCAGGGAAGAATTCTGGAAGGCGCTTAAAGAGTGTCTCACTCTTGTGGGCCTGATGCAAATGGCTCCAGCCCAAGCAGCAGGTGAAGCCTCTGGGGATCACCTTATCTATTGGGAGAATTATATCCTTTACAGTGAGACTAAGGTACCGGAGGCTGGGGCAGCACGTGTGCTTTTGGTCCCCTGGTGTTACCGGGCATTCCTACTGAGCCTGGCTCACAACATTCCCCTGGTAGGACATTTAGGGCAAGACAAGACCTCTGCCAGGCTTGTCACCCACTTCTATTGGCCCCGAATGTAGACGGCCTCAAATGCATTCTGTAGGGCCTGTCCTACCTGCCAGGCCAGTGGCAAAACAGGGAAAAGGCTCAAAGCCCCCCTGATCCCACTCCCCGTCATTGGCACCCCCTTTGAAAGGGTGGGCATCAATGTCATTAGTTCATTGGACCCCAAATCTACCCTAGGCAACAAGTTTATCCTGGTTTTGGTAGACCATGCCACCCGCTACCCAGAGGCAATCCCTCTGAGGACCATGTCTGCACCGGTGGTGACCAGAACACTGATAGGGATCTTTACCCATGTGGGGTTCCCAAAGAAGATTGTGTCTGACAGAAACACAAACTTCATGTCTGCCTACATGAAGTCCATGTGGGATGCATATGGGGAGGCCTACAAGTTCACAAGACCCTATCATTCCCAATCCAATGGTCTTGTGGAGAGATTCAACAAGACCTTGAAAGTCATGATCACACGCCTTTCTGAGTACATGACGCATAAGTGAGACGTCCTCTTACCATGCTTTCTCTTTGCTTGTAGAGAGGTACCCGAGAAAGGGGTACGGTTCAGTCTCTTTGAGCTTCTCTATGGGTACTCTGTTAGGGGACCCCTAAGCATTGTCAAGAACCACCCACAGGATGTGGTCAGCTACATGTTGGCCCTCCGCAAACAGATGCACCGCTTGTGGAAAAAGGCCAAGAGCAACTTTGAGGCCAGTCAAGAGGTTATGAAACGCTGGTATGACCAGAAGCACAACAGAAGAGAGTAATGTAAAGAATCTTCTACTAGTTCAGATAATGCATTTTTGTTCTCAGAGTCCGTATGAGCATTAAACATGTGGTAATATTACTTCTGTCCAGCTAGTGTATTTATTTACTTCCTCTACCTTGCAGTTCACATTAGTTTTTGCTTCCGAACCTGTACTTCGGAATATGCATAATGTGCCTTGATTCTGTTGGGTTATTTTGGTGCGGACTAGTAAATCCGAATTGCAGTCACACCTTCCTTTGATAAGCATTTGAGTGGCACATTTACCATGCAATATTGTGCTGGGCGTCCCGACTCTGACTGTGTGGACTGGCTGGTATGGCAGCATGAATTATAGTTGATGGACAGGCCTTTTTCCAGTATCCTGATGGGGGAGATACCCATTAGACTGCCTCAGGTAAAGGATATGCCAGTTTCACTTAACCATGGGGGCCATGTGTGGAAGGTGTCTGTATACACTGTCTGTCGGGCATGAGTAGGGCGCCTAAGTACATGCCTGAAAGAGTGCAAGGTGGAATGTAATTTGGCATCTCACATGTATGTGGCAACTTACAATGATGGAGGGTATTATACAAGGCTGCCCAGGCCTCTGCTGACCTGGGTGTGCAACCTTTGACATTCCTCTCTCCATTCAGTGGTTCTTAAGAAGGGATATAGCACTTGCCTGGATGGGGTGGGAGGATTTATTCTTTGATGCTTGCCACAGTGCCTTTTCCAAGCCCTGCTTCTTGCATCTGGAGCAGATGAGAGCTGACTAGAACCAACTACACATTTTATCTCAGCCGGTTGGAACTAGTCTAGCAAATACAATTTTGCCCATGGTGCTGGCATGATGCAGTATTTGATGAGATGAGTCTCCTGGAATTTCGTAATACTGTAGGAGAACTGTTAGAATTTGGGTCTCTAGTTGGCAGAAGTGGACACCGTTGTACAAGTAGGGACCACAATCCTAGTCAGGGTAAGTCACAACATAATCTTAATTATCCTGTGCTCACCCTCTGGTAGCTTGGCACAGAGCAGGCAGGCTTAACTTAGAAGGCAATGTGTAAAGTATTTATGCAATAACTCATACAGTAACACAGTGAAAACACCACAAAAAGTACTCCACACCAGTTTTGAAAAATAGATAATACTTATCTGAATAAAATAAGGTCAAAATGTCAAGAATTCAATGTGTACAAGTGAAGATACACATTTTTAAAGATTAAGGGGGCCATTATCACCCCAGTGGTGAGTGGTAATGTGGCAGCAATACCAACAGGCTGGCGGTACATACCGCCACATTTAAAGATTGCGGGTTCCCAACCCGCTGTGAGAAAGTAGTCTCTTTCTAGCCTTGTTACCCCCACTTTTGGCCTGTTTGTGAGTGTATGTCAGGGTATTTTCACTGTCTCACTGGGATCCTGCTAGCCAGGGCCCAGTGCTCATAGTGAAAACACTACGTTTTCAGTATGTTTGTTATGTGTCACTGGGACCCTGCTAGCCAGGACCCCAGTGCTCATAAGTTTGTGACTTATATGTATGTGTTCCCTGTGTGATGCCTAACTGTCTCACTGAGGCTCTGCTATTCAGAACCTCAGTGGTTATGCTCTCTCATTTCTTTCCAAATTGTCACTAACAGGCTAGTGACCAATTTCACCAATTTACATTGGCATATTGGAACACCCTTATAATTCCATAGTATATGGTACTGAGGTACCCAGGGTATTGGGGTTCCAGGAGACCCCCTATGGGCTGCAGCATTTCTTGTGCCACCCATAGGGAGATCTGACAATTCTTACACAGGCCTGCCAGTGCAGCCTGAGTGAAATAACGTCCACGTTATTTCACAGCCATTTACCACTGCACTTAAGTAACTTATAAGTCACCTATATGTCTAACCTTTACCTGGTAAAGGTTGGGTGCTAAGTTACTTAGTGTGTGGGCACCCTGGCACTAGCCAAGGTGCTCCCACATTGTTCAGGGCAAATTCCCCGGACTTTGTGAGTGCGGGGACACCATTACACGCGTGCACTATACATATGTCACGACATATGTATAGCGTCACAATGGTAACTCCGAACATGGCCATGTAACATGTCTAAGATCATGGAATTGACACCCCAATGCCATTCTGGCATTGGGGAGACAATTCCATGATCCCCCGAGTCTCTAGCTCAGACCCGGGTACTGCCAAACTACCTTTCCCGGGGTTTCACTGCAGCTGCTGCTGCTGCCAACCCCTCACACAGGTTTCTGCCCTCCTGGGGTCCAGCCAGGCTTGGCCCAGGAAGGCAGAACAAAGGACTTCCTCAGAGAGAGGGTGTTACACCCTCTCCCTTTAGAAAAAGGTGTCAGGGCTGGGGAGGAGTAGCCTCCCCAGCCTCTGGAAATACTTTGATGGGCACAGATGGTGCCCATCTCTGCATAAGCCAGTCTGCACCGGTTCAGGGATCCCTCAGCCCTGCTCTGGCGCAAAACTGGACAAAGGAAAGGGGAGTGACCACTCCCCTGACCCGCACCTCCCAGATGAGGTGCCCAGAGCTCCTCCAGTGTGCTCCAGACCTCTGCCATCTTGGAAACAGAGGTGCTGCTGGCACACTGGACTGCTCTGAGTGGCCAGTGCCAGCAGGTGACGTCAGAGACTCTTTCTGATAGGCTCTTACCTGTGTTGCTAGCCTATCCTCCTTCCTAGGTAGCCAAACCTCCTTTTCTGGCTATTTAGGGTCTCTGCTTTGGGGAATTCCTTAGATAACGAATGCAAGAGCTCATCAAAGTTCCTCTGCCTCTCTCTCTTCACCTTCTGCCAAGGAATCGACTGCTGACCGTGCTGGAAGCCTGCAAAACTGCAACAAAGTAGCAAAGACGACTACTGCGACCTTGTAACGCTGATCCTGCCGCCTTCTCGACTGTTTTCCTGGTGGTGCATGGTGTGGGGGTAGTCTGCCTCCTCTCTGCACTAGAAGCTCCGAAGAAATCTCCTGTGGGTCGACAGAATCTTCCCCCTGCAACCACAGGCACCAAAGAACTGCATCACCGGTCCTCTGGGTCTCCTCTCAGCACAATGAGCGAGGTCCCTTGAACTCAGCAACTCTGTCCAAGTGACTCCCACAGTCCAGTGACTCTTCAGTCCAAGTTTGGTGGAGGTAAGTCCTTGCCTCCCCACGCTAGACTGCATTGCTGGGAACCGCGTGTTTTGCAGCTACTCCGGCTCCTGTGCACTCTTCGAGGATTTCCTTTGTGCACAGCCAAGCCTGGGTCCCCGGCACTCTAACCTGCATTGCACAACCTCCTGAGTCGTCCTCCGGCATCGTGGGACTCTCTTGTGCAACTTCGGGTGAGCACCGATTCACTCCACTTTGTAGTGCCTGTTCTGGCACTTCTGCGGGTGCTGCTTGCTTCTGAGTGGGCTCTTTGTCTTGCTGGACGCCCCCTCTGTCTCCTCACACAATTGGCGACATCCTGGTCCCTCCTGGGCCACAGCAGCATCCAAAAACCCTAACAGCGACCCTTGCAGCTAGCAAGGCTTGTTTGCGGTCTTTCTGCACGGAAACACCTTTGCAATACTCTTCACGACGTGGGACATCCATCCTCCAAAGGGGAAGTTTCTAGCCCTTGTCGTTCTTGCAGAATCCATAGCTTCTACCATCCGGTGGCAGCTTCTTTGCACCCACAGCTGGCATTTCCTGGGCATCTGCCCACTCCCGACTTGATCGTGACTTTTGGACTTGGTCCCCTTGTTCCACAGGTACTCTCGTCTGGAAATCCATTGTTGTTGCATTGCTGGTGTTGGTCTTTCCTGCAGAATTCCCCTATCACGACTTCTGTGCTCTTTGGGGAACTTAGGTGCACTTTGCAGCCACTTTTCAGGGTCTTGGGGTGGGCTATTTTTCTAACCCTCACTGTTTTTTTACAGTCCCAGCGACCCTCTACAAGGTCACATAGGTTTGGGGTCCATTCGTGGTTCGCATTCCACTTCTAGAGTATATGGTTTGTGTTGCCCCTATCCCTATGTGCCCCCATTGCATTCTAATGTGACTATACATTGTTTGCACTGTTTTCTATCGCTATTACTGCATATTTTGGTATTGTGTACATATATCTTGTGTATATTTGCTATCCTCATACTGAGGGTACTCACTGAGATACTTTTGGCAGATTGTCATAAAAATAAAGTACCTTTATTTTTAGTATATCTGTGTATTGTGTTTTCTTATGATATTGTGCAAGTGACACTAGTGGTACTGTAGGAGCTTCACTCGTCTCCTAGTTCAGCCTAAGCTGCTCTGCTAAGCTACCTTTTCTATTAGCCTAAGCTGCTAGACACCCCTATACACTAATAAGGGATACCTGGGCCTGGTGCAAGGTGTAAGTACCCCTTGGTACTCACTACAAGCCAGTCCAGCCTCCTGCACCCGCCACTTCTCTACTCATACCGTCATGGCTGTATAAGCCACAGGGCCAGAGATATCTATCTCCAGCTCGGCGTCTGGCATAGTACTGCCGGTGGCATTATGAGCCTACCTACCACCATGGCTTTTGTGGTGTTAGCAACGCCACGAAAACCATGGCGGTAGACCCTACCCATGACAGGGAATTATTTTCCTGTCACCGGTAGGCAGCTACCCCACCCCCCCAACACACACCTGACATCCCCACACCTCTTCCATCCAAACTCCCCCCACCCCCTCCGATCCTCACACACACACCCACCCCCTCTGATCCTCACACACACACCCCCTCCGATCCTCGCACTCACGCACCACCCCCTCCAATCCTCACACTCACCCTCCATACAGGCACACACCCGCAGACACGCACCACACATACACCCAATCACTCCCACTGGCATACATGCATTCATTCATGCATACTTCCAGACATACGCGTACACATTCTTACACACAATCACACTGATATGCAGACAAGCACTCACTTCACCATTCTTACACGCACTCACTCCCACGCATACATTCATGCAAACAACACAACAAACACAGACACATTCACACACACACTCACACCTTCATGCACACACTCAGACACACACAGCACAACATCCTCCACCCTCCCACCACCTCCCCTGTTGGAAGACCGACTTACCTTGGTTGAGGAGGTCTTCTGGCAGGGAACAGGAAGGGACACTGCTACCGCCAGCAGCGCCCCACCAGCAGAACACCCCCAGGCCGTATTACTGGACATAATACGGCTGCCGGCGTTCTACTGGCATGGCGGTGCTGGTGGTAGTCCAACAGTCTGATCACTGCCAGATTTCCACCCTTCTTCTGGCAGTGCTCATAATATGGTGGACAGATGGTAGCCACGATGACGGTGTGTTTGTGGCCTTCACTGTGGTGGAAGGCGGTTTTCACCGCCAATGTCATAATGATGGCCTAAATCTCAATAAAGCACTTAGAAACGCGGTAGCTCCAGCTGGGGCTATTACAGCGTTGTTGACAGAGTCGTTCCCAACAGACCAACACCACTGGTGCGAGTCACGGAGTCGCACGGACCCCCAGGCACAGTACATTTGAAAATAAATAAAGCCAGGGAGGTGGGCGTCACTGGAGCCAGCTCAGCATCAGTTCCTTTTGGTGACTGGGAAGGGGAGGCATTGGGTTCATACTGCGAGACAGGGGAGGTGATGCGTCAGTTCTGTCCAGGTACAGGGGAGCTGATGTGGGGTCGGTGGTGAGGTTCCGGTTCCTTGTTACCCAACGAGGCCGATAAATCCAGTCGGTCAAAATGTAATGTGCAGACTTTGCAGTGTCACACTCACACCATGGGACATCAACAGCGTCACAGCTATGTCAGACTTATGTGCGGGAAACAGTTGTTGCATCATCCAGCGAGGACCACGGAGCCGGAGCAGGCAACAGGGCAGCGTCAGACAGCAGCATCAGTGCTGGAGTCGCTGAAGTCGGTGAACTAACTAGAAGCTAGGAGATTAAGTCTTTGTTGGCCCTGAGTCTTCAGAACAGGAGGCAAGCTCAATCCAAGCCCCTGGAGAGCATTGTGGAGGAAGGCAGAGTCCTTCCAACAGAGTCAGGGGCCAGCAGGCAGCAGGGCAAGAAACAGGGCAGCAGTCCTTCCAACAAAGCAGTCCAGATGAGTCCTTTGGGCATCCAGGCAGTCGTCCAGGTATAGGTCTAGAAGAGTCTGTTTTGGTGGGGTCAGAGACCCAGTATATATACCCAAAAATGTCTCTGAGGTGGGAGAAACTTCAAAGAATGGTTTTAAGGTGCACAATTTCTCCTTTCAGGTTAGTCCTGTCTGTCAGAAAACCTGGAGGGGGTTATCAGTCCTTTGTGTGAGGGCAGGCCACAGGGTAAGAGAGAGCCCCTCCACCTTTCCTGCCCAGGGAGATCATTCAGTATGCAGATGAATGCAGATATGACTGAGCGTCCTGTGTTTATGGCTGTCTGGGTGGAATGCACAAGGGGAGCTGTCAACCAGCACAGACCAGATGTGGATTGGGGGCAGGCTGTGAGGCACAGATGGCAGTAAGTGCAGATAAATGCCCACGTTCTAAAAGTGGCATTTCTAAAATAGTAATATCAAATCCAACTTCACCAGTAAACAGGATTTTCTATTACCATTCTGGCCATACTAAACATGACAGGGCTACTCCTTTCAGATTAGAATCCACCACTTAAAAGTGTATAAGGGTAGTTCTAATGATGGCCTCTGAGAGGAGCAGGCCTCACAGTCTTGGAAAACGAATTTGGCTACTCTTAGAAACTTCATGAGGACCTTTGAGCAACCCTTTGGTGGATGGTAAGGGTGTGGGAATGAGTCAGCAGATTCTGTTGTTCAGGGTTAGAACATTTTCAAGCAGAGGCATCCCTTTTGTCTTTCCCCGATTGCACCTCAGAAAGGCTGATGACAGACAGGAGCAGAGTTTTCACACTTCATTGTGCCTGTCTTTTGGATACCCCTGCTTGGAGCAAGACTAACCACTACCTAATGTGAGAGACATTACCATGTACAAAAGCTGTGTCTGTGCTACAGCAAGAAAATGACATTTGAAAGGGCATTCAAGAAGAAGTGGCACATCTTAATTTTTCAACTCATTAAAATTCAAAATAACTCCTAAATTCTTAAGGCAACACATGAATAGAATTCTGATACTTGAAAGTTATTTGAAATAATATATTTTATGTACAGCATAACAATTCTTTTGTTACAGCAAGACAGTCAACACACGTTTCATTCTTTCATAGGACTTTTTCAAGGCAAGAAGTATAGTGATTGATGATCCTTCAGTAAACATGATTTGTGAGAATATATAATAAAATGATTAAAGCTTGAAGAAGTCTCACTGAGGTAGGAGAGAAATTAATTGCATCAGAGGTGGTCAAAATATATTTTGGGCATTCTATGTTGAAGGAATAGAGACTAGATAGACTATGGCCCTCATTATATTATTGGCAGTAAAAACCGCCTACTGCCGCGGCGACGGCCGCCAAAAGACAGGTGCCGCGGCTACCATCTGTCCGCCATAATATGACCACAGCCAGATTTCCTCCAAAAGAAGGGTGGAAATCCGGCTGTGGCCATACTGGCGTATGGCGGTAAGGTGGCATATGACAAATAATACGGCCTGGCGGTGTTCTGCTGGCCAGGCGTTGCTGGCGGTAGCAGCGCCCCGTCCCATCTCCTGCCGGAAGACCCCTTGGATCCAGGTAAGTCAGGTCTCCGACAGGGGAGGGGGTGGGAGGTGAGGGGTGTGTGCATGTCTGTGTGAGTGTGTGCGTGAATGCGGGTGTGTGTTTAGTATTGATTGTGTGCGTGAATGTATGGAAGTGTGAGTGCGTGTATGTATGGAAATAGGAATGCTTGTCTTCATGCATGTTTTGAAGTGTGTGCAGATATGAACGGATAAATACATGTGTGTATGTATGTGTGAATGAGTGTGTGCCTGCATGTGTGATTGGGGATGTGGATGTAGGAGTGTGGTGGGGGTGTTTGGCGAGGTGGGGGGGGTCTCCTATCAGTGACAGGGAGGGAATGCCACAAAAACCATGGCGGTAGGCAGGGTCATAATCCCGCAGGTGGCACAATGGTGGCCGCCGGACATTGGCGGTCGGAGTGGTACATTGGCAGGTTGGCTTCAGCCAATGTCATAATGTGGTGGTAAGTACTGCCACATTAACACCGACCGCCGTGATCATAATGACCCCCTATGTTATTTAATTAATGTATTTTTTTTAGCAATGGCCCTAGTGGTGGCGATGTCCGTATTGCTGATCTTTGAAAAGGTCCATAAGAAAAGCAAGATAAATCACCTCATTGACATGCACTATTGAGTTGTATCACCAATTCTTGAATAAAAATGGCAGTGACAGCATGGTGTATTTCAATGAGAGCATCCTAATAAACTCAACTTATGTATTAACTTACTTTAAATCACATGATATGGATGCTACCTTTGTAATAATGACATCTGAAAGACAACCACTTCAAACGTGTTCCAATAACTTAGACTGTGCATCTACATGCCCAGTTTAGAAAATGAGTATTATGGTGGTATCCAAACCATCCTACTTTGTTTCAATTCTATGTTGTTCTTAACCAAGGAATGGAGTGCTTCGCAGAGTACTCAAAGATATGTTGTGATCAAGGGCTGGTGTAAGCATGACAGCAAGTCTCCTGGAGGTGAGGGGACATAACTTTAAGCAAAACTTGCTGGGGAAGCTGTGGGTCTGCCTTAAAGCCTGTCTGCCTGCCTGCTCAGAAAGGAAAGAAGAGTGTCTGGTCTTAAAGGAGGAGAGACTTACAGGAGAAGCCTAGTTCTGTTCCCAGCATGTGGAGCACCCACAAGCGTTGGCATATTGAAAGCAAAGTCAGCACCATCTCAAGCTATGAGGCATCACCCAGTCTCCCTGCATGCCTGAAGTGGTTAATTGCATGAAGAAGTTACAAGCCAGAACTACAGTGTGCTTTCTAGTACCCTTCAGTATTATTGGAAGGACTGATATTGTCACTGACCAAAGTTTGGCATATTCTGAAAGAATCATTGTCACCATCGAAGTAGAGCACCAGCCCGCTATACCTGCTGCACTCTTTGTCCCATTAGCTCGAGTGAGAAGCAAGACTGCCATCTGCAGTACCACATCAATGAATAAGACTTTAATGGTGCTAACCCGAAGAGCCCGCCACTGACCACTGTACCAAGACACGTCGCTGACAAAGAGATACTATGAGGCCTGAAATCAAAAGACTGAGAGACCGCATTTTGAACTCTTAAAGATAAGTCTCCTGTTAGTCACTTTGTAGTGTGAACTCTTCAGCTCAAGATGTGAATCAACTGACCTAGGCGTTAACTAACATTGTGATCTCTTAGTGAACGTGCACCTGTTCCTGATTGTCTCCTTTTACCTATGTTAGATACTCTAGATACTATGAACACCACAGGAACAGGAACTGGAAAAGGGCATTAGTAGAGGGTGAGACACTTGTTTAGCCCCCTTAGATGGGACTGTAGAATCCTGCAGCTGAATCCTTGCTGATGGGTGTAGCATTTTGTTTTATTGTGACTTTAAAGTTATTCTTTTTTTAGTAAGAGAAGCACTGAGCTGGACAGCTGGTTATTGTATTCGCTGGTTGACTGTTAAAGTTCTGATTCTCCCCCCACCCCCTTAATTACCACCTTGAAAGGCCTTGACTGCTTGCCATTGCTACCTTTAGAGTCAAGTAAAGAAGGTGTGACCTTGTTTGCAGAGACAAAGTAGGGCAGCTTGCAGAGCAGAAGAGGCAAACAACCCCAAACATCATGGTTGCGGTCTAGAAGCACTATGCCTCCCATGGGGTCTGATACCCTGCTTGACTAGAACAACCTCTGGGCCAAGATTCCTGCTAGAATGGATACTGGAATACCCTAGGATGACAGAATCTGACATGCTGTCGAACAGGAAGCTAAACTGCGCCCTTTAGAAGAGAGTCTGCTTGCTAATTCAAGCTCCTCAGCTTAGCCTCTAGTAAGAACCTGTACCGTTTGAGGACACAAGGTTCTCCAGCTGCTATGTAGGAGAGGAACCCAAGATCATCACCTGCATCATCCCTCGGTGAGTATGCATTGTCTCTGACCTTTTTCGATGTGGGGAAAACTTGTATGTGCTGCCATTTGCCTGAAGGAAATTTACAGCCTCCCTCAGCTCTACCCCGTGGGCTTGGGAAGTCAAAGAGGCAGGTGAATAATGTCATGCTGAAGGTGGATCTTTTCACTGTGGTGGTTTTCTATAACTCAATCTTCGGGTCTAATCATTAAATAACCCCTGATACTTGTATGGACTTTTGCGTGTTCGCAAGGAGAAGTAAACAGGAAATATCATCAGCATAGCAATAAAGCATGAAAGACTTTCATTTTAGTCAGTAAATAGAGTTAGTCTGAATTAAAGGGTTTTAATTTCAAATCATGTAGACTTTCATCCATTCATTTATTAGGTATCAATCTTTAGATCTCAGCATTAAAAGCTAATTTAATCTATCAATCGATATTTGATTATAAAATAGAATAAAATGTTCATTAGAGTCACAGTCAATATAGAAATAATATCACAAGCGTTTCCTTAAAGGAAACTCCATATTCTAAATAAGCTAGAATAATGAGAGAAAAAGGTGTCAGCTCAGAAAATCAATGAAGAGTTCTGATGAGAGAGAGACATCTATGTGCAAGATTGAAACCCTTGTGTTATTACCTGGAATGTATTCTCAGTTCAAAGATACCAGCAGTGAATTCAATAAAATCTATTTAAGGCAGCCTCTCTTGAAGAAATAGCATCAGAAACTCAAAGGTGAGTCTCCACTCAGAAAGTTGGGGAAGGAATTCGCTAGCTACACTAGGAACACACACTAATATAAAGACACACGTTCTATTGTTGACACGCGTAAAAACAATGCCAATGTACGCCATAATATGTGCCAGTGTAACAACAAACTTGCTTTGCTATTGTCAATTCCACCCATCAACCCTGAGCTAGAAGTACGTGGTCCCCATGCGTGTGACCCATGCCTGAAGTAATTGATTGGCATATCACAGGTGAGGTAGACTCATAGAAAAACGTGCAAAACAGGAAACACCCAGATCGATTCCCCAGATAGGCAGCAACACCAAAAAGGTCCTAGAAACTTGACCCCCAATAAAACACATTTTGCCAGAGGGGTATGTGTTCACAAAACATCATAAAGCTACATGCCACATGAGGTTAGGAACACACAGCCAAACAGTGTGTCCAGGGCTGGAGGCTCAACCCTCCCTTCTGCCACCCTCCATCATTCAAACCCCAGCAGTGCAGGGAGCATACACTCTAACCTGTCTAGCAGAGTGCTCTCAGGTGACAGGGAGGTCATAGCGGTCCTGGATAGTGACACCACCAGTGGAGGGGAGAAAGAAATTACCAGCCTTCCAGGGTCCGACATCTGGGAATGTAGGAGGCTGGCCTGGCTTTTAGTGGGTACCTTGTGGTACTTACACCTTGTGCCAGGTCGAGTTATCCCTTATTAGTAGATTAGCAGTGTTCTAGCAGCTTATGCTGATAGAGGTAGCTATAGCAGAGCAGCATAGGCTGAACTAGAAGACATGCAAAGCTCCTATCACACCACTTATATCATATAGCACTACATCACAAGAAAACTAAATACTCAGAGTTACTAAAAATAAAGGTACTTTATTTTAGTGACAATGGGGGTTATTCTAACTTTGGAGGAGGTGTTAATCCGTCCCAAAAGTGACGGAAAAGTGACGGATTTACCACCAGCCGTATTACGAGTCCATTATATCCTATGGAACTCGTAATACGGCTGGTGGTATATCCGTCACTTGACCGTCACTTTTGGGACGGATTAACACTCCTCCAAAGTTAGAATAACCCCCAATATGCCAAAAGTATCTCAGAGGATATACTCCCTTAGGAGGTAAGTTTTGAAAAGTTTGAAAAGTTTTTCTCTTTTCTTTAAAAGTTTCTAAAAACTTTTTTCTCTCTTGCCTAACCCCTTTCTAAACATGTCTGCAGTAGAACTTACTCCCAAAGTTCTCCAGGCAACCTATGGTAGTTTAAACTTTAAAAGTCTGAGGGGCCTCTGCATAGAAAGAGGTTTAAGCATTGGCAAGAACTCTACTAAAGATCTTCTCCTTAGCCTTCTCCTAGAAAGTGACCAGAGCCAGTCTGGCCCATCCCAGGATCAGGAGGTAGAGGAGGGGGGTACCCAGCAAGAATTAGGGGAGGGCCCTGAGGACTCTGGGGAGGGTTCATCCAAAGACCTGCCAGCTAACAGGCCAACTAGTGACACTGGTAGTGGGAAGGGGTTACACACTAGTAGGGCACCACTAGAGTCCAGCCAGTTAGAGACAAGTCCCATTCTGCCAATTCCCACATTTCCTCTGTGTCTCAGAATTCCCAAGCCTCCCACCCTGAGGATAACAACATGGAAAGGGAACTCAGAAAGCTGAGGTTGGAAGATGCCAGTGGGCTTCTATCTTGTGGCTATCTTTCACTGTTAAGAGTAGGGATAGGCTCCTTACTGTCAGAGAAAGTGATGCTAATAATTACAAAGTTTTGAAGAATGCACTCTTAGATGGATTTGGCTTAACCACTGAACAATACAGGATAAAGTTCAGAGCTACCAGAAAAGAGCCCTCTCAAGACTGGATAGACTTTGTAGACTATTCAGTGAAGGCCTTGGAGGGTTGGTTACATGGCAGTAGGGTGACTGACTATGAAAGCCTGTATAATCTAATCCTGAGAGGGCATATTTTGAATAATTGTGTGTCTGACTTGTTGCATCAGTACTTGGTAGACTCAGATCTGACCTCTCCTCAAGAACTGTGAAAGAAGGCAGACAAATGGGTGAGAACAAGAGTGAACAGAAAAGTTCATACAGGTGGTGACAAGGATGGCAAGAAGGATGGTAAGTCTTCTGACAAGTATGGGGACAAAGATAAAAAACAATATGAATCTTCATCAGGCCCACAAAAATCCTCTAGGGGTCCAAATCCTCTTCCAACAATCAAAAGAAGCCATGGTGTTATTTATGTAAAAGTAAAGGCCATTGGGCAAGTGATTCCACCTGTCCAAAGAAAAACACCAAGGCTCCCACTACGACAACCCCAACTGCGTCCTCTAGTGCCCCTAGTAATAGCAGTGGTGGTGGGACGTCTACTACAAATAGCCAATCAAAGGGTGTAGCTGGGCTCACCATTGGTAGTGTAGTTGGGGTTGGTCTTGTTAGGAGACCACAGAGGCTGTTTTAGTCTCTGATGGTGGAATTGACTTTGCCACCTTGGTTGCTTGTCCCCTTAATATGGGTAAGTACAAGCAACTTCCCGAAATAAATGGTGCTGAGGTTGAGGCCTACAGGGATACAGGAGCCAATGTCACTATGGTGGTTGAGAAACTGGTTCACCCTGATCCAACACCTACTTGATCAGCAGTACCAAGTGACTGATGCTCATAACAACACTCTTAGCCACCCCATGGTTGTTGTAAATCTCAACTGGTGGGGGGGGGTTACTGGTCCAAAGAAAGTTGTAGTAGCCACTGATTTACCTGATCATTGCTTACTAGGCAATGATTTGGAGACATCAGCTTGGGCTGAAGTGGAGTTGGAGGCTCATGCAGCAATGATGGGCATTCCTGGGCATATCTTTTCTTTGACAAGGGATCAGGCCAAAAAGCAAAGAGGACAGGAACACTTGGATCCTGAAACAATAGACCAACTGCTCCCAAAAGCTAGGGGTAGAAAGGGTAAATCCTTGTCCACTATCCCTCCCTCTACAGAAGATTCCCCTTTTGAGGAAGAGGAATCCTCTCCCTGTGCGGAACCTACACCAGATGAGCTGGCAGCAGACACTGCTGAGCTTTTGGGTGCAGGGGGGCCTGCTAGGGAAGAGCTGAATGTGGCACAGCAGAACTGTCCCACAATAGAGGGTTTGAGACAGCAAGCTGGCAAACAGCAGAATGGGGATGTCACTTATAGCCATAAGGTCTATTGGGAAGACAACCTCCTTTATACTGAGTCAAGGGACCCTAAACCTGGAGCTGCCAGGAGATTGGTTATCCCTTTGCAGTATAGGGAGTTTCTTCTGACCTTGGCCCATGACATTCCTTTGGCTGGGCATTTGGGCCAGAGTAAAACTTGGGACAGGCTTGTTCCATTGTTTCACTGGCCTCACATGTCAGAGGACACTATGGAGTTTTGTCGCTCCTGTGTGACCTGCCAAGCCTGTGGCAAGACTAGTGGCACAACTAAGGCCCCCTTAATTCCACGCACAGTGGTTGGGGTGCCCTTTGAGAGGGTAGGGGTTGACATTGTTGGCCACCTTGACCCTCCAACAACTTCAGGCAATAGGTTTATCCTGATGGTAGTGGACCATGCCACTAAGTATCCTGAAGCAATCCCCTTAAGGACCACTACATCTCCTGCAGTGGCAAAAGCCCTCCTGGGAATATTTTCCAGAGTGGGCTTCCCTAAGGAAGTGGTGTCAGACAGAGGTAGTAACTTCATGACTGCATACCTCAAAGCTATGTGGAAGGTGAGTGGTGTAACTTATAAGTTCACTACTCCTTATCATCCACAGACAAATAGTCTGGTTGAGAGGTTTAATAAAACTGTCAAAGGTATGATTACGGGACTCCCTGAAAAACTAAGAAGGAGATGGGATGTCCTGTTGCCATGCCTCCTTCTTGCTTACAGGGAGGAACCCCAAAAAGGAGTGGGCTTTAGCCCCTTTGAACTCCTCTTTGGGCACCCTGTAAGAGGTCCCCTTGCACTTGTGAAGGAGGGTTAAGAACAACCTTTAAAAGCTACAAAGCAAGACATTGTGGACTATGTACTTGGCCTAAGATCCAGAATGGCTAAGTACATGAAAAAGGCCAGTAAAAACCTTCAGGCCAGCCAAGAGCTCCAAATGCAATGGAATGACCAGAAGGCTGTCCTGACCCAGTACCACCCAGGACAGAAGGTGTGGGTATTGGAGCCTGTGGCCCCAAGAGCACTCCCGGACAAATGGTGTGGACCCCATCTCATTGTTGAAAAGAAGGGTGAGGTTACATATTTGGTAGACCTGGGCACTGCCAGGAGTCCCCTTAGGGTGCTCCATGTCAATCGCCTAAAACCCTACTATGACAGGGCTGACTTAACCCTGCTCATGGCAACTGATGAGGTGCAGGAAATAGAGAGTGACCCTCTCCCTGACCTCTTCTCCACCACTGAAGCTGATGGCTTAGTGGAGGGAGTGTTGCTTACAGATTGCCTTACTGCTGAGCAGAAGGACAACTATATAAATCTCCTAGGCCAATTTTCTGACCACTTCTCACTGATACCAGGTACCACTACCTGGTGTGAGGACACAATTAATACTGGAGACAGTTTACCTGTCAAAAGTAAGATTTATAGGCAGCCTGACCATGTCAGAGATTGCATAAAACAAGAAGCACAGAAAATGCTGGACTTAGGAGTGATTGAGCCTTCAGAAAGCCCATGAGCTAGCCCAGTGGAGCTTGTCCCAAAACCTCACAGTAAGGATGGTAAAAGAGAAATTAGGTTTTGTCTTGACTACAGAGGACTCAATCAAGTAACCAAAACTGATGCTCACCCTATACCCAGGTCAGATGAGCTGATAGAGACACTGGCTTCTGCCAGGCATCTAAGCACTTTTGATTTAACTGCAGGGTATTGGCAGATTAAATTATCAGAAGATGCTAAACCAAAAACTGCATTTTCCACCATTGGCGGGCACTATCAGTTCACTGTAATGCCCTTTCGTTTGAAGAATGCACCTGCCACCTTTCAAAGGTTGATTAACACAGTCCTGCAAGGTTTGGAAGCTTTTAGTGCAGCATATCTAGATGATATAGCTGTCTTTAGCTCCACCTGGGATGAGCACCTGGTCCACTTATGGAAAGTTTTGGAGGCCCTGTAAAAGGCAAGCCTCGCCACCAAGGCTTCAAAGAGCCAGATAGGGCAGGGGAAAGTGGTTTATCTGGGCCACCTGGTAGGTGGGGAACTGACTGTACCACTGCAGGGGAAGATTCAGACCATTATGGAATGGGCTCCCCCTACAACTCAAACCCAGGTGAGAGCCTTCTTAGGCCTCACAGGGTTCATTAAGAACTATGGCTCCATTGCAGCTCCTCTTATTGACCTCACTAGTAAGAAGATGCCTAAAAAGGTATTGTGGACAGCTAGCTGTCAAAAGGCTTTTGATGAACTCAAACAGGCCATGTGCTCTGCACCTGTCCTAAAAAGCCCTTGTTACTCCAAGAAGTTCATAGTCCAGACTGATGATTCTGAATTAGGGGTGGGGGCAGTGCTATCACAGCTGAACACTGAGGGCCAGGATCAACCTGTTGCTTTTAGCAGCAGGAAGTTTAGCCCTAGAGAAAAGTGTTGGTATGCTATAGAGAGGGAGGCCTTTGCTGTGGTCTGGGCACTGAAAAGGTTGAGACCATACTTGTTTGCTACTCACTCTATTGTTCAGACAGACCACAAACCTTTATTGTGGTTTAAACAATGAAAGGTGAAAACCCTAAATTGTTGAGGGGGTCCATATCCCTACAGGAAATGGACTATACAGTGGGACATAGACCTGGGAGTACCCACTCCAATGCAGATGGACTCTCCATGTATTTTCACTTAGACAATGAAGACTCATCTGCGCAAGGTTAGCCTTATTGTCCCTCGTTTGGACATGCCAGGAAAGTACCATCTTGCCTGGCATGTTATCCCCATTTTTACTTGTGCGTCAGTTTGTTTTCACCTGTCTCACTGGGATCCTGCTAGCCAGGACCCCAGTGCTCATAGTTTGTGGCCTGAATGTGTTCCCTGTGTGGTGCCTAACTGTGTCGCTGAGTCTCTGCTAACCAGAACCTCAGTGCTTATGCTCTCTCTGTCTTTTAAATTGTCACTGCAGGCTAGTGACAATTTTTACCAATTCTGATTGGCACACTGGAACACCCTTATAATTCCCTAGTATATGGTACCTAGGTCCCTAGGGTATTGGGGTACCAGGAGATCCCTATGGGCTGCATCATTTCTTTTGCCACCCATAGGGAGCTCAGACAATTCTTACATAGGACTGCCACTGCCGCCTGAGTGAAATAACGCCCACGTTATTTCACAGCCATTTTACACTCCACTTAAGTAACTTAGAAGTCACCTATATGTCTAACACTCACCCAGTGAAGGTTAGGTGCAAAGTTACTAAATGTGAGGGCACCCTGGCACTAGCTAAGGTGCCCCCACATAGTCCAGGGCAATTTCCCCGGACTTTGTGAGTGCGGGGACACCATTACACGGGTGTACTACATATAGGTCAATACCTATATGTAGCTTCACAATGGTAACTCTGAATATGGCCATGTAACATGTCTAAGATCATGGAATTGTCCCCCCATGCCAAATCTGGTATTGGGGTGCCAATCCCATGCATCCCGGGACTCCAGAATGGACCCTGGGTACTGCCAAACTAGCTCTCTGGGGTTTTCACTGCAACTACCGCTGCTGCCAACCCACAGACAGGCTTCTGCCGTCCTGGGGTCTGGGAAGCCCAGTCCCAGGAAGGCAGAACAAAGGATTTCCTCTGAGAGAGGGTGTTACACCCTCTCCCTTTGGAAATAGGTGTTAAGGGCTGGGGAGAAGTAGCCTCCCCCAGCCTCTGGAAATGCTTTGAAGGGCACAGATGGTGCCCTCCTTGCATAAGCCAGTCTACACCGGTTCAGGGATCCCCCCGCCCCTGCTCTGGCGCGAAACTGGACAAAGGAAAGGGGAGTGACAACTCCCCTGTCCATCACCACCCCAGGGGTGGTGCCCAGAGCTCCTCCAGTGTGTCACAGACCACTGCCATCTTGAATGCAGAGGTGTGAGGGCACAATGGAGGCCTCTGAGTGGCCAGTGCCAGCAGGTGACGTCAGAGACCCCTCCTGATAGGTGCTTACCTGACTAAGTGGCCAATCCTCCCCTGAGGGCTTTTTAAGGTCTCTCCTGTGGGCTTCTCGTCAGACAACTAATGCAAGAGCTCACCAGAGTTCCTCTGCATCTCTCTCTTTGACTTCTGCCAAGGATCGACCGCTGACTGCTCCAGGACGCCTGCAAAACTGCAACAAAGTAGTGAGAAGGCTACTAGAGACATTGTTGCGCCTCATGCTGCTAGCTTTCGGGACTGTTTCCTGGTGGTGTATGCTCTGGGGGCTGTCTGCCTTCACCATGCACTGGAAGCCAAGAAGAAATCTCTAGTGGGTTGACGGAACCTTCCCCCTGCTAATGCAGGCACCAAACTTCTGCTTAACCGGTCCTCTGGGTCCCCTCTCATCGTGACAAGCGTGGTCCCTGGAACACAGGAGCTGGATCCAAGTGACCTCCACAGTCCAGTTGTCCATCTGTCCAAATTTGGTGGAGGTAAGTCCCTGCCTCCCCACGCCAGACAGTAATCCTGTGTACTGCATGAACTGCAGCTGCTAGGGCTTCTGTGCACTTTTGCAAGGAATCCTTTGTGCACAGCACAGCCCAGGTCCCCAGCACTCCGTCCTGCATTGCTCAATTCACTGAGTTGACCACCAGCTTAGTGGGACCCTCCATTGTAGTGTTGAGACGACCGCTGTGCTCAGTTTTCTTGAACCCGTGTTCAAGTGCTTCTGCGGGTGCTGCCTGCTTCTGCTTGGGCTCTCTGTATTGCTGAGCACCCCCTCTGTCTTCTCCTCCAAGGGGCGACCTTCCATTTTCTTCAACCGCAACCTTTGCAGCTAGCAAGGCTTGTTTGTGGTCTTTTTCCGTGAAAACAACTCTGCATCCTCCAGCACGCCGTGGGACATCTTCTGTGCAAAGGAGAAGTTCCTGGTATCTTCCTATGCTGCAGCAGCTTCTTCCACCCAGAGGCAGACATTTTGCACCTTCATCCGGGGTTTAGTGGGCTCTTGCCCCCCTGGACACTTTTGTGACTCTTGGACTTGGCCCCCTTACTTTTCAGGTCCTCAGGTCCAGGAATCCATCTTCCGTGCTTTGCAGTCTGTTGTGGTCTTTGCAGAATCTCCTATTTATTGTGTGTCTGGAGAAGTAGGGTAACTTTACTCCTACTTTTCAGGGTCTTGGGGTGGGGTATCTTGGACACCCTTATTGTTTTTTGACATTCCCAGAGACCCCCTACACACTACACTAGGCCTGGAGTCCCTAAGTGGTTCACATTCCACTTTCTTAGTATATGGTTTGTGTTGCCCCTAGACTTATTGCATCCTATTGTATTCTACAGTGTTTGCACTACTTTTCTAACTGTTTACTTACCTGATTTTGGTTTGTGTGTATATTTTGTGTATTTTACTTACCTCCTAAGTGTGAGAAAGTAGTCTCTTTCTAGCCTTTTTACCCCCACTTTTGGCCTGTTTGTGAGTATATGTCAGGGTGTTTTCACTGTCTCACTGGGATCCTGCTAGCCAGGGCCCAGTGCTCATAGTGAAAACCCTATGTTGTCAGTATGTTTGTTATGTGTCACAGGGACCCTGCTCGCCAGGACCCCAGTGCTCATAAGTTTGTGGCCTATATGTATGTGTTCCCTGTGTGATGCCTAACTGTGTCACTGAGGCTCTGCTAACCAGAACCTCAGTGGTTATGCTCTCTCTGCTTTCCAAATTGTCACTAACAGGCTAGTGACCAATTTCACCAATTCACATTGGCATACTAGTACACCCATATAATTCCCTAGTATATGGTACTAAGGTACCCAGGGTATTGGAGTTCCAGCAAATCCCTATGGGCTGCAGCATTTCTTTTGCCACCCATAGGGAGATCTGGCTATTCTTACACAGGCCTGCCAGTGCAGCCTGAATTAAATAACGTCCACGTTATTTCACAGCCATTTACCACTGCACTTAAGTAACTTATAAGTCACCTAGATGTCTAACCTTCACCTGGTGAAAGTTAGTGCAAAGTTACTTAGTTTGTGGGCACCCTGGCACTAGCCAAGTTGCCCCCACATTGATCAGGGCAAATTCCCCAGACTTTGTGAGTGCAGGGACACCATTTCACATGTGCACTATACATAGGTCACTACCTATGTATAGCGTCACAATGGTAACTCCGAACATGGCCATGTAACATGTCTAAGATCATGGAATTGTCCCCCCAATGCCATTTTGGCATTGGGGAGACAATTCCATGATCCCCCGGGTCTCTAGCACAGAACCCGGGTACTGCCAAACTGCCTTTCCGGGGTCTCCTCTGCAGCTGCTGCTGCTGCCAACCCCTCAGACAGGTTTCTGCCCTCCTGTGGTCCAGGCAGCCCTGGCCCAGGAAGGCAGAACAAATGATTTCCTCTGAGAGAGGGTGTAACACCCTCTCCCTTTGGAAATAGGTGTCAAGGCTGGGGAGGAGTAGCCTCCCCCAGCCTCTGGAAATGCTTTGATGGGCACAGATGCTGCCCATCTCTGCATAAGCCAGTCTACACCGGTTTAGGGATCCCCCAGCCCTGCTCTGGCGCGAAACTGGACAAAGGAAAGGGGAGTGACCACACCCCTGACCTGCACCTCCCAGGGGAGGTGCCCAGAGCTCCTCCAGTGTGCCCCAGACCTCTGCCATCTTGGAAACAGAGGTGTTGCTGGCACACTGGACTGCTCTGAGTGGCCAGTGCCATCAGGTGACATCAGAGACTCCTTCTGATAGGCTCTTACCTTTCTTACTAGCCTATCCTCCTTCCTAGGTAGCCAAACCTCATTTTCTGGCTATTTAGGGTCTCTGCTTTGGTGAATTCTTCAGATACCGAATGCAAGAGCTTACCAGAGTTCCTCTGCATCTCCCTCTTCACCTTCTGCCAAAGGATCGACCGCTGACTGCTCAGGAAACCTGCAAAACTGCAACAAAGTAGCAAAGACGACTACTGCAACCTTGTATCGCTTCATCCTGCCGGCTTTCTCGACTGTTTCCTGGTGGTGCATGCTCTGGGGGTAGCCTGCCTCCTTTCTGCACCAGGAGCTCTGAAGAAATCTCCTGTGGGTTGATGGAATCTTCCCCCTGCAACCGCAGGCAACAAAAGACTGCATCACCGGTCCTCTGGGTCCCCTCTCAGCACGACGAGCATGGTTCCTGGAACTCAGCAACTCTGTCCAAGTGACTCCCACAGTCCAGTGACTCTTCAGTCCAAGTTTGGTGGAGGTAAGTCCTTGCCTCCCCACGCTAGACTGCATTGCTGGGTACTGCATGATTTGCAGCTGCTCCTGCTCCTGTGCACTCTTCCAGGATTTCCTTTGTGCACAGCCAAGCCTGGGTCCCCAACACTCTAACCTGCAGTGCACAACCTTCTGAGTTGTCCTCCGGCGTCGTGGGACTCCCTTTTCTGACTTCGGGTGGACTCCAGTTCACTCCTCTTCTAAGTGCCTGATCTGGTACTTCTGCGGATGCTGCCTGCTTCTGTGAGGGCTCCCTGACTTGCTGGGTGCCCTCTCTGTCTCCTTATCCAAGTGGCGACATCCTGGTCCCTCCTGGGCCACAGCAGCATCCAAAAACCCTAACTGCGACCCTTGCAGCTAGCAAGGCTTTTTTGCGGTCTTTCTGCGTGGGAACACCTCTGCAAGCTTCTTCACGACGTGGGACATTCATCCTCCAAAGGGGAAGTTCCTAGTCCTCTTCGTTCTTGCAAAACACCAAGCTTCCTCCATCCGGTGGCAGCTCCCTTGCACCCTCAGCCGGCATTTCCTGGGCATCTGCCCACTCTCAACACTGTCGCGACTCTTGGACTTGGTCCCCTTGTCTTACAGGTACTCAGGTCCAGAAATCCACTGTTGTTGCATTGCTGGTGTTGGTTTTCCTTGCAGAATCCCCCTATCACAACTTCTGTGCTCTCTGGGGGTTGTAGGTGCACTTTACACCTACCTTACAGGCTCTTGGGGTGGGCTATTTTTCTAACCCTCACTGTTTTCTTACAGTCCCAGCGACCCTCTACAAGCTCACATAGGTTTGGGGGGTCCATTTGTGGTTCGCATTCCACTTTTGGAGTATATGGTTTGTGTTGCCTCTATACGTATGTGCTCCTATTGCAATCTATTGCAAACTTTACACTGCTTGCATTACTTCCTTTTGCTATTACTGCATATTTTTGGTATTGTGTACATATATCTTGTGTATATTTGTCATCCTCATACTGAGGGTACTCACTGAGATACTTTTGGCATATTGTCATAAAAATAAAGTACCTTTATTTTTAGTATATCTGTGCATTGTGTTTTCTTATGATATTGTGCATATGACACCAGTGGTATAGTAGGAGCTTTGCATGTCTCCTAGTTCAGCCTAAGCTGCTCTGCTATAGCTACCTTCTATCAGCCTAAGCTGCTAGAAACACCTCTTCTACTCTAATAAGGGATAACTGGACCTGGCACAAGGTGTAAGTACCTCTGGTACCCACTACAAGCCAGGCCAGCCTCCTACACTAAGTGAGTACATCCTCTGAGATATTTTTGGCACATTGTCACTAAAAGAAAGTACCTTTATTTTTAGTAACTATGAGTATTGTGATTCTTATGATATAGTGCTATATGATATAAGTGGAATAGTAGGAGCTTTGCACGTCTCCTAGTTCAGCCTAAGATGCTCTGCTATAGCTACATCTATCAGCCTAAGCTGCTAGAACACTACTTATCTACTAATAAGGGATAACTGGACCTGGCACAAGGTGTAAGTACCATCAGGTACCCACTATAAGCCAGGCCAGCCTCCTACAGGAAGGACAGCCATGGACCAACACAGGCCCCCAGGTTGCATTCTTTTACATCCTCAAAAAGGGGCTGCCCACTGAAATACTGAGTAGACTGGACAGCATAGTAATATTAGACATCAAACCTTGGTGGAAAATCGTATTACATTACTATAGAAGGAAACAGGAAAAGGACAGGGAAAAGCAGGAGCAAACCCAGAGAGATGCCACAAAGCTGGTCCAACATAAATTGAAAAAGACCACCCTCGAGTGGGCCGTGTTGGCTGTGAGCGTGCAAAAGGAGCCAGTCGTGAAGGGAGCTCCACCTCAGATCCCCAAAGGTTTTCACCCTGTCCTAATGGCAGAGGTCAGGGAGGCTGGCAACTGCCAGACCTCAAAGAGTGCTACTATTGCGAGAGAATGGGCTGTATCGCAGAGCGATGACACTTAAAGGCATATCAGGAACAGAGAGGAATAAGCCTAGGCCCGCCCCCACCAAAATCCCCATCTGCAAAACCAAGCCCAGGTCAACCCAAATGCATCCTGCATTCAGCTGACAGGGAACCCATTCCAGCAAGGGCCATAGCCACAGCAGAGAGGGGTAACTGTCTGGGAAGGCAATACCTTTGCACGATCAGAAAACACAAATATACAGCAAGTCAAACTCCCAATGAGTTTACATTCACCTCATACCCACTCCAAAACACATTTCAACAATAAAAATCAGAGACACAACATTAGGAGAGAACCCACTCCTTTACTTACATTCAGTAACAACTCAGGGCTGCTGTACGTTTTGTCGATCGGGAATCTGCAGTTGAATCTGTCATTTAGTGACTTTCAGGGGCCTAGATCCCACTCTGTTACTGGTCCCCAGGGCGAGGTTGGCTGGCCATGCCCCAGGGAGAGGGAAGTCTGACGAGGAGGGCAGGGCAGCCCCCAACCAGAGCACAAAAGCCAACACTCAGATTCCCCATCCAAATTCGATTGGGGCAGGATCCAATCACCAGATCAAATAGTCCCCATTCATAGGCACTTAGCCCTTGACCAAAGTTCCTTGGTTGTGCACTGTCCCAACTGCAGAGCCTCCAACTCACAGGCCTCCAGCTATGGAGGCCCCTTTTCAGTCTCAAAACAATGCAATGTACCAGTGTCGGGTTCCAGGTTACCAGCGCACTTGGGATGATAATATCCACAAAATTCCGAAGTCCATGCACAAGTCCGACAAATTCCGCAGTATACACACCAAGGTGTTTATTACGATCTCCAGCGCGAAGAAAACCCCCGCCGGCTCCAAAATGGAGCCGGCGGCAATCTGGCAATGCAGCAGGTGCAGCAGCACCTGTCGTGCATTTCACTGCCCATAATTCGGGCAGTGAACTGCACGATGGGGCTGTGCATGTTGGTCCCTGAACTGCCCATGCCAAGTGCACTGGCAGTGCAGGGGCCACCAGGGGGTCCCGAGACACTCATTACGACAGCCTTTCCCTGGCGGTGTAAACCGCCAGAGAAAGGCTGGTGGAATTTGAATCATTATCATCAATCATTAATCATGCTTGCAGCGCTGCCCTGTTGGATCTGAAATGCTGCCACCGCCAGGCTGCGTGGTGGCGGGAGCCTTGTGATGGCAGCGTTTCAACCGTGGCAGTTCAGCCACGTTCGTAATATGGCAGTCTGGACTGCCATGCCATTGGTGGCAATTACCGCCACCGCCGGCATGGTGGTCCAGACCACCAAGTTCATTAAGCCTCCCTGCTTATTACCCGTTTTGGACAAATCTTGATTAGTTTGAGTCAGAAACCTGACTCCCATCTTAGCAAACGCTCGGCCTTATCCTCTCCCCAAAAAGGCTCCCAAACTTTCAAAAGTCTGCTCGTCGGATCATGTTCCTCTAAAACAGCGAGAGTACCGTGTCCCTGGTCACAGCTCAGGGCTGCAGACCTAAAACATCTTGGATCTGGGGAGAGGGGGATGCCAAGTGGGGTAGTCACTCTGTAAGTGACCATCAAAGCCCCATGTGAGACGCACGGATACGCTCACAGCCGCTTTCGGCATGTCGGTCAGATCACACAAAGCCTCCCACACACACCGTCCGGGGAAGCAATAGGCCTGATCCCAGTCATTGCCACAGCAAAATCATATGGGGGCCATGGAGCCCTCCAACCCCTTCCAGCATCCCAACAAAACACCACCACATGAAGATCTAGGGAAGTGCCCAGCAACCTGCAAAAAGAAGCCCAAAATGTAGCCCAAAATTAACTTTCCAGATACAGGGCATAGACAAAACCACCTAACTCCATTAGGTAGACCCTCATTACTTGTCACGTGCAGGGACCAAAGCATGTCCTCGGAGCACATTGCAAACATCGATGTATGCTTTTCTAGACTAACCTACAACCCACAGCTCTTATCCAACAGGTCTGTGACCAAGCCTCAGGTGCACTGCCATTTCAGCGGCTCATCCCCTCCTCAGCAACAACTTCCAAAACTCTGACAAGACCCTATCACACAAAGACAGAGATTATGAACTCTCTTATGCAAGCAAGACACTCCTCGTACTGTAGCACTTGACCAGAGCAAAGACATCCCCGATCGTCAGAAGATTTTTCCCCAAAAAAACATCACAAGATGTGAAAAATTCGAAAAGTTATGTATTATTATACTCTTGCATAACTTTTGTTTGCTGTGGGAGTGACCACATCCATCCGTAGACAGAAATCTGCCTAGTCACACAGAGCCTACCTCAACATTGTTACAGGGCTTGCTTAGAGGCCTTTCCCACATCACGTACAATTACACTGAACTTAATGTTAGTATTCCACATGCATTACACAGCGCACTTTTACACAATACATGGTATCAGCACATGACTGCTGTTGGCATCCAGACATCATCCAGACTGTGCTACGTCTGCTCGCTGATACCACACGCTGTAGGTGCAGATAGGCTTTTTCTATCCCCGGAGGTAGCCCCTGAGAAAGCAAAATGTCTCATGTCTCATCCACTTGTACCTTTGTGTAATCAGGGCCAAGATACAACCCAGTGGGGTGGCATCCCAGAGAGTAGTAGTAAACATCACTCAATATGAGACCAATCCCACTGCACTGTGTCTTTACACCAAGTCTAGCAATATTCAAACTAAGCTAAACCAAATGCACAGGCAGGGCACTATAGAGGAGGACACTGTTTGACCTCAAAACTTTCCAGAAAAGAGGTTCTTGGAGGTAGCAAAACCACCGCAGCAGTACACAAAGACGTCCTCTCCTGCCTCCATCTGTGTTCCTAGGGTGGCCCTTAGAGTGTCTGGAACAGACTTCTTTAATAACAATTGGACCCCAGATATGAAGTTTCTGTGAAGAGCCATCAACCTCAATGATACAAGGGGAAGTGAGTCTCATAGGGGAGGGCTAAATGCCAGCATAGATACCCCATGCAAAGAAATCTGGGATACTGAAACAGATAGGTACATATAGTTAGAAGGGAAAGGGCAGCCCCAAATTATACAGAAACGTACACTATATTCATTTTTTTCCAAAGACAAAGCAAAGATCCCTCTCAGCACAATTTAAAATTGTGGCGCAATACTGCACATACCAGACATGCACTGCAGCACCTCCTCGCTGATGGACTACTACTGGCAGTGTGGAGAATTTACTTACGCTCAGCTCCTCCCTGGATCGAGAGGCCCCTGCTCCCTCGTAACTGTGCACACCCCAACCCTGGTCATCCCTGGAGAAGATCTGTCCGAGATGTTCCAACATTCGCTACAGAAGAAAACAACTTTGTTGCATGAGGCTCAAAATAAAAGAACTGCTGATTATTTTGGTTGTGCCCAGTACAAGGACATTTCAGAACTCAGACTATCCGCTGACAGCCAAGTAAACGTGGGAGGGTCCACACCTTTCTTCACACTACAGACAAAAGCGAATGCCCGCCGGTTTCAGATAACAAGGTGGGAATTGCTGAAAATGATCAACAATACTGAGCTCCGGGGCGTGGATATGATGGCGGCAAGACGTGAGCTGCGCCCCCCGGCTAATACGTGGCCTTCGAATGGGACGCAGGTGGTGTCCCAAGGGTTGCCCTCAAACCCATATCACAGCGTCAGCATGCCAGGCTTTATCGGGGGATGATTGGAGGCCCCGCTGGCCGTGCAGTGCTGAGAGGCGGCATGGAGGGGTGAGCAGTGCGGTGCCTTGCAGGGCCCTCCGGGCGCATCATTGATCCCATGCTGCTTTGTGAGGCCAAGAGAAGTTGAGTTGCAGCTGAGAGAGCGGCAACGCAGAGGGCTGGATGGTGCCCTGAGGAGGGGACACAATAGCCTGAGCAAGACGCTTTGGAGAAGGGCGGCAGGTACGGGCGGGAGGTGCAGAGGAGGTGGTCGGGTACCATGAATGGAGCTGGTGAGGCAGTGGATCCATTGGGGGGGCTTGCCCATAAGTCTGCCCTCTGGGGCCGGTCTCCCCCGAACCCCGACGGTGATGCCTGAGATGGTGGCCCGCCATCAGCCTGTCTCCGCACCATGCAGCTTGTGCTGGGGATCATTACAAGGACAGGGGGACGGGTGCTGGCTTGCGGGGAATGTAGAAGGCTGGCCTGGCTTATAGTGGGTACCTGATGCTACTTACACCTTGTGCAAGGGCCAATTATCCCTTATTAGTTGATTTGTAGTCTTCTAGCAGCTTAGGCTTATAGAGGTAGCTATAGCAGAGCAGCTTAGGCTGAACTAGGAGACATGCAAAGATCCTACTATACCACTTATATCATATAGGTACTATATCACAAGAAACACAATACTCAGGGTTATTAAAAATAAAGGTACTTTATTTTAGTGGCAATGTGCCAAAAATATCTCCCCTAGGAGGTAAGTAAAATATAAAAAATATACACACAAACCAAAATCAGGTAAGTAAAACAGTCAGAAAGTAGTGCAAACACTGTAGAATACAATGGGATGCAATAGGCCTAGGGGCAACACAAACCATATATTCCGAAAGTGGAATGTGAACCACAAATGGACCCCTAGGCTAGTGTAGTGTGTAGAGGGTCACTGGGAGTGTAAGAAAACACTAAGGGTGTCCAAGATACCTCAACCAAAGACCCTGAAAAGTAGGAGTAAAGTAATACTACTTCCCCAGAAACACACTAAACTTGTGATAGAGGATTCTGCAAAGACCACAACAGACTGCAAAGCACTGAACACGGATTCCTGGACCTGAGGACCTGCAAAGGAAGGGAACCAAGTCTAAGAGTCATGAAAGTGTCTAGGGGGGCAGAAGCCCACTAAACCACAGATGAAGGTGCAAAATGGCTTCCTCTGGATGGAAGAAGTTGAAGATTCTGCAACAACAAAAGGTGCTAGGAACTTCTCCTTTGTGCAGAAGATGTCCTACGGAGTGCTGGAGGATGCAGCATTGTTTCCTTGAAGAAAGACTGCAAACAAGCCTTGCTAACTGCAAAGGTCACGGTTGAAGAAAAAGGGCGCTGCCCGGGCCCAAGAAGGACCAGGATGTCGCCACTTGGGAGAGGAGACAGAGAGGGCCCTCAGCAACACAGAGGGGGTGATTCTGACCCTGGCGGTTCTCTACCGCCAGGGCCAACGTGGGCGGGAGCACCGCCGACAGGCCGGCGGTGCTCCCTTGGTCATCAGAACGGGAAAACCGGCGGTCTCCCGCCGGTTTTCCACTGCCCCTTCGAATCCTCCAAGGCGGCGCAGCTCGCTGCGCCGCCGAGGGGATTCTGACCCCCCCTACCGCCATCCTGTTCATGGCGGGAAAGCCGCCATGAACAGGATGGTGGTAGGGGGGGGTCGCGGGGCCCCTGGGGGCCCCTGCCGTGCCCATGCCAATGGCATGGGCACGGCAGGGGCCCCCGTAAGAGGGCCCCGCAAAGTATTTCAGTGTCTGCCTTGCAGACACTGAAATACGCGACGGGTGCCACTGCACCCGTCGCACCTTCCCACTCCGCCGGCTCGATTACGAGCCGGCATCCTCGTGGGAAGGGAGTTTTTTCCTGGGCTGGCGGGCGGTCTTTTGGAGACCGCCCGCCAGCCCAGGGAAAAACTCATAATACCCTCCGCGGTCTTCTGACCGCGGAGCGGTATAATGGAGGGCAGAATTCTGGCGGGCGGCCTCCGCCGCCCGCCAGAATCAGAATCACCCCCAGAGAGTCCATGCACAAGAAGGCAGCACCTTCAGAAGTCCTTGAACACTGGTTCAAAAAGACTGAGCATGGCAGTCATCTCAACACTACAAAAGAGGGTCCTACGAAGCCGGTGGTCAACTCAGCGAGTTGAGCAATGCAGGACGGAGTGCAGGGGACCTGGGCTAGGCTGTGCACAAAGGATTCCTTGCAAAAATGCACAGAAGCCCTAGCAGCTACAGTTCACGCAGGGCACAGGATTACTGCCTGGAGAGGGGAGGCAAGGACTTACCTCCTCCAAATTTGGACAGTTGGACCACTGGACAGTCTGGGTCACTTGGGTCAACCACCTGTGTTCCAGGGGCCATGCTCGTCAGGATAAGGAGAGGGGTCCGTCAACCTACGGGAGATTTCTTCTTGGCTTCGAGTGCAGGGTGAAGGCAGACAGCCCTCAGAGCATGCACCACCAGGAAACAGTTGGGAATGTCGGCAGGATTAGGCGCTACAATGTCACTGGTAGTCTTCTTGCTACTTTGTTGCAGTTTTGCAGGTGTCCTGGAGCAGTCAGCGGTCGATCCTTGGCAGAAGTCAAAGAGAGAGGTGCAGAGGAACTCTGGTGAATTCTTGCAAGTCATTATCTGAGGACAAGCCCACTGGAGAGACCCTAAATAGCTCTCAGAGGAGGATTGGCCACCTTGTCAGGTAAGCACCTATCAGGAGGGGTCTCTGACGTCACCTGCTGGCACTGACCACTTAGAGGCCTCCAGAGTACCCTCACACCTCTGGATCCAAGATGGCAGAGGTCTGGGACAGACTGGAGGAGCTTTGGGCACCACCCCTGGGGTGGTGATGGACAGGGGAGTGGTCACTCTCCTTTCCTTTGTCCAGTCTTGCACCAGAGCAGGGACTGGGGGTTCCCTGAACCGGTCTAGACTGGCTTATGCAAGGAGGGCACCATATGTGCTTTTCAAAGCATTTCCAGAGGCTGGGGGAGGCTACTCCTCCCCAGCCCTTAACACCTATTTCCAAAGGGAGAGGGCCTAACACCTTCTGTCAGAGGAAATTCTTTGTTCTGCCTTCCTGGGACTGGGCTGCCCAGACCCCAGGAGAGCAGAACCCCGTCTGTGGGGTGGCAGCAGTGGTAGCTACAGAGAAAACCCCAGAGAGCTGGTTTGGAAGTACCCGGGGTCCATAGTGGAGCCCCGGGGATGCATGGGATTGGCATCCCAATACCAGATTGGCATGGGGGGACAATTCCATGATCTTAGACATGTTACCTGGCCATATTCAGAGTTACCATTGTGAAGCTACATATAGGTATTGACCTATATGTAGTACACGTGTGTAATGGTGTCCCCGCACTCACAAAGTCCGGGGAAATTGCCCTGGACTATGTGGGGGCACCTTGGCTATTGCCAGGGTGACCTCACATTTAGTAACTTTGCACCTAACCTTCACTGGGTGAGGGTTAGACATATAGGTGACTTATAAGTTACTTAAGTGCAGTGTAAAATGGCTGTGAAATAACGTGTGTGTTATTTCACTCAGACTGCAGTGGCAGTCCTGTGTAAGATTTGTCAGAGCTCCCTATGGGTGGAAAAAGAAATGCTGCAGCCCATAGGGATCTCCTGGAACCCCAATGCCCTGGGTACCTAGGTACCATATACTAGGGAATTATAAGGGTGTTCCAGTGTGCCAATTAGAATTGGTGAAAACGGTCACTAGCCTATAGTGACATTTTAAAGGCAGAGAGAGCATAAGCACTGAGGTTCTGATTAGCAGAGCCTCAGTGACACAGTTAGTCACTACACAGGTACACACATTCAGACCACAAACTATGAGCACTGGGGTCCTGGGTAGCAGGATCCTAGTGAGACAGGCAAAAACAAACTGACATATATGTAAAAATGGGGGTAACATGCCAGGCGAGATGGTACTTTCCCACAGGGAACACCGGCATGGAGGAGATGGCAGACAAGTAGAGACCCAGTGCGGAGGCTCTGGCGGCGGGACACAGAGAGCAAATGGAGGGGGCTGCCAGCAGCACTAGGAGGCTTCATGGGCCCACGACGGTGTCGCCCTTCTATGTTGACACAACACAATTTCCACCCAGGGGTGCCTGGGCCATGGGGGTGGCTTCTGACTTCACACATCCTTCCCGGTGGAGACAGCATGTGTGGCCCAGGAGGTGCTTGAGGGATGGTCGACCTGGTGCAAAGGGCTGGCATGGACTCCAGCTCTCAATTTGCCTGCCGAACATACATAACACCCAACCACGTCAGCCTCCTCCAAGTGACAACTCACCTCCAACCAAATCAAAATAGACCTCACGGCTCTGCCATCATCCAGGACATGGCATGAGACTGCTCCTCTGAGGCGTTGACACCAAGAACCTCCCAGCTAGGAGAGGGGTGTCTCCCGTGCCGGCCGGGTGCCTCCAGGCTGCGCCCTACATGTTTGGCAGCCATGACTACCGAAGAAGGATCAGCACCCCTCCCACCAGGGCAAACTAGACAAATACGCCAGAGTGGTCTCCTCCATTGCAGGGGACGACGATCAACCACTTGTTCAATCGACAGCGCTGTCCTGATGCAAGCTGTACAATCTTCTTGGGTAGCCTTGAAGGGCGGGATCGGCGAAGTCAGAATGGAAGTCTGCGAAATGTTGCAGATAGAGTGACGACAGCTGTAACAAGGATATCAGACCTGGAAGATGCTGTTTATGTCCTCAGGAAAGCGATCACGGAGGCTCGAACAATCAATAAAGATGTGGCATGGCACCTCGAAGATGCTGAAAATAGGGCTAGGAGATATTACCTATGTTTCATGGGCTTTCGGGAGGGAGCGGAAGGCCCTAGTGCAGGCAAGTTCCTGAGAGACTGGCTCACTCAAGTGTTTCTGAAAAGAAATTCTCACCCTGCTTTGTGATAGAGCATGGCCACCAAGCGCTGAGTAACAAACTGTCCCTTGGGTCCCACCGAGGCCAGTGATAGCGCAGTTCTTAAACTACCAAGACCGGGATCTAATTTTATTGGAGGCTAGGAGATTGAAGGAGTTGCATCATGAAAACTCATTGATCCACATCTTCCCTGACTACACCAGGAAGTCCAGCACGAACAGTGCACATTTGACATGGTGAGAGCCAGGCTGCATGCACTCTAGTTGCAATACATGCTCCTCTTCCCAGGCAAGCTGCAAGTAATTTTCCAGGGAAAGGCTCACTTCTTCCAAACGCCAGAAGAGGCCTGCGAGTGGCTTAAGGACAGGCTGCAATGGACAAGCGGGGGAGCGAACAAGTAAGTGGACTCCCCACCCACCCGTGGAGAAGATACCCACCCCAGGTCGCAGCGATATGCCAGAAACAGGGAGCAAAAGTTCACCAGGACACATAGGTCCTCCAGGCAGCAGAAATCCAGATCAGTGGTACATCCACTCATGCAATCCTGGGAGTCGGAGGAGGGCGACCAGACAGCCACGAAGAGGAGTAATGAGGCTTGTCAACAAACATAAGGGACATGTGTGTAGGAAAGTACCATCTTTCTTGGCATCTTACCCCCATTTTTACCTGTATGTCAGTTTGTTTTTGCCTGTCTCACTGGGATCCTGCTGCTCAGGACCTCAGTGGTGTGGGTGTGGGGGTGTGGGGGTGTGTGTAGTGCTTAACTGTGTCGCTGAGGCTCTGCTAACCAGAACCTCAGTGCTTATGCTCTCTTTGCTTTTAAATTTGTCACTGTAGGCTAGTGACTTAATTTACCAATTCCAACTGGCACACTGGATCCCCCCTTATACGTCCCTAGTAGAATCTCATGCGCTGAAGCATTTCTTTTGCCACCCATGAGGAGCTCAGACAAACCCGTTCACAGGACTGTCACTGCAGCCTGTGTGAAATAGTGTACACATTATTTCACAGCCATTTTCACTGCACTTATGTAACTTATAAGTCACTTATATGTCTAACCTTCATTTACTGAAGGCTAGGTGCAAAGTTACTAAGTGTGAGGGCAGCCTTGCACTAGCAAAGGTGCCCCCACATAGTTCAGGGCCAATTCCCAGGACTTTGTGAGTGTTCCAAATATGGCCATGTAAGGTGTCTAAGATCATGGAATTGTCCCCCCATTCCAAATTTGGTATTGGGGAGCCAATTCCATGCACCCTGGGGGCTCCACCATATACCACCAGTACTGCCAAACCAGCTTTCTGAAGCTTGCACAGCAGATACAGCTGCTGCCACCTCACAGACAGGGTTCTGCCCATCTGGGGTCTGAGCAGCTCAGTCCTGGGAAGGCAGAACAAAGCATTTTCTTTGGGAGCAGGATGTTACACCCTCTCCCTTTGGAAATAGGTGTTACAGGCTGGGGAGGGGTAGCCTCCCCCTGCCTCTGGAAATGCTTTGAATGGCACCATGCCCTCCTTGCATAAGCCAGTCTACACCGGTTCAGGGACCCCCAGTACCTGCTCTAGCACGAAACTGGACAAAGGAAAGGTGAGTGACCAATCCCCTGCCCATCACCACTCCAGGGGTGGTGCCCAGAGCTCCTCCAGTGTGTTTCAGAGTTCAGCCATCTTGTTTTCCAAGGTGTCTGGACACTCTGGAGGCCTCTGAGTGGCCAGTGTGATAACACGTCCCGACCTAGATAATTTACTTACTCGGGGACTCGTTTTAGGCCAATGAATCTTTTGACCCTGATTGAAGACACCTTAAGACAAGATAACTAATCAACATGTCAATCAATAGCTCAATAACCTCATCAATATTCACAATAGCAAACAAAACAAATTAACTGATTGCATTAGTGAAGATTTAGTTACAACATGACCTTTCAGATAATATTTATTCCCTATTGGTTACAATCTACTAGCAAGTTATTTAGCCTCAATACCAGAAAACACATCAATAAGGTCACAATATGGCAACTTGAATAAGACTTTATCAAAGCAAAGATCATGAACATTAGAACAAAGCACGATGTGAACATGAATCAACTTTAGCAGAGCATCATTAGCGCATTATTCAACAAAGCAGAGATTCAGTCATTTGTCTATTTGCGTCTGTTTAGTGAACCACTTAACTAACCTCGAATTAGCATTAGCATGTTGGGCTTCATGCAAAACAATTTAATAACACAAATTTAGAAAACATCTAACTATGGTCTCTATCAAAAGAAGCAGTTGGTACCTAGAAAGAAAAGGCAAACAGACAATTACAATTTCATCATTATATAGTTACCCTCTGTAATGGATCAGCATACAGAGTCAGTCTTCGTCTTTAGGACCTCAGTTGATTCGCCATCAGCCAGGATAAGCGGCAAAGTTCAGCAAGACAGGGCAATAAGGAACACTTCCCTCACAGGGAGGAAAAGTATGAATCAGGCAAGGCAAGGATAAGGATGGTTTAAAGAATAAAACAGCAAAGTCTTTAAGACAGAGTTACAAAGTAGCTAGGTAATAGCAAAGAATGGCACGTAATGTCTGGTTTCTCCTTCTGACATGGCATTATATCAATCTGGTTGTACAGTCTCCTAGTTTCCAAATGGGCAAAATTTGGTGCATCATTATCTCCATCCAATGATCAGCTTGTCACCTCACTAGAAATTTCTCTTTAAACCAATTCTCACGTAGTTTATTGGCTCCTGTAATTGATGTCTCCAACGGGTAGAATGTCAGGTACAAACTTTATTCCCGCGGACTCAGTCAGTAGTCCCATTGTCTTTACCAGTTCAGGCGACCTCGTACCTGTTGCAAGTTTACACTGTTGCATTCAGCAAGAATGTCTCCTTGAGCAAGTCGAGTCTCATGAGAAAAAATTTACTGCGGTTACACACATCTTCTAGCTTCTGGAAAAGTACGGCTACATGTCCTTCAGCAAATCAACACATTGCACGTTAGAAAAACACACTTAATATGAGACCGGGCAAGCTAGGCCTCGACTCATGCTAACTAAGGCCTAGTGTTTAATTTAGTAAAACCTTAACATATAACTCTTAATACTAATACAGAATCTTACATTAGTACATCAATAATTCATTATTAGTTAATTTCATTTATCATCGTATTCATTGATGGCCACTCCCCGTGGGCACATTTCTCACGCGTATATTAAAAGTACAGCAATACATTTTCTATGCGACATCATTATACATTAATTTTGCAAGCATTTCATCTAAATTTTGATTATAAAAGCTACACTCCAACAATCCATCCTCTGATGACACTTGTCATCACACCATCATTTCCTTACCAACCCCTTCACTTCTTTATCTCAGTCATTTCAATTTCTTCCTTTCGTTTTGCCTTTTCATATTTTGCTCTGAACATTTTCTCCCTTTTCTTTTCTTCCCTCTTCGCTTTATGTTTTGCCAATTTTACCTTAATCCTTTTGCTAATTTTGCTCAATAACCACAATCCAAATAAACAAGCCAGAACAGTCACCATTCCTTGGATTAATTTTCTCAATATCCCATGCCAAAGGCTACTAAACCAAGTTCCCACATGAGCAAGTCCTTTCCCAACCTTTTCCCAAATGCCTGGTTCTTTCAATTCCTTCAATTCTGCACTATCTCTTGTTAGGTTAGTAAACATCTTACAGACTCCGCCATTTTTCGCTAAAAGAATGTCTAAAGCAAGCCTATTTTAAAGAGTCATAGCCCTCTCCGCAGTAAGTTCAGTATTCATCAGGAGTATAGCCCCTGTGAAGTTTGTCAGCATGTTATCCAAAATAGTAGACAACTTTCGAATCTTTACGGAGTTCAAAATAACCCCTTCTGAAGGAATTATTACTCCAAATATGTCTCCAACTACACCGGCAGCAGTTTCTCTCTTTTGTCTAGTACGAAGTAATTCAGTCACTTTCCGGAATTTCTTTAGATCATCTAACTGATAGATCTTTGGAAAAACTATCCCCAAATAACATGTCCGATACCATCCCTTTGGAAGATGGTAATAAGCATTAAGTCCACATATATAATAGACCCCTGGGATTGCTTGATCCATTCCATTTAACATGAATGTCCATTTACTCTGAAACAAAAACACATGCTTACATTCACTCGTTCCCACAAACACATTATCATAGTATGACTTTGGCCTCGTAATGCAAAGCCTACCTACATGTTGCACATCTAAAGCTAATTTCCCTTGTTCCCTAACCCCATCGTAATGACCACTATTAATAAAGGATCGTTGCTGCAAGCCTTTTTCTAATTTCCCTTTTAAAACCCTCCTTCTATCTTCAGTGTGATCTAAAAAACTTTTCTCTACCTGTGTAAGCAAGCATGTCAAGTTAGTGTGGTGTGCATAAGGCGTACTAATTGTCATTCTAGGCTCAAACAATCCCTTAATGAGCTTTATGGCATAATATTTAGCGACACTATTCAAATCTTCTATAATAGGCACCTAAGAGAACACAAGATCATAGTTTGAGTAAAAATATTGCACTTCTTCTTGGTTATAGAAATGTGTTAGTAGCAAACTACAACTCATCCCATAGGTTAGTGGCAAGCTGTGATATGTAACCCCCTCTTGTACTGAAACATGAATTTGTGTACACACATAACAGGCTTTCGCATCCATAGTATCAACATACTCACTCAGCAATCAATAGAAAACATTAGTAGACAGTTCCCCCTTTGACTCAGTTTCCCCATGCAGATAGTTCGTATCCTGCTCGAACCTCTCCCACGGTGTTAGTGTAGTAGTCTCAGAAATTGTAGCATTGTTAGCTTCCTTCTCATCCACCAAACGCATTTCCACAAACAAAGCTATAATGAATATCACACATACAACACCCAAAGCAATACACAAATATTTACAACGCTTACTCCCCTTACTCTCATCTCCCGTGTTAGGCATGATCTGTAAAGAATCAGAAAGTAAAGTGCTATAAGTGTAAACAACTAATTTGAGGATGGTTAAAACTCTACTTTTTTTTTTTCTTTTTCTTTCAGAAAAGCTAAGCAAAAGTCTTTCTTCAGCAAGTATTTACAGCTTTCTCATTCACTCCCAGGGTCTTTGTCAAATCAGGTTAGCAGCTTGTCACAATCGGTTTTCAAAAGTTAATTCAGGTTAACAGTGTTACATCCGGTAACTTATCAGTCTCTTTTCTCAGGTTTCCCTTAATTCAATTTCAACTTAACACAGTCTCTTTTATTTGTGGCCAATTTCAAGTACCATAATATTGACCTGGAACTTCTCGATCAAAACGGAATGCCAAAAACTCTTGCTGCCATTCAGCTGACGTTGCATAAGCCCATTCAGGACCTGCGTATCTTCTGTTTGCTATGCTCTTTCTTTTCAATTTGCGGTCACCCTGCAATTCTCATTCACTCAGGTCTTCTTTCCTTGTAGTATCGACCTCTTCCTCTACTGTTTTATTAATGACTACTTTCCCTTTTGCAATTTGCGACTCTGGCCATTTATCTCCTCTCAGCGTCCTTTTACTGTTTGGCTTTTCAGGTTGCTGTTCAATGCCCTCCTCTTGCGCTATGGTGTTTTCTCTTGCTGGATTTGCAAGCGGCTCAGGAGGAGTCTGAACACTCTGACTTCCTTCTACCTCAACTCCCTTGTGTGAGAAAGTGCCTCTTTCTAGCCTTGTTACCCCCACTTTTGGCCTGTTTGTGAGTGCATTTCAGGGTGTTTTCACTGTCTCACTGGGATCCTGCTAGCCAGGGCCCAGTGCTTATAGTGAAGACCCTATGTTTTCAGTATGTTTGTTATGTGTCACTGGGACCCTGCTAGTCAGGACTCCAGTGCTCATAAGTTTGTGACCTATATGTATGTGTTCCCTGTGTGATGCCTAACTGTCTCACTGAGGCTCTGCTAACCAGAACCTCAGTGGTTATGCTCTCTCATTTCTTTCCAAATTGTCACTAACAGGCTAGTGACCAATTTCACCAATTTACATTGGCATACTGGAACACCCTTATAATTCCCTAGTATATGGTACTGAGGTACCCAGGGTATTGGGGTTCCAGGAGATCCCTAGGGGCTGCAGCATTTCTTTTGCCACCCATAGGGAGCTTTGACAATTCTTACACAGGCCTGCCCTTGCAGACTGGGTGAAATAACGTCCACGTTATTTCACAGCCATTTACCACTGCACTTAAGTAACTTATAAGTCACCGATATATGTCTAACCTTTACCTGGTAAAGGTTGGGTGCTAAGTTACTTAGTGTGTGGGCACCCTGGCACTAGCCAAGGTGCTCCCACATTGTTCAGGGCAAATTCCCCGGACTTTGTGAGTGCGGGGACACCATTACACGCGTGCACTATACATATGTCACGACATATGTATAGCGTCACAATGGTAACTCCAAACATGGCCATGTAACATGTCTAAGATCATGGAATTGTCACCCCAATGCCATTCTGGCATTGGGGAGACAAATCCATGATCCCCCGAGTCTCTAGCTCAGACCTGGGTACTGCCAAACTACCTTTCCCGGGGTTTCACTGCAGCTGCTGCTGCTGCCAACCCCTCACACAGGTTTCTGCCCTCCTGGGGTCCAGCCAGGCTTGGCCCAGGAAGGCAGAACAAAGGACTTCCTCAGAGAGAGGGTGTTACCCCCTCTCCCTTTGGAAAAAGGTGTCAGGGCTGGGGAGGAGTAGCCTGCCCCAGCCTCTGGAAATGCTTTGATGGGCACAGATGGTGCCCATCTCTGCATAAGCCAGTCTACACCGGTTCAGGGATCCCCCAGCCCTGCTCTGGCGTGAAACTGGACAAAGGAAAGGGGAGTGACCACTCCCCTGACCTGCACCTCCCCTGGGAGGTGCCCAGAGCTCCTCCAGTGTGCTCCAGACCTCTGCCATCTTGGAAACAGAGGTGCTGCTGGCACACTGGACTACTCTGATTGGCCAGTGCCAGCAGGTGACGTCAGAGACTCCTTCTGATAGGCTCCTCCAGGTGTGGCTAGCCTATCCTCTCTCCTAAGTAGCCAAACCTCCTTTTCTGGCTATTTAGGGTCTCTGCTTTGGGGAATTCTTTAGATAACGAATGCCAGAGCTCATCCGAGTTCCTCTGCATCTCTCTCTTCACCTTCTGCCAATGAATCGACCGCTGACTGCTCTGGAAGCCTGCAAAACTGCAACAAAGTAGCAAAGACGACTATTGCGACCTTGTAACGCTGATCCGGCCGCCTTCTCGACTGTTTTCCTGGTGGTGCATGCTGTGGGGGTAGTCTGCCTCCTCTCTGCACTAGAAGCTCCGAAGAAATCTCCCGTGGGTCGACGGAATCTTCCCCCTGCAACCGCAGGCACCAAAGAACTGCATCACCGGTCCTCTGGGTCTCCTCTCAGCACGACGAGCGAGGTCCCTTGAACTCAGCAACTCTGTCCAAGTGACTCCCACAGTCCAGTGACTCTTCAGTCCAAGTTTGGTGGAGGTAAGTCCTTGCCTCCCCATGCTAGACTGCATTGCTGGGAACCACGTGTTTTGCAGCTGCTCCGGCTCTTGTGCACTCTTCCAGGATTTCCTTTGTGCACAGCCAAGCCTGGGTCCCCGGCACTCTAACCTGCAGTGCACAACCTCCTGAGTTGTCCTCCGGCGTCGTGGGACCTTCCTTTGTGACTTCGGGTGAGCTCCAGTTCACTCCACTTCGTAGTGCCTGTTCCGGCCCTTCTGCGGGTGCTGCTTGCTTCTGAGTGGGCTCTTTGTCTTGCTGGATGCCCCCTCTGTCTCCTCACGCAATTGGTGACATCCTGGTCCCTACTGTGCCACAGCAGCATCCAAAAACCCTAAACGCGACCCTTGCAGCTAGCAAGGTTTGTTTGCGGTCTTTCTGCACGGAAACACCTCTGCACGACTCTTCATGACGTGGGACATCCATCCTCCAAAGGAGAAGTTTCTAGCCCTTGTCGTTCTTGCAGAATTCACAGCTTCTACCATCTGGTGGCAGCTTCTTTGCACCCACAGCTGGCATTTCCTGGGCATCTGCCCACTCCCGACTTGATCGTGACTCTTGGACTTGGTCCCCTTGTTCCACAGGTACTCTCATCAGGAAATCCATCATTGTTGCATTGCTGGTGTTGGTCTTCCTTGCAGAATTCCCCTATCACAACTTCTGTGCTCTTTGGGGAACTTAGGTGCACTTTGCACCCACTTTTCAGGGTCCTGGGGTGGGCTATTTTTTCTAACCCTCACTGTTTCCTTACAGTCCCAGCGACCCTCTACAAGGTCACATAGGTTTGGGGTCCATTCGTGGTTCGCATTCCACTTCTAGAGTATATGGTTTGTGTTGCCCCTATCCCTATGGGCCCCCATTGCATTCTATTGTGACTATACATTGTTTGCACTGTTTTCTATTGCTATTACTGCATATTTTGGTATTGTGTACATATATCTTGTGTATATTTGCTATCCTCATACTGAGGGTACTCACTGAGATACTTTGGCATATTGTCATAAAAATAAAGTACCTTTATTTTCAGTATATTTGTGTATTGTGTTTTCTTATGATATTGTGCATATGACACTAGTGGTACTGTAGGAGCTTCACTCGTCTCCTAGTTCAGCCTAAGCTGCTCTGCTAAGCTACCTTTTCTATCAGCCTAAGCTGCTAGACACCCCTCTACACTAATAAGGGTGCAAGGTGTAAGTACCTCTTGGTACCCACTACAAGCCAGGCCAGCCTCCTACACCTCGCCTTCTGGGTCTGTCAGGGGTTCAACCTCAAACCCGTATCCGTCTGCTTCTGGGAGAACCTCTCTTTGGGTCGGTCCTCCAGGTGCCTCAATTGAGATAGGCTCACCGTCACCCTTCTGGATCTCGTTTGCTGTTTGAGTGACCAAGCCGTCCTCAACGGACTCTCCTCCAGTCTCAGTTCCCCTTTGATCACTCTCCGGCCCTGAGACTTCCTTTTCTGTAGATGTTATTTTCGACAATTCAATTTCCTCATCAATTGGACACGTCACCTTCTTTGTGTGACTGGCATGGATCCAGTTTGGAATTCCCACACATTTCACAGCAGTAGTAGTCGTCAGTATTACTTGATACGGCCCCTTCCAACGTGGCTCCAAACACGACTTCCTCACGTGTTCCTTGACAACAACCCAGTCACCAGCTTTCAGGTTGTGACCTGGATCATTAATCGGTGGCAGTGTGGTTGCTTCCACCTGGTGAAAGAAAGAGCGGGCCACGTCAGCCAGACCCTTGCAGTAATCCAACACCATATCATCCGTGATATTCACAAGAGCATTTGCAGGCACTGCGGGCAATCTCATAGCTCGTCCCATGAGAATTTCATGAGGAGACAGTCCTGTCTTCTTGTTGGGTGTATTTCTCATTGATATTAGCACTAAAGGCAATGCATCAGGCCATTTCTAATTTGTAGCTGCGCACATTTTTGCCATTCTTGACTTCAAGGTAACATTCATCTGCTCCACTAGTCCTGAGGCATCAGGACTGTAGCTACAATGCAACTTCTGTTCAATGTTCAGTGCTGCACACAAGAGCTTAACCACCTCATTGTTGAAGTGACTTCCTCTATCTGATTCTAAAGAGATCGGGAACCCAAAACGTGGTATCAATTCCCTAAGCAGCAACTTCGCTACTGTGAGTCTGTCATTCCTACGTGTGGGGTATGCTTCAATCCAGTGACTAAAGATACAGACAATCACCAACACGTATCTCAGACCTCCACAGAAAGGCATCTCCATAAAATCCAATTACATTCTGCTAAATGGACCTCCAGCTCTCCCAATGTGGCTCAAATGTACCACAGTCCCTTTCCCTGCATTCAACTGCTGACAGATGATGCATAAAAATTACTTCTGCAGCTTGTCTGAATTTCGGATTGAACCAATCAATTTTGAACAACCTGATCATGGCATCTCTCCCAATATGTGCTTGACCATGGTAAAACCTTGCAAACTGTGACAAAAGACTGTTTGGCAAAACCATTTTCCCCTCGTCTGAAACCCACAAATCCTCAAGTCTTTGCACACATTGCATTTTAAGCCAAGAGCGTTTCTCTTCTCTGCTAGCACGGCCCTGCAACAATTTTAGTTCCTCCATTGTGTCAACCATCCTCAATGCGTAACCTGTGAATGTCTCATTTTCAGTCTCTGGTAACAATTCCCACTGATCTTTGAACGATATACAGTTCAATTCACAAAACCTTGCGACTTGATCTGCATATCCATTTCCCATTGACATAAAGGGGGGGGTCATTGCAACATTGGCAGTAAAAGCCGCTTACTGCCGTGCAGCAGACCGCCAACACACCGCCGCGGCCGCGGAATTCCGCCACGGTCATTATGACCCAAAGTCCCGAATCCGCCAAAATCTAAACACCCACACAAGTCCGCCACACCAAAGGTCAGTGATAAACTGGCGATAACAAATCCTCCACCGTCACGCCAACAGGAATACGCCCACACTGTCACGACCCACACTATCACGGCCCACGAATCCACGTGGCGGTATTTCAACCGTGGTATTCCATTGGCAGTACACACCGCAGCGCTCAAAATACACACACCTTCACAAAACACAACCACATTGGACAATACGAAATACACACACCTGATACACATACACACACCACTCCCACACACCCAATACAATATAAAACACACACTCACATCCCTCACAAACTCTTACGACCACAATTGCGACTGAGGGCCAGAGAGAGACACCACCATCTACAAATGAGCATCCACAGGCACACAACACCATCACCAAAATAACATCCACGCACCTCACACAACACACCTCTAAAATCACCCCACACATCACAACACACACCACCCCACACATCACCCACACCACCCCATTGCACGGCAAAGACACCCCAGGTTCTCTGAGGAGGAGCTCAGGGTCATGGTGGAGGAAATCATCCAGGTAGAGGCACAGCTATTCGGATCAAAGGTGTAGCACACCTCCATAGCTAGGAAGATGGAGCTATACCCAATGTCACCAGACAGGAGGGTCCAGATATGTCCACTCCACACCCAGAAGAGGCCCACAGTGATGACAGCAGCTCTGTCCAACTGGATCTAGACGACCAGCCCGGCCCATCTGGGACCTCGGACAGTCGGTTCCCCTCACACTGGCACAGGCCACTACAGAGCTTCCCCCCTCTGGAAACACCAGCACAGCACCCACCCAGCAGGCCCATACCTCTGTCCCCAGGATACATCAATCAGCAGTGTGTCCACCATTACAGGGAACCCAGGCTAATCCACCACCCCAAAAACAACAGGGACATGGGGACAGTGGTAGTGGGCACACGGTTCAGGGGTCAGAGGCCAGGAACACAGTGGAACTGGGAGGGCTGCTGTGCGACAGGGGGAGGACAGGCCCAGGGAACCCACTCTCCACGAGGCCATCTCCAACATCATGGGAGCCTACCACCATTCCCAGGAGACGATGGCAACGGTACTGGCCAAGTTTCAGGAGACCCAGCGGCTGCAGGAGGAACAGTATTTGGGCTTCAGAGAGGAACTCAAATCCATCAATTCCACCCTGGGCACCATTGTAGGGGTGCTGAAAGAACTCCTCAACACCAGGAGGGACACTGTGGTACAACAAGGGGCCCCTGACACTATCATGGCCGATGAACTGCCCACCACCTCCGCCGGTGCTATTGGACAGAAGGCACCGCCACAGGACCAACACACCAGCACCCCACCCCCTGCAGAGGGAGAACCACCCCACAAACGGTCCCTGAGATCCAGGACAAAGACAGAGAACGATGCCAAGACCCCCGCCAAGAAATGAGACCACCCTGATTGTCATCCTTCTGTCCCACTTTGTCACCCTGTCTATCCTTAAACTGCCCCAGCTCCACTTCCTATGCCCCTTTGGACAATGCACCTGTGAGACTAATAGACTGGACTCTGCCATGGACATTCCTCCACCATCACCCCTCACCATTTTACAACCCCCTCCAATATTGAGTACTTAAATAAACACCCTTAAAGCACAAAACAATCAGGAGTCTGTCTGTGATTTTGTGATAGTCTATTAGCAATTACAGTGTCAAAAATCTCTTCCAAATGTAATGTCAACATACCTATGTCACACAGCTCTAGTCCATGAGCAAACAAAGCAAATGTCACACTGTGGGACCCTCATCTGTGAAATTGTAAGGGAAAGTGACAACTCAGTGACCATACACTGGGTGAAAAGGACAGACAGTATAGAGGTGGTAGATTTAAATTATATGTAGCAGGCGTTGTTGTCTTCTTACCTGTGTCTCACTGGAAGTATTGCAGGATCATCGTGTTCCTGTATTCGATGTCCTCTTCTTCTGCTTCCTCGTCTTCACTATCCACAGGCTCCACAGCTGCCTCAGCACCTCCATCTGGACCATCCTCCAGCAGAAAAGGCACCTGTCATCGCAAAGCCAAGTTGTGAAGCATACAGCAGGCCACGATGATCTGGCACACCCTCTTTGGTGAGTAGAATAGGGAACCACCTGTCATATGTAGTCACCGGAACCTGGCCTTCAGGACGCCGAAGGTCCGCTCTCTAATCCTCCTAGTTCACCCATGGGCCTCATTGTAGCGTTCCTCTGCCCTTGTCCTAGGATTCCTCACTGGGGTCAGTAGCCATGACAGGTTGGGGTAACCAGAGTCACCTGCAAATGGCAAGGGACAACTGTTAGACACACACTGACTCATAGGGACATTCACAGCCCCAGACAACTATTCCCACTGATTTGGGTCCAGGTGCTCACCTAATAGCCACACACGGTGCCTCTGGAGTTGCCCCATCACATAAGGGATGTTGATATTCCCCAAAATGTAAGCGTCATGCACTGAGCCAGGGAATTTGGCATTAACATGGGAGATGTACTGGTCTGCCAAACACACCATCTGCACATTCATCGAATGATAACTCTTCCAGTTTCTGTACACCTGTTCATTCCTGCGGGGGGTACCAAGGCCACATGTGTCCCATCAATGGCACCTATGATGTTCGGGATATGTCCCAGGGCATAGAAGTCACCTTTAACTGTAGGCAAATCCTCCACCTGAGGGAAAACGATGTAGCTCCACATGTGTTTCAGCAGGGCAGACAACACTCTGGACAATACGTTGGAAAACATAGGCTGGGACATCCCTCATGCTATGGCCACTGTTGTTTGAAATGACCCACTTGCTAGGAAATGGAGTACTGACAGCACCTGCACTTGAGGGGGGATTCCTGTGGGATGGCGGATAGCTGACATCAGGTCTGGCTCCAACTGCGCACACAGTTCCTGTATTGTGGCACGATCAAGCCTGTAGGTGATGATCACATGTCTTTCCTCCATTGTCGATAGGTCCACCAGAGGTCTGTGCACTGGAGGATGCCGCCATCTCCTCACATGCCCCAGCGGACGGTGCCTATGGAGGAGAACAGCGAGCAGAGAGTCAACCAACTCTGAGGTACGTAAATACAGCTTACTCTGAAAATATTCATAAATCAAAATTTGCCTGTATAAGTGGTTAAGCTAGGCCTAGGTATGTGTGACGCAGTCAAAAATAATGCCATGTGGGCCCCTGAAATGGCGGCTGCCTGACCTGTAAGGTGGGACAAGGGAATATGAGGTAACTGCGCTGGCGTTCTACACCGTCGTGGTAGGCGGTCAAAGACCCCGGCGCAATTCAGCATTGGTTAACATTGGGCTCTATGGGTCCCAGGAGACAATGACGATGTACGCCGGCGGTGATGGTACGCACCGCTGCGGACGTGACCGCCATTTTCTCTCTGTTCAATCACTCGATACCTGATCTTCGACAGGAGAGGACCTACACTGCAAGTGCTGCTGTGACCTCAGTCTGGCGTTCTACACCGTCGCAGTAGGCGGTCGAAGACCGTGGCGCAATTCAGCATTGGTTAACATTGGGCCCTATGGGTCCCAGGAGCCAATGACGATGTACGCCGGCGGTGATGGTACGTACCGCCGCGGACGTGACCACCATTTTCTCTCTGTTCAATCACTCAATACCTGATCTTCGACAGGAGAGGACCTACACTGCAAGTGCTGCTGTGACCTCAGTCTGGAAGAGACAATGGCTGGTGTGTCTGGGGAAAGGGCCCCTGCCTTCAGTACGGAGGAGTTGGAGAAACTCGTGGATGGGGTCCTCCTCAGTACACGCTACTCTACGGTCCTCCAGACAAACAGGTAAGTACACTGTGAGCATGCTGTATGGGCAATGCCTGTGTGGAGTGGGGTGGATGAAAGATAGAGGGGGTGAGAATGAGGCGAGCATGAAACAACGGTGAGTGCATGTGCATCATGGCAAGGATAGGGATGCGGGCCAATGACTGTGATGGTGCAGTTGGTAATTACTTCTCTTTTCCCCTGTACAATTCCTGTAGGTCAGCGCCCACGAGAAGAAGGACATCTGGCGTGCCATCGCCAAGGAAGTCCGGACCCTGGGGGTCTACCACAGTCAGAGCACCCACTGCCGGAAAAGATGGGAGACATTCGCCGCTGGAGCAAGAAGACGGTGGAGGCCCTGCTGGGGATGGCCTCCCAACGTGGGAGGGGTGCCTGTCGCACCATGACCCCCCTGATGTTCAGGATCCTGGTGGTGGCCTATCCGGAGTTGGATGGGTGCTTGAGGGCATCATAGCAGCCACGAGGGGGTGAGTACACTCTCATTCTGCTGATTCAGCATGCATTTTAGGTGTCTGTGTGGTTAAGGTGGGATGTGGATTCCCCTAGGCCAGGGCGAGTTTGCTAGGCCAGGTCCCTTCTTCACGCAGGCCCTGTGGCACCCCACCCCACCTGTGTGCAGTGCCAACTACACCTAGTCAGGCTCCTGTGACATCCATGTGTGCAAAAATCAGCCATAGCCTTGTAAGCCATGTCCCAGGGATTGAATAGTGGAGCCCAAGTGTGCGGCGTAGTGCAGGGGGCTTCTGTGTCTGTCGTGTCCGCCAACGGTAGCGGTATTGCATGCACTCAACATGTCTTTCTTCTGTCTTCCCCCACCCCCCCTTTACGTGGTCTCCCTGTACTTGTGTGCATTAGCATCATCAGGCGGAGGAGCAGTGGCACCGGAGCAGGAGGGAGCTGCATCCCACATGGCCCTCGAGGGTGAGACTACGGACTCCGAATTCACCAGTGGGATGGAGGGCGAGGGGAGCTCCACGGTGGGGACAGGAGCTGACAACAGCGATACGGACTCCTCCTGTGATGGGAGCTCCATTGCGGTGGTGGCCCTATCTGTGCCCCCGCATCTACAGGTACAGCCGCCACCCACCCTACGAGCACCGCCCTCCCAGCAGCCCCTCAGCCTTTGCCCCGTGCCCGCTCACCCAGGAGGGTGGGCATTGCCTTCACCCCAGGCACCTCAGGCCCTGCCCCTGTCACCCCTGCTGCCCTCAGTGAGGAGGCCATTGACCTCCTCAGGTCCCTCACTGTTGGGCAGTCTACCATTTTAAATGCCATACTGGGTGTAGAGAGGCAGTTGCAACAAACCAATTCATTCCTGGTGGGCATTCACTCTGGTCAGGCAGCCCTTCAGTGAGCTTTTCAGACTCTGGCCTCAGCACTGATGGCAGCCATTGTCCATGTCTCTAGCCTCCTCCCTCCAACTTCCTCCACCCAGACCCACACCCCTGTACCTCAGCCTATCCCAAGCACACCATCAGACCAGCATGCACACATCTCAACACACAAGGGAAGCTCTGGCAAACATAAGCACCACATATCTCACAGGCACTCACACAAGCATCAGACACATGCAGACATACCAACATCCACTGCCTCCACTGTGTCCCCCTCCTCCTCGTCTCCCTCCTCCCTCCCTGTCTCGTCTCCACTCACACCTGCATGCACTACATCCTCAGCCACTACATCCATCACTAGCACACCCACCACCACATCCAGCTCACGTGCACTCACTACCCCCACTACCATTCAGACATCCCCTGTGTCCTCTCCCAGTGTGTCTGTGAGGCCACCTCCCAAGGTACACAAATGCAGCCACACACCCACCCAACCGCCATCCACCTCACGACAGCCTCCAACCCATGCACCTTCACCCAAACTCACCAAACGTACACCGCTTACAACCCCTACCTCTTCCTCCACTCCCAAACACCCTCCATCTACCCGTCCCAGTGTTCCTAAGAAACTTTTCCTGGCCAGCCTTGACCTCTTTCCCTCATCTCCCCTACCCCGTCAGTCTCCTAGGGCCCGACTCTCCAGGTCCCAACCTAGCACCTCAGACACAACATTGGCGGGACCAGTGGTGCCGGTAGTCACCGGATTATGGAGTGCACCAAGCAGCAGGGCAGGCACTGTGTCAAGGAGCCAGAGCACGGACAGTCCCCCACCTGTCAAGCATATAAAGTTGGATAGTGCCCAGCGGGAGAGGGGAAAGAAACCAGCCCCCAAAGAGCTCCCAGGGGTCCAGCTGGGAGTGTGGAGACAGCTGCGACACCATCCAAGGTGGGAAAGGGGCACAGTAAAAGCGGCAAGTCTGGGAAGATCAGCACAGTGGACAAGACCGCCACCAGCCCCGCTGCCCAGGAAGCGACCGCCACCAGCCCCGTTGCCCAGGAAGCGACCGCCAGCAGCAGCCCCGTTGCCCAGGAAGCGCCCGCCACCAGCCCCGCTGCCCAGTAAGCGACCACCACCAGCCCCGCTGCCCAGGAAGTGACCACCACCAGCCCCGCTGCCCAGGAAGCGACTGCCAGCAGTCCTGCAGGGCAGGACAAGACCGCCAGCAGCTGAACCGCTGCCCAGGACACCGCCGCCACAAGCACCGCTGCCAAGGACACCGGCACAAGCACCGCTGCCAAGGACACCGCCACAAGCACCGCTGGCAAGGACACCACCGCCACAAGCACCGCTGCCAAGGACACCACCGCCACAAGCACCGCTGCCCAGGACACCGCCGCCACAAGCACCGCTGCCAAGGACACCACCACAAGCACCGCTGCCAAGGACACCGCCACAAGCAGCGCTGCCCAGGAAGCAACCGCCAGCAGCCCCGCAGGCCAGTCAGCGCAAATGATTCCAACACTACTGAGTCCGCCACGGGCAGGATGAAGCACTCTGGGCACAAGACCCCCGCCAGAACCAGTGGAGATTCACATCCACTACCTCAGTCCTTGGCAGGATGAAGCACTCTGGGCACAAGACCCCCTCCAGAACCAGTGGAGAAAGACATCCACTACCTCAGTCCTTGGCAGGATGAAGCACTCTGGGCACAAGTCCCCCTCCAGAACCAGTGGAGAAAGACATCCACTACCTCAGTCCTTGGCAGGATGAAGCACTCTGGGCACAAGGCCCCCTCCAGAACCGGTGGAGATTCACATCCACTACCTCAGTCCTTGGCAGGATGAAGCACTCTGGGCACAAGACCCCCTCCAGAACCAGTGGAGATTCACATCCACTACCTCAGTCCTTGGCAGGATGAAGCACTCTGGGCACAAGGCCCCCTCCAGAACCAGTGGAGACTGTTATCCACTTGAGAGACTGTGGCTTTGCACTCCCAGGGTTGAACAGTGGGCAAACCACCCACTGTAGAGACTTGAGAGACTGTAGCTTTGCACTCCCCAGGATCCAACAGTGGGCAAACCACCCACTGTAGAGACTTGAAAGACTGTGGCTTTGCACTCCCCAGGATACATCAATGGGCATGGAGCCCCCTCGTGGATCTGGCGTTGTGCACTCATCGGGCTGAGGTGCCCCACCTTCCCTTCCCCCTGAAGTGCCTGTTTTATTTCTATCTGAGGCCCCTGCAGTGTTCTCTCCGTTTTGATTGGGTATTGAGTGTGGGCCTCTCCCATGCCTTTTGGGACCAGTGATCCACGGACTATGATGGTGGAATCCCTTCAACTTGTGTACTTGGTGTATATAATTGTATATAGTATAAATGTATGTATTTGTAAATATTATTTATGTGTGTAATTGAATATATCACAATTATTCGACTCATTTCATTTTGTCCTTGCATTCTTCCAGGGGGGGACGGGGGTGTAACTGTTATGTATCAACATGTACTTGTGTGTGTGTTGTAGTGGGTGAGGGAGGGGGTGGGGGTGTTGGGTGTGTGTGTCACTCTCTTTTCCTTCCCCCCTCCCCTGTGTCATAGGTGCAGTGCTCACCGTTGTCTTCGCCGCCGGCGTTCGTGCTCCTGGTAGAGGAGCAGGAAGATAAAGGCTGGGAGTATCTGCAGTTCCGGTACCATGGTGTCCTGGTTCCTCGTGGGGTGTGTAGAGGTGAGCGTTTTCCCTTTGAAGTCCTGTTTCCGCTGTGTTTTTGTTCGCTGTGAATCCACCCCGGGAAAAGGTGGTGGATTGGTGGGTTGTAATACTGTGGGCGGAACATTGTGTTCCGCCTGTCTGTTGGCGGTTACCGCTGCGGTGTTTGTTTGTACCGCTGTGGCGGTCGGAGTGTTAAAGTGGTTGTCTATGTTGGCGGTTTCCGCCACAGTCGTAATTCAATTTTTTTTTACCGCCGGCCTGTTTGCGGTTTTGCTGCCGCTTTAACACTGACCGCCAGGGTTGCAATGACCACCAAAGTCTTGTTACTTCACATGAGCGCTGCATTTCACCACGGCAATTTCAAGAGGTAACTGAATCGCATGCAACAACTTCTTAATTCTTTCACTGTTTTTCACTAGAGAACCAGAAGAGGTCATGAAACCCCTCTGTGACCAAAGCTGGCCAAAATCATGGACAATTCCAAATCCGTACCTGCTGTCAGTGTAGATAGTGACTTTTAGTTTGTCAGCGGCATGGCATGCCCTAAGAAAAGAGCAACCAATTCAGCCACTTGAGCAGAGTATACTCTTTCGAGCCAAGATGCTTCTAGGATACCAGTGATTGTACACACAGCGTATCCGGCTCTCAGTACTCCCACTGAGTCTCTCAGGCATGAACCATCAACAAAGATAATGTAATCATTTTCTTCCAATTGGGTATCTTTAATGTCAGGTCTCGGTTTGGTGCACAGTTCTGTTACCTCAAGACAATAATGTTCTACCTCCTCAGCATCATCAACATCTGTATTCTTATTAGGAAGCAAAGTTGCCAGGTTTAACACAGTACAGCGTTTCAGTGACACGTTTGGTGACCCCAATATAATCGCCTCATATTTTGTCAGACGGGCATTTGTCATATGCTGCGTCTTGGTTCGAGTGAGTAGTATTTTGACTGAGTGTGGGACCATTACTGTTAAAGGATGTTCCATCACTATGCCTTCACACTGAGTAAGGCTCTGACCAACTGCTGCGACTGCACGCAGACAACCCGGTAAGGCTGCTGCGACAGGGTCCAAAGTAGCTGAAAAATATACTACTGGGCGGTTTGCACCTCCATGGACCTGTGTCAGGACAGACAAAGAACGGTCATGACAAAACAGGACAAAAGGCTTCGTGTAATCAGGCATACCTAAAGCTGGAGCCCTGCACATACACTCCCTCAGCTCAATGAATGCCCTCATCTCTTTCTCGGACATAGTTAGGGTATCCGGGCCATCCTTAACCTCCTTAACGGTCAGCCTCACCAATGATTTAGAGATAATTGAGAAGTTCAGAATCCACTGGCGACAGTAGCCCACCATTCCCAAAAACATCCTAACGTCTCTCTTGGATTTCGGGGGATTCATCTGAAATATGGCTGTCACTCTTTCTTTAGATATTCTCCTCGACCCTTTTTCAATCAGATGGCCTAAGTACTTCACCTCTTTTTGACAGTACTGCAGCTTCTTTGGGGACACTTTATGTCCATTCTTTCCCAAGTGATTCAGTAGGGGAATGGTATCATACCTGCAGTCATCTTTCGTTTTGGACACAATCAACAAATCATCTCTGTGTACTGAACTAGAGTCGAATTAAAAGGCAATTCCAGTGATTCCAAATCCTTCTTCAATATCTGATTGAAGATGGAAGGTGATTCCGAAAACCCTTGAGGAATTCGACACCAACTGTAAACTTTGTCCGAGAATTTGAAACTGAAGAGAAATTGGCTGTCCTCATGAAGAGGCACCGAAAAGAATGCTTGAGACAAGTCCACGACTGTGAACCATTCTGCATCACATGGAACCTGGAACATGATCACGGCTGGATTTGGCATTATGGGGCAACATTTTACCACTATGTCAATAATTTTCCTCAGATCTTGGACAATTCGAACTTTCCCACAAGGCTTTCTCAGTCCCATTATTGGTGAATTACATGGTTTGCTCATTACTTCCTTCAGGACCCCTTGCTTCACAAAGTCTGCAATTATCTGCGTCACCTGAATAAGGACATCTTGTGCCATGTGGTACTGCGGTACCTGGGGAAACACTGCATTTGGCTTCACATCTACTTTGACCGGTTTTACTCCTTTTATCAGTCCCGCTTCTTTTCCTGTCAGGTCCCACACCTTCTCTGTGACTGTTCCCTGTAATTCTGCTGGCAAATCGTTTACTGTGAACATCAGAAAAAAGCTAATCAAAGGGTACTCCTCATCTGTGGTCTCCCTCTCTGGCTCTGAGATCTGACCATCATCCCCTTCATCATTACTGTTTGTCTGCACCTCAATTCCTTCATTAGAACAGGTGATCGAACACCTCGTCTTACACAGCAAGTCTCTCCCTAGTAAGGACAGGGGACTTGAATCACAGACTTCAAACCTGTGCAGTCCCTGGAAGGTAACAATCTTAATTTGGACCGGATCTGTAATCGGATTAGTCAGTAGCTGATTTGCTACTCCTATCACCTTTATGGTACGCCCTGAAAGAGGCAATTTCGGAACCTCTGCACTTCTGACTGTAGAGCGTGTAGCTCCTGTGTCAACCAAGAACAAAACTTTGTGACCCATCACTTTCCCTTGCACATAAGGTCCCCTCTGATCTACTTCTAGGGACGCTGCAAGTCTGCACTCCTCCCTATCTGAGCAGTCATCCGACCATTCCTCGTTTATTCCATTCTCACCACGCAATGGGAACTGTTGTACTGCATTATTTTGACTCATTGTTTGACCTGTGACCTGTTGAGGAAGCATCACCTGTTGCTGTCCCATTGGAGCTAAAGGCAACTGCATTTTCTGTCTAGGTACCACGGGAATCTGCTGTTGCACCTGCTGCACCTGCACTGGTTGTACACTTGTCATTTGCATTTGCTGCATGGGCTGGAGACCTTGCATCAGAACCATGTTATTCTGGAAGTTTGGAATTGGACCCCTCATTCTTGGACCCTTCATATTTTGAAATGCACCATTGCTTTGTTGAACAACACCATCCTGCACCATCATTTGACATTCCCGCTTCCAGTGTCCCATGCCCCCGCATGCATGGCATGGTAACATCTTCTTCATCCCTTGCACATCATTTTGAACCACAACAGTATTCAAATCTGGACCACGGTTCACAAAACCTCCTCGACCTCTGCCTCTTGTTTGCGTCTGGAACATTCTGTTTCCTTGTGGTTGCTGTACCATCTGCTGCACTCCATTTCCCTGCATCCCTACTTGCGCTGCCTTAATTTGCATCACCATCACCTTTTCCTTCAACTTCCTCTGTTTCAATTCAATCTCATCACTACAGTATTTTGCATACTGCAACACCTCACCAATCGGCTTCGCTTGCCAACAGATCAAATGATTCTTAACCATCTGGCTAATCTCTGGCCTCAATCCTTCAACAAACCTGAACACAAGGTGATTATTGTCTTTCGGCTCTATGACCTCAGTGCCACTGTAGTGCTAGAACGCCTAAAACAACCTATCATAGTAAGCATGTATCGACTCTTTGCCTTCTTGTGCCGTTCAATACATTTTCTGCCAATCAGTAATTTTCGGCGACACCTTCTGTTTCAAAAACTCAATCACTTTAAAGTAGTACCTCATCATCTCAGGAGACGGTGCTCAAGTAACCTTGTCCCTTGCCAGCTCTTCTGTCGGCCAATCTACACTCCTCTTGCACTCAAGCCACAGATCAGCTGGAACAATGATCTCAAACAGAGTGTTCAAGTCCTCCCAGAGACATTTCGCAAGTTTCACAAACCTGTCCGTCTGCGAATACCATTCTATCAGCTTTTCCCTCAGCATGGGATGATCATTTGTAAATGACAAAATGTAACCTCTAGACCACAGTACATGGACCAGAACCCCTCCAGCTGTTTCCCTCATTGGTAGCATCTTTATTGTACCCGTAACCGGCACCGCTTTCACCTGCTGCTGTTCCTAGCAGTCACTTTTCCTCTTATCTCTCTTCTTCGCCCATCTGCCTTCCCACTTCTCTAATGATCCCCAAACTTGAGCACTCTGTAGTATTTCTTTAAGGTGTGCCTTCATCTCAGTAGATCTCATGTGATCAAAATCTTTAGGCTTGCAGTCTAACCTGTAACTCCTCTTCAGATGCTTAGTATTGTCTAGGTCTATTCCATATTTGTCTGCCAAATTTGCTAACCTCTGGTGCACCTTACTCACTTCTTTGGTTATCTTGGGGCACAGATACCTTAATTCTGCTTCAGTGTATGATTCTAACCTGTTCACTCCCATAGTTCCTTCAACTAACTCAGCTGCTTCCACACCCAATATCACAAAATTCAGGTATTCCTCTCTCTCCGACCGTTCTGCTGTTACCGGAGTAGTCTGTGGTGAATTAAGCTTCTCCAACCATTCATTCAATTGTTGCGCAGTCAAACCTTGCAACAATATATTTCCAGCTTGCACCATTGGTGTTTGGGATGTATTTGCACTCAGTACCTGTAGAGTCAGTAGACCCAAACCTGCTAGTCTCATTGTCTCTAAAGGAACTCCAATCGGACTGAAGTCTAACAAGGATCTAGATCTCTCTGCTGTCTGTTCTCCCGGTGTCATCCCTTGGGAGCTTCCTGTGAACCCTCCTCTTATCATCTCTTGAGTCATTACTCATTGGTCACATACATTAGGCTTTGCCTGAGCATACAGCGGTACTGGCAGACCAACGGCAATTGGCAACGATATAGCAGCTGGCGCCTGTCTGTTTCCCAATCCCTGTGGAGCATTAACTCCCATAGCTTGATTCATTACAGGTGCTGTGACTGACTGCGGTCCTGTGACCGAAGCGTAATTCGGAACCACCTGTTGCTGCGGCTGGGGCAGCAAATGTGGAGTTGGCTCAGTCTGCACTAACTTCGATCTCGTTTATACTGGATCAGGCGGCACCATCAAATTCGTAGTCGTTTCTAATACTGGGACATCAGGGTAGAGCCTCTGCACTGGTGGTGGCTGTAACGGTATCTGCGTCTCTGGTGCAGTGGATACACTGGCACCATTCTGTATCGGAGCCGATGTGGTAACATTGTTTGCCTGTGCTGTATTCGTGGTCCCCTGATTCTGCGTTGAATTTACAGGACCTGCACTAGTACTTAGTCTATTGTCATTTATGGCATATAGCGGTGGTCAATCATGTAACAACTGATTGAGAAACTCATCATCATCTGAGTCATCTGCATCTACCCAAGACTTCTGAGTCTCCTTTTGCTTGCTAGAGCCCTTGTCTGTTTTACAAGTGGCCTTTCTTACCTGTGTGTCGGCTTCTTTGGTTATTGCCGGAAACATTCTAACTATCTGTCTATTATTTCCCTTCTCCACATCCTAGTCTCACTATCCCATCTAGCCTCCACTAGTGTCTTTTCTGCTTTCCTCATTCTCCTCTCGAACATCTGTTGCCTCTGTCGTATGGCCATTAGTTCCCAAATCGCTAACGCCTCAAACTGAGCTGGTCTCGGAGGCGGTTTTTGCTCATTTAGTGCTTTTCGCAAGTTTTCTAGAACCCCTATGTTGAATGTTCCATTCTCTGGAAACGCCAAACACCCATCTTTCTTGGTTAATTTGCACCATTTCTTTAGCCAAAGACATGGCGCGACTCCCTTCTCCTCCATTATGGCATAAGCTGGAGTATCCTCTGGCGGTGTAGGCTCCCCCACACTCGATGTAATGTACACATCTCCCCTCAAAGCACTTTTTAAAGCCTTGAAAAACTTAATTTTTACGTCTTTTATTTTGTTAAGAATTGAATCAGGAAGTGACTTTAATTCCCAGAACACTCTTCGCCTACCTTCTCAACCAATTGCCTCTCACGGATGGCTGACAATCCGTGCGCGACCCTTCTCACTAACTGACCTATCCCAGCGCGGCTCCAATGACGTCACACTCACACACACTGTGGCTGACAAAGTCTTGCGGCTTGTCTTTCTCACTCTCTATTCACACAAATCTAATGCTATATATTGCAAGCACTTCAACAATAAAACTCAGATTTGCCGGTTTACTACAGGAAGGGTAACACAATCGCTTCAGAACTTTACAGAGATTTCACTTGAAGCCGCTACTCTCTCCTTCTCAAATCCTGCATTCGCAAGCAAAATTTGACCCGCAAATTTCACTCTCGACTTGTCAATGGTTCATCCTAGTGCACTTTAGAACTTTCCAAATCTCCATTGAAGGTTTTCACTCACACAGTTTGACTCAAACTCCACTCATCAATCATGCCTAATTGACCTATTAAACCACGCAAATTACAACATATACCAAGTGTCTCATACACTTATCAATATACTCTGGAGTCTTAGACCACGCCGGGTCCGTACATCACCAACAACCACATGGACAATTTTTTGAGCACAAAGCTCCACACTCACATGAAGTTCGCCGACTTCCCTACTCTCATACTGCGGAGTACTCCCACTCCTACTAAAACATCACCTGGCCTAAAATTCTCACAAACCTCACAATTCACCTGCGATATGCATAAGCTGTGCAAGCACAAATTCTACACCACGCATACTATCACTAGAACGCCAAGAACGTTCCCAACTCACTTCGGCAAGCTCCAAGATTCTGGGAAAGTCATTTGGGACTTAGGGGGACATCATATCTTCAATTTGCATTATTTCAAAAACACTTCTAAACAATGGTCCCTCGTCCTAGGGCCCCAAAGGGCCTAAACAGTCCTCTGCTACCAGAACTGATAACGCGTCATGACCTAGGTAATTTAATTACTCTGGGACTCGTTTTAGGCCAATGAATCTTTTGACCCTGATTGGAGACACCTTATGATGAGATAACTAATCAACATGTCAATCAATAGCTCAATAACCTCATCAATGTTCACAATAGCAAACAAAACAAATTAACTGATTTCATTAGTGAAGATTTAGTCACAACATGACCTTTCAGTCATGAATAACCACACAAGTTTAGTTAAATTTATAATATTTATTCCCTATTGGTTACAATCTACTAGCAAGTTTATTAGCCTCAATACCAGAAAACACATCAATAAGGTCACAATATGGCAACTGGAATAAGACTTTATCAAAGCAAAGATCATGAACATTAGAACAAAGCACGACGTCAACATGAATCAACTTTAGCAGAGCATCATTAGCGCATTATTCAACAAAGCAGAGATCCAGTCATTTGTCTATTTGCGTCTGTTTAGTGAACCACTTAACTAACCTCGAATTAGCATTAGCATGTTGGGCTTCATGCAAAACAATTTAATAACACAAATTTAGAAAACATCAATTATGGTCTCTATCAAAAGAAGCAGTTGGTACCTAGAAGGAAAATGCAAACAGACAATTACAATTTCATCATTATATAGTTACCCTCCGTAATGGGTCAGCATACAGATAAGTCCTCGTCCTCAGGACCTCAGTTGATTCGCCATCAACCAGGATAAGCGGCAAAGTTCAGAAGACAGGGCAATAAGGAACACTTCCCTCACAAGGAGGAAAAGTATGACTCAGGCAAGGCAAGGATAAGGATGGTTTGAAGAATCAAACAGCAAAGTCTTTAAGACAGAGTGACAAAGTGGCTAGGTAATAGCAAAGAATGGCACATAATGGCTGATTTCTCCTTCTGACATGGCATTATATCAATCTGGTTGTACAGTCTCCTAATTTCCAATTGGGCAAAATTTGGTGCATCATTATCTCCCTCCACTGATCAGCCTGTCACCTCACTAGAATTTTCTCTTTAAACCAGTTCTCACGTAGTTTATTGGCTCCTGTAATTGACGTCTCCAACGGATAGAATATCAGGTACAAACTTTATTCACGTGGACTCAGTCAGTAGTCCCATTGTCTTTACCAGTTCAGACGACCTCGTACCTGTTGCAAGTTTACACTGTTGCATTCAGCAAGAATGTCTCCTTGAGCAAGTCGAGTCTCATGAGAAAGAATTTACTACGGTTACACACATCTTCTAGCTTCTGGAAAAGTACGGCTACATGTCCTTCAGCAAGTCAGCACATTGCACGTTAGAAAATCACACTTAATATGAGACCGGGCAACTAGTCCTCGACTCATGCTAACTAAGGCCTAGTGATTAATTTAGCAAAACCTTAACATATAACTCTTAATACTAATACAGAATCATACATTAGTACATCAATAATTCATTATTAGTTAATTTCATTTATCATCGTATACGTTGGTGGCCACTCCCCGTGGGCACATTTCACACGCGTATATTAAAAGCACAGCAATACATTTTCTATGCAACATCATTATACTTTAATTTTGCAAGCATTTCATGTTAATTTCGATTATAAAAGCTACACTCCCACAAGTGGCAGAAGGTGATGTCAGAGACCCCTTATGATAGGTCCATACCTGATAAGGTAGCCAATCCCTCTCTCAGGACGATTTAGGGTCTCTCCTGTGGCTTTCTCTTCAGATTCTACTTGCAAGTTTCCAGCAGGAATCCTCTGCAACTACTACTTTATCCTCTGACCTCGGATCAACTGCAGACTTCTCCAGGAATGGCTGTAACAGCAACAAAGTGGCAACTTTTCCTTTGCAACTTCAGCTCCACCCAGCAACTGCAACAGTTTCCACGGTGTGTACGCTCGGGGGACTACCTGTCTTCACCCTGCACCAGAAAGTCTCTTGCGGAGTGACTGAGTCACTTCCCTGCTCAAGCAGGCACCTTCTAAGTCAATGACCGGTTCTCTTGGACTCCTCTCCTAGTGACAAGCGTGCTTCTTGGAACACAGCTGGTGGATCCCTTCGACACAGACTGTCCTGAGGTCCTGCTGTCCCAATTTGGAGGAGGCAAGATTTTGCCTTCCCCAAGATCGACAGTACCCCTGTGCACCGCATCTTCTTCACCTCCTGAGGCCTCTGTTCACTATTTGCAAAATTCCTTCATGCACAGCCTGGCCCAGATCCCCAGCACTCTATCCTGCGACGCTCAACTTGCTGAGTTGACCTCCGGCAGAGTGGGACCCTCCTTTGTTGTGCTGCACCAACCACATTTTGCACCTCCTTTGTCCCGTGTCCTGGGACTCTTGTGGGTGCTGTCTGATCTTCTGAGGGCTCCCTGAAGTGCTGAGAGCCCACTCTTCCTCGTCACGCAGAGTTGAGGTCCCTCTTGGGTCCAGACAGCGCCACTTTGACGCAAAACGCGACTTTGCCGGAACCAAGGCTTGTTGGACGAATCTAGCAACAAAACTCACCTGCATCCAACTTATCTTGGTGGGACATCCAGTGCATCATGCAGGAACCCGCTGGCATCTTCCTAGGGTGCATTTCTGCAGTCTTTGTACGACCGGGGACTCTTCTTTTGCACCCTCTTCTGGGTTAGCAGGGGCTCCTGTCCTTCCTGGAACTTCTTTCGACTCCTGGACTTGGTCCCCTTCTTTTGCAGGTCTTCAGGTCCAGGAATCCAGCAGTTGATGTTTGCAGACTTGGTTGGGTACTGCAATAATTCCAATCACAAGGTGTAGTGTGTCCTAAGGAAACTTGCAGTACTTTACTCCTACTTTCCTTGCTTCTGGGGTGGGGTAACTTACTTATTGCTGTATTCTTACTCTCCCAGCGATACTCTACACACTACACCTGTCTAGCGGGAATTTCGTGATTCGCATTCCACTTTCTTAGTATATGGTTTGTGTTGCCCCACACCTATTTTCTCCCATTGCAGTCTATGGCATTTCCTATTGTTTGCACTATGCTATGTCTAATTACTTACCTTATTTTGGTGTCTAGTGTATATATTGTGTATAATACTTACCTTCAGAAGTAGTATTGCCTCTAAGATATTTTTGACCTTGTTTCATCCAAATAAACTACCTTTAGTTTTAGTAATACTGAGTACTGCCTTTACTTGTGTATAAGTACTGTGTAACTATAAGTGGTATTGCAGGAGCTTTGCATATCTCCTAGTTCAGCCTAAGCTGCTCTGCTATAGCTACCTCTATCATCCTAAGCTGCTAGAACACTACTACATTTCACTAATAAGGGATAACTGAACCTGGTGTAAGGTGTAAGTACCTAAGGTACCCACTACAAACCAGGCCAGCCTCCTACAAGGTGTCACAGCCGTATTCGATGAAACGGATATCCCAGCCTCTATGCACGCTCTGACCTCAGCCATAGTCCACCTAGGGTAAGCAACAAAGGACCAAGAAATGTCAACACCCACCAATAAAGATCTCTCTTAAAAGGGAGCTGGCTCCGCAGGGCGTCGACCATGGGGCACCGAACTGGAACCATGCCCCCCCAAGCAGCAGTGTTCGCTCTCTCCATTAGCTCAGTACCTGCATCACCTATAATTCACACTGAGCGACAGCCCTTTGGTATATTGTGTAGGAGGCTGGCCTGGTTTGTAGTGAGTACCTAAGGTACTCACACCTTACACCAGGTATAGTTATCCCTTATTAGTGAAATGTAGGCAGTGTCTGGAACCAGCCTCTTTCGGAGTAGATGTAGCTGAGCAGCCAAGGCTTATCTAGGAGCTATGCAAAGCTCATGCAATAACTCTGTAGTCACACAGTCACACACAAAGAAAGAAAGGGAAAGAAAACACTCAGGGGGTCATTCTGACCTCGGCGGTAAAAGGCCCTTACCGCCGGTCAGAAGACCGCCATAACACCGCCGCGGCCGCGGTCAACCGCCACGGTCATTCTGACCCACAACGGCCAACCCTCCAAAATTCCGTCCTCCACTGCAGGCCGCCACATCAGCGGGCAGCGATAAACTGGAGATGACCAAACCTCCACCGTCACGCCAACAGAAATACGCCCATTCCATTACGACCCACGAATCCACACGGCGGTCATTCAAACGCGGTATTCCATTGGCGGTACACACCGCCGCGGTCAGAATACACACACATCACCAAAACACAGCCACATTGGACAATTTGAAATACACACACCTGATACACATACACACACCACTCCCACACAATCAACCAACTATAAAACACACACCCACATCACCCACAAACCCCTGCGACCATAATTACTGAGAGAAGGAGAGAGAGACACAGCAGACAATCCAAAGCAAGACACACTGAGGCACACTACACCATCACACACACCACATAGTAGCACAAAGCACCACTCACCAACATACTTATCATCACATACACCACCCCACACCACACCCACACCACCCCATGGCACCCCAAAGGCACCCGCGCTTTTCGGACCAAGAACTCCGGGTCATGGTGGAGGAAATCCTAAGAGTGGAACCCCAGCTCTTCGGCTCGCAGGTGCAGCACACCAGTATAGCTAGGAAGGCGGAGCTATGGCAGCGGATCGTGGACAGGGTCAACGCGGTGGGACAGCATCCCAGGAATAGGGAGGACATACGCAAAAGATGGAACGACCTACGGGGGAAGGTCCGATCGATGGTCTCCAGGCACAACATCGCGGTCCAGAAGACTGGCGGCGGACCCCCACCCACCCCTCCCGAATTCACATCGTGGGAGCAAGACGTCTTGAACATCCTGCATCCTCAGGGCCTCGCAGGAGTAGCCGGAGGAATGGACTCTGGTAAGTCCAATCTCAACTACTATATCCCCCCCACCCCACCAGCATGCCAACCCACACCCCCACCCTCACCCCCAACCCCCCAGCACACATCCTCCCTGACAATGTCTCACCAGCACAACCCACCCATCCCAACACCAACTCCTGCATGCCAACACAAATCATGGGCACCCATCACCTAAGCATGACCACTGCACTAACCCCCCCCCTAACTACCCTCACAACACCTCCCTCAAGGGAATGCCTGCACTGGGGGACAAGGGCACCCATAACACGCACGCTATTGCACACACAGAAACAATAACCAAACTCTCTTACCCCATGCAGGACCCGAACGACAACACACCAGCCAGGAGGGTCCAGAAGTGTCCATCCCACCACCGGAACAGGCCCACACTGAGGATAGCAGCTCTGTCGACAGTGAACCTGATGACCAGCCCGGACCATCGGGGACCTCTGGGCAGTCGGTTCCCCTCAGGCAGCCACAGGCCACACCAGACCCGACCCCCTCTGCCAACACCAGCACAGCTCCCACCCAGCGGGCCCATGCCTCTGTCTCTAGGACAGCTCAATCAGCGGTGTGTCCGCCACTACAGGGCACCCAGGCTAACCCAACACCCCAACAACAACAGGGACCTGGGGGCAGTGGTAGCGGGCACACCGGCCAGGGGACAGAGGCCGGGGGAAACCGGGCAGCTCGGAGGGCTGCTGTGCGACAGGGGGGGGAGGAGAGGCCCAGGGAACCCACTCTCCAAGAGGCCCTCACCACCATCATGGGGGCATACCACCACTCCCAAGAAACGATGGCGACGGTACTGGCCAGGTTCACTGAGATCCAGGCACAGCAGGAGGAACGCTACATGGGCTTCAGGGAGGAGCTGAGAATCATCGGGACCGCAATGGGGACCATCGTCCTGGCCCTCCACAGGATAGAGGACGCGTTGCGGGACCATGGTGCACCACACAGGGCCCCTGTCACTAGGCCGGACCAGGAACAGCCTACCACCTCCGCCGGCGCTAGTGGACAGGAGGTCCCAACACCTCGACAGCCCCCCAGAACCCCACCTCCTGCTGAAGAACAACCACCCCGTAAGAGGAGCCTGAGACCAAAAAAAAAGACAGAGTAGGATGTCAAGACCCCCGCCAGCAGGACATACCCCCTCAAGTCTTCCCACTGTCCCACATTGCCACCCTGTCCAACCATGAACTGCCTATGCTCCATCCTTCCACAGGCAAAAGAACAATGCACCTGTGAGACTGAGAACTGGACTCTGCCATGGATATTCCTCCACCCCCACCCATCACCCTTAGAATCACATGTACCGATATCTAGCACTGTAAATAAATCACATTTTGCACACAAATCTGTTTTGAGTCATGCTGTATTATTAACAAATGTATTACATATTACTGTTCAATTTCTGTTCTGTCAATTAGTCATGACAACATACCAATGTCAATACGCTGTATTTCATGGGCGAACCAAGCAGAAGTCAGGTACTGAGTCAGACAGCACTGAGAAGGGAAGGGAAAGGCAAAAATTAATGAAAAACATCTGTGGGGAACTACAGAAAGTACAGATGCAGGAGGCTATAAGCAATTGTGAAATGGCGTGGGTGAATCTTACCTGGGTGTTACTGGAAATACTGTTGTATTACTCTGTCCCTATTGTCTGTGTCGTCCTCAGAGTCTTCCTCCTCTTCACTCTCCACAGGCTCCACGGCTTCTACAACACCACCATCTGGACCATCCTCCTGCAGGAAAGGCACCTGGCGTCGCAAAGCCAGGTTGTGGAGCATACAGCACGCCACGATGATATGGCACACCTTCTTTGGTGAGTACATTAGGGATCCACCTGTCATATGCAGGCACCTAAACCTGGCCTTGAGGAGCCCAAAGGTTCGCTCAATCACCCTCCTAGTACGCCCATGGGCCTCATTGTACCGTTCCTCTGCCCTTGTCCGGGGATTCCTCACTGGGGTCAGTAGCCACGGAAGGTTGGGGTAACCAGAGTCACCTATTAGCCACACACGTTGTCTCTGTAGCTGTTCCATCACATAGGGAATGCTGCTATTTCGCATAACATACGCGTCATGCACTGACCCTGGGAACTTGGCATTTACATGGGAGATGTACTGGTCAGCCAAACAGACCACCTGGATATTCATTGAATGGTAATTCTTCCTGTTCCTGTACACCTGTTCATCGTCATTTGGGGGGACTAAAGCCACATGGGTCCCATCAATTGCACCAATGATGTTGGGGATGTGTCCAAGGGCATAGAAATCAGCTTTCACTGTAGGCAAATCACCCTCCTCTGGGAAAATGATGTAGCTCCGCATGAGTTTCATCAGGGCAGACAACACTCTGGATAAGATCTTGGAAAACATAGGCTGAGACATCCCAGATGACATGGCCACTGTTGTCTGGAATGAGCCAGTTGCAAAGAAATGGAGGACTGACAGAACCTGCACCAGAGGGGGAATTCCTGTGGGTTGGCGGATGGGGGACATCAGGGCTGGCTCCAGCTGGGCACACAGTTCATGGATGGAGGCACGGTCAAGTCGGTATCGTAGTATTATATGGCGTTCTTCCATTGTCGACAGGTCCACCAGCGGCCAGTACACGCGAGGATTCCTCCTTCTCATCGCTAGTCCCAGCGGACGGTGCCTAGGAAGGAGAATATGGAGTACAGGTACGTACAACACAGCTTGCACAGTACAGGTAAATGTATGGTTTGATATGTTTGTATGTGTGCCATTGCAAGGCCTAGGCCTGTGTGACGCATTAGAAATTAAGCCATGTGGGCCCTTGAAATGGCCGATGCCTGACCTGTGAAGTGGGACAATGGGATGTGAGGTCACTGCGCTGGCGGGGCACACCGTGGCGGTAGGCGGTCGAAGACCGCTGTGCGAAGACGCATTGGTTAACATTGAAGCCTATGGGTTTCAGGAGCCAATGACGATGTGCACCGGCGGTCGCGGGACGCACCGCCGCGGTACGCACCGCCGCGGGCGTGACCGCCATTTTCTATCTGCTCAATCATTCGAGACCTGATCATCCACAGGAGAGGACCTATACTGCAAGTGCTGCTGTGAACTCGGTCTGGAAGTGACAATGGCTGCTGCTACTGGTGAAAGGGCCCCCGCCTTCAGTTCAGAAGAGTTGGAGAAGCTCGTGGACGGGGTCCTCCCCCAGTATGCGCAACTCTACGGTCCTCCAGACCAACAGGTGAGTACACTCAGTGCACATTGAATGGGTTATGCCTGTGTGGAGGGGGGGGGATGTAAGTTGGTGGGGTGTGGAGGGAATGGGGAGTGCAACGCACGACAGATGAGAGAATGGGAACCATGACAAGGTTGGGGAGGGGAGGGCATGTACTCCAAGCATGCAGATATGTAACGGTTTCTCTTTCCCACCCTGTACATGTCAAACAGGTGAGCGCCCACCAGAAAATCGATATTTGGCGTGCCATCGCCGAGGAAGTCCGGAACTTGGGGGTCCACAACAGACGGGGCACCCACTGCCGCAAGAGGTGGGAGGACATCCGCCGTGGAACGAGGAAGACCGCAGAAACACTGCTGGGGATGGCCTCCCGACCTAGGAGGGGTGCCAGTCGCACCATGACCCCCCTGATGTCCCGGATCCTGGCGGTGGCCTACCCTAATTTGGATGGGCGCTTGAGGACAGCACAGCAGACACAAGGGGGTGAGTATCCGCACATTCTCCTATCTGTATGCGCATTGGAGGCGTCTGGGTGGGGGATGTGGTCCCTTGACATACTGCAAGAGCACCGCTGAAGAGGGCCCCGCCGTGAAGACAGGTACCGCTGAAGAGGGCCCCGCCGTGCAGAAGAGCACCGCTGAAGAGGGCCCCGCCGTGAAGACAGGTACCGCTGAACAGGGCCCCGCCGTGCAGAAGAGCACCGCTGAACAGGGCCCCGCCGTGAAGACAGGTACCGCTGAACAGGGCCCCGCCGTGCAGAAGAGCACCGCTGAACAGGGCCCCGCCGTGAAGACAGGTACCGCTGAAGAGGGCCCCGCCGTGCAGAAGAGCACCGCTGAAGAGGGCCCCGCCGTGAAGACAGGTACCGCTGAACAGGGCCCCGCCGTGAAGAAGAGCACCGCTGAAGAGGGCCCCGCCGTGAAGACAGGTACCGCTGAAGAGGGCCCGCCGTGCAGAAGAGCACCGCTGAAGAGGGCCCCGCCGTGAAGACAGGTACCGCTGAACAGGGCCCCACCGTGAAGACAGGTACCGCTGAACAGGGCCCTGCCGTGCAGAAGAGCACCGCTGAAGAGGGCCCCGCCGTGAAGACAGGTACCGCTGAACAGGGCCCCGCCGTGCAGAAGAGCACCGCTGAAGAGGGCCCCGCCGTGAAGACAGGTACCGCTGAACAGGGCCCCGCCGTGCAGAAGAGCACCGCTGAAGAGGGCCCCGCCGTGAAGACAGGTACCGCTGAACAGGGCCCCGCCGTGCAGAAGAGCACCGCTGAAGAGGGCCCCGCCGTGAAGACAGGTACCGCTGAACAGGGCCCCGCCGTCTCAAGCACCGCTCCGCTGGGCCCCGCCGTCTCAAGCACCGCTCCGCTGGGCCCTTCCTGTCAAGCACCGCTCCGCTGGGCCCCGCCGTCTCAAGCACCGCTCCGCTGGGCCCTTGCTGTCAAGCACCGCTCCGCTGGGCCCCGCCGTCTCAAGCACCGCTCCGCTGGGCCCTTCCTGTCAAGCACCGCTCCGCTGGGCCCCGCCGTCTCAAGCACCGCTCCGCTGGGCCCTTCCTGTCAAGCACCGCTCCGCTGGGCCTCGCCGTCTCAAGCACCGCTCCGCTGGGTCCCGCCGTCTCAGGCACTGTTTATGGTTCACTGTGCCCACCATGCCTCCTCCTTGACCAGTGGACTCTGTAATCCACCTAAGAGACTGTGGCTTTGCACTCCCCAGGATGGTACAGTGGGCAACCCACCCACTGTAGAGACATTGAGAGACTGTGGCTTTGCACTCCCCAGGATGGTCCAGTGGGCAACCCACCCACTGCAGAGACTTGAGAGACTGTGGCTTTGCACTCCCCAGGATGGTACAGTGGGCAACCCACCCACTGTAGAGACTTGAGAGACTGTGGCTTTGCACTCCCCAGGATGGTCCAGTGGGCAACCCACCCACTGCAGAGACTTGAGAGACTGTGGCTTTGCACTCCCCAGGATGGTACAGTGGGCATGGTGGCTCCTCGTGGATCTGGCGTCGTGGACTCATGTGGCTGTGGTGGCCCCCCCTTCCCTTCCCCCTGAGGTGCCTGTAGTTTTGACATCGGATGCCCCTGCAGTGTTCTCTCCAAAGGACTCAGGTCTCGTGTGTGGGCTTTGCCCTTGTTTCGCAGAACCTTGGCCCACGTACATGTTAGATTCGTAGGATGTGCAGGACTTGTTACTTCAGTGATACACTGATGTGTATATCTTTTTGGTTTTTGTAAATATTTATCATGGTTGCTCAATTATTTCCAGGTGCTTTTTTTGTAAATGAAAATGTATTCCAAATTTGGTTGTGTCATTGTATTTTTAAAGGGTCTTTGTGTGGTGTCACTGTGACTTCCTGCTCTGCATTGGTGTGTACATATTGGGGGGGTCGCATATGTGTATGCCCGTAACCTTTCTTCCTCCCCCCTCCCGTGTGTCGTAGGTGCAGAACTCACCGTTGACGTCTGCGCCGGAGTTCGTACTCGTGGTAGATGAGCAGGTAGACGAGAGCAGGTATGATGTTCAATTCGGGTTCCATGCTGTCCGGATTCCGCGTGGAGTGTCTCGAGGTGAGCGTTTTCCATTGGAAATGTCTGTTTCCGCCGTGTTTTTATCGGCGGTGCTCCCGCCCCGGAAAAGGTGGCGGATTGGTGGGTCGTGATAGGGTGGGCGGTACATTGTCTGCCGCCTGGCTGTTGGCGGTGACCGCCGCGCTGTTTGTTTGTTCCGCCGTGGCGGTCGGAGTGTTAATGCGGCGGGCTGTGTTGGCGGTTCCCGCCAGGGTCAGAATTGCATTTTTTTGACCGCCGGCCTGTTGGCGGGTTGGCCGCCGCTTTATCACCGACCGCCAGGGTCAGAATGACCCCCTCAGTGTTACAAAAGTAAAGGTACTTTATTTTGGTGACACAAATGCCAAAAATACCACAAAGACTATACTCCCTTAGGAGGAACGTAACACACAAATTATATACACTAGTATGCAGAAACAGGTGTAAAAACAGTTAGAAAACAGTGCAAATAGTGAAAATCACAATAGTTTGAAATGGACCTGGGGGAATACAAACCATATACTGAGAAAGTGGAATGTGAATGTCGGTTTCCCACCTAGGTAAGTGTAGTGTGTAGAGGGTCGCTAGGAGTACTGGAAAACACCAAAGGTGCGTACTAGAACCCACCACAGGGCCCAGGAAAGCAGGAGGAAAACACAGTAAATTTTCCACAACACGCAGAAACATGAGAAAGAAAATTATGGACCTGTAGAAGAAGGGGATCAAGTCCAAGAAGCACAGAAGAGTCCATGGAGAACAGGAGCCCCTGCTAACCCGGATAAAGGTGCAGAAGAAGAATCACCGGTGAAGAAGAACAGTCAGTACTGCATCCAGGAAGATGGATTTGGGTTCCTGGTTGGTGCAAATGATGTCCCACGCTGGATGGAAGATTGCACTCTGGTTTGCGTCGCTGGAGTCCGCCAACAAGCATTGGCACACACAGTTTGCGGTTAGTGGAAAATGGTGCTGCCCGGGACTCGGAAGGACCAGGTGGACTCTACCAGGAGGGAGTGACAGAGGGGGCTCTCAGCAACTCAGAGAGCCCACAGCAGACCAGGCAGTGTGCACAGGAGTCCCACAGCATAGAGACAAAGGAGGTGCAAAAGGAGGTCCATGCAGCACTACGACAAAGGGTCCCACGCCGCCGGAGAACCACTCAGGAATATGTTTGTCGCAGGGTAGAGTGCTGGGTGACGGAGCTGCATGGTGTATGAAGAACTCCATGGAAGGATGCCAACAAGTCTTGGTAACTGCAAAACACGTGGTGCACAGGGGAACTGTCTTGCTAAGGGAGGCAAGCTGTTACCTCCATCAAAGTTGGACAGTAGAACGACAGGACCATCGGGACCACTTCAGTCCACCACCCGTGATGCAGGATCCATGCAGCTCATCAGGAGAGGGGACCCACACTGCCAGCCATCAATGCAGTAAGGTGCCTGCTGAAGCAGGGGAGTGACTCCTTCACTCCAAGGGAGATTCCTTCTGGTGCAGACTGAAGACAATCTGTCCTCTGAGGATGCACGACCGGGAAACAATTGCAGTTGCTAGCAGGGAGCTGAAGATACAATGTTGCAGAAGTCATCTTTGCTTCATTGTTGCAGTTTGTTCAGTTCCTGGAGGGTCCAGATGCAGTTTCTTCGGTGGGAAGGTGAAGTAGAGGATGCAGAGGATTCCTGCTGGAGTCTTGCAATCTAAATCTGAAGAACCACCCAAAGGAGAGTGTGACGGGCCGAGTGGAGGTGACCCGTACACAGAGCTGATGGGTGCTGACGCTGCCCCAAGTGCTCCAGAGGTTCCTGACAAAGGAACCAATCAGCGGTCCCTTTGGTCACGAAAGGCGGGGCCAGCACCAGGAACCGTGGGATCCTGACTGGAAGAAAAGCCAGCATCCGGAAATGAAGGCGCGCGTAATGGAGGAGCAGGGGAAAGCGGCGCTGACGGAGACAACGAGGAAGAAGAGGAGGAGGCGAGCCGCGGAACAGAGAGCTCGGCGACCTGGGAGGCGTAACAAGAACACCCCAGAACACTCAGGTGCTTGCCAGTCACCAAGAACAAGGGCACAAGAGGGTCGGGGAGCACAGGAGGTGGAGGGATAATAAAGCACAAGGGGGAGAGGGTGGAGATGAAAAGAAGGGAAGGAAGAAAGGGCAAGGGGGAGTGGGTGGTGAAGAAAAGAGAAGGAAGAAGACAATAATAGTTATCCACAATACTGCAGCAGACAAGAGTCCAAAATAGGAGGAGACCTAGGAGTAAGATAAGGCTACAGGAAAGAACATCATAATAAAGACAACGTGGAGGAAAGTAGACAGAGGAGAACAACGAAGGCAACAACAGAGAAAGAGCAAGAAGGAGCTATAAGTACAAGAGAAAGTACAGAAAAGGAAAACAGTAAAGAGACAGTACAGGAAGAGACTACTATAGAAAGAAGAGACAACGGGAAAACGAAAGAGAGACAAAACTACTTACAATAGGAGCAGAGAGAGAGAGAACGAGGGAGAAGGAAAGAGAACGAGAGAGAGAGAGAGAGAGACATACGATACGACAGGAAAAGAGGGCAATCGTGTAGGAACAGAAATAAAAAAAGGCCAAAAAAGAGCAGGAACTTACCGCTACATCTCTTGTTTTTTTTCTCACATGCGCTTCCTGGAAGCCCTGAAAGAGAGGAGAATACCACAAAAGAGGTGAAAATCCTGGGAAAAAGACAAGGACCCTATAAAGGAAACAGTATAAAAGACGAAGAAGATACATCTTGTAACCTCCACAGTATTATCTAATAAAGAACATCGAAACAATCATTGCTCTTCGTGTCGTACTTGAATCCGGCCAACCACAAGTGGTGTCAGAAGTGGGATTTGGAGGAGGACCATTGACAACATGGAGGAGAAACCCACCTTGGCAGACATGATAGCCCAGTTGGCCGAAGGGCAGCGCAACCTACAAATAGTCTGGGAGCAACAGCTTAAAGAGGCTAAGGAGGAGAGAGAAGCCTTGCAAACTGCGCTCAAAAGTCAGGCCACCATAACAGCCAACAACCAGTTGGTTCACGAAACAGCCCTGGGTAAATTGACAGACACCATTGCCCACACAAAAGTCCATCCGAACATACCTAGCAGCGTGCTTCAAAGATATCAGGAACAAGAGGATCCCAATTCCTTTTTTACTAATTTTGAAAGGGTAGCCAGTACTGCTAACTGGCCTGAAGACAAATGTGGTCAATATACCACTCCATTGCTTACTGGACAGTTGCAAGCTGCCTATCAGGCAATAAACCCCGGAGGAACTCTTCCCTATACTGAGATGAAGAAGGCTATCCTGGAACGCATTGGATTGGATAGCAAGAGTTATAGAACAAAATTTCGATAGACAAAGTGGCAACATCAAGAAAACCCCTGCACCTTGTATTACCGGGTGCACCATGCAGGGGGAAAATGGCTACACCCCACAGAAACCACGAGGGAGAAGATGTTCGATATCATTGTCCTCGAACAATACCTGGACGCACTAAAACCCAGCACACGGAATTGGGTTAGGCATCATCCAGGATTAACTAACCAGACTGCCGTAGACCTAGCCTGTGCTTACCACCGGGCTCCTGACTTTCGTAATGTCCCCAGCAGACATCCCCCTTCTACTCCTGCACGACCAGCCCTAGCCAAGACTGTAACCCATCGACCTACATCCGTACACAGCTCTGATCGGACTCTCCCTGGTGCTTCTGCAGCTTCAAGCTATCCAACCACAGGGCCACAATGTTATCATTGTTCTGAATGGGGGCATATTGCTTGACAGCTGAATGCCTGGAAGCTAAAGGATGAGGAGATAGCTGGAGCAGTGAGGGTGGAATCCAAGCTATATTTTGAGGAAAATAAAGACTCAGGCCTCATTATAAGATTGACGGCAAATGTCACCTACCAATGCGGCGACAGCCGCCAAAAGACCATTGTTGCGGCTAACATGCGTCCGCCAAATTATGACCACAGCCAGATTTCCACCACAAGAAGGGTGGAAATCCAGCTGTGGCCATACGGGCGGATGGTGTTGAGGTGGTGCTGCTACCACCAGCAGCGCCACGCCAGAAGACCGCTGCCAGCCGTATTATGAAAAATAATACGGTCTGGCGGTGTTCTGCTGCCAGGCGCTGCTGGCGGTAGCAGCGCCCTGTCCCCTGCAGGAAGACCCCCTGGATGCAGGTAAGTTGGGTTTCAAACAGGGGAGGGGGTTGGGGGGATGTTGTGTGTGTGTCGGGCGGTGTGTGCATGAATGTGTTTGTAGTGTTGTTTGCGTGTGTGTATGCATGTGTGAGAATACGTGTATGAATGGATATGTGAATGTGTGTCTGCGTGTCAGTCTGAATGTGTGTACGGATGTGTGCGTGACTGAATGGATGCATGCATGAATGAATGCGTGTATGCCTGTGTGAGTGAGTGAGTGTGTGTATGCATGGTGCGTGTCTTCCAGTGTGGTGAATGGGGGGGTGGGGGATTGGAAGGGGGGGAAGCGTGGATGGAGGGGGCCGTCTGGGGAGTACAGCCACGTTACGAATGCCACGAAAACCATGGAGGTAGGCAGGGTCAAAATGCTGCCAGCTGTACACTAGCAGCCACTGGATTGTTATCTCCGGCCCAGCGGCTGCCACCACCATGGCGGTCGGAGTGGTATATTGGCGGGTTGGTGGGTTGGCTTCAGCTTACCCGCCAATGTCATAATGTGGCAGTATCTACTGCCAGCCTGTTGGCGGTACTCCCGCCACATTGTCACCAACTGCCAGGGTCATAAAGGCCCCCTCAGTGACCTCCACAATCATGCTTTGGGAGGCATACAAGCAAGTTCTGAGGGGTAGAACCCAAAATATTATAGCGCACAAACGCAAGAGAGAATGGCTAGACATGGAGCTCATGGAGTAGCAACTGACAGACCTAGAAAGAGACCCTGAAACTATGACAATCCCGCCCTCACAGTGTAAACTCATGCTCCTTCAAAAGGAGTACCATGCATTAGCACAACAAGAGGCTAAGATCCAAGACTTGGTGATGTAACATCGGTTATATGAGGCAAGGGACAGAGCAGGCAAGCATCTAGCTTGGCTGGGAAAGTGTGAAATGGAAGCACGTTGGATGCACACCATTAAGGGGGGCAATGGAATTCACCATAATACTGACCTCGAGATCGCTAATGAATTGGCGAAGTTCTACAAGGAACTCTATCATATGCACACATTCATTGATACATCACTAATTGAGAGGTACCTGGCAGGGATTCTCCTGCCACATCTATTGCTAGAAAGCAGTCACTCCCTAGACAAAGACATAGACCTGTCAGAAATCAAAGCGGCCATCGTCGCAATTCCACACGGTAAAACTCCTGGACCAAATGGCCGTCCAGTGGAGCTTTTCAAGAAAATTTTGGACATTCTCTCCCCCTATCTTCTCTGTATGTCCCAGGAGGTCAAAGAGATGGAAATACTCCTGTAGGACCTGCGTAGGGCCATGATAGTGGTAATTCCTAAGGATGGGAAGTCTCCAGTGGAATGTAACGCCTACCGTCCAATCCCGCTTTTGAATGTTGAAGTAAAAATCCTCGCTAAGATACTTGCCACATGCCTAGTGGCAGTCATATCGTCCCTGATTCACCAGGATGAGAAGGGCTTTATGCCAAAGACGTCAAAGAAGTTCAACCTTCATAGGCTCCATGCTTGGATCAATGCAGTACAGGAGTGGGACGAATGTCATCTGTTGTTAACACTAGACACTCAAAAAGCGTTTGACACGGTCCATTGGCCATTCATGATGAAAACACTGAAAATTGTCAGATTTGGACCAGGGTTTAGGGAGTGGCTCACTCTGCTATATACAAATCCGAGAGCCGTACTCCGAGTGAACAAGCGTCAATCAGTGGGATTTCACATATCAAGATGCACACGCCAGGGGTGTCCGCTCTCACCAGTGCTATTTGCCCTTACGATTGACCCACTGGCCTGCCTTATCCCCATACATCCAGATATCTCAGGCTTTCGAATAAGCAAGGGAGAGGGGGAGCCTGAGAAGATCTCATTGTATGTGGACATCCACCCAAGCACTACGTTGCCCCAGATAGGGGCCACGCTCAAGGAATATGGGTCCTACTCAGGCTATAGAATTAACTGGGCCAACTTGTGTCTCTATGAAGTGGGGGGTCACCATGAATGATTAGAACTCTTAGACAACTTACGCATAGAAAGGGAAGGTTTTAAATACCTGGGGATCTACATGACACTCAATCATAATAAGTGTCAAGAACGGAACGTCCTGAGGGTCCTGTGAGAGCTCCAGAATGACACGGAAAGATGAAGGAGACTCCTCTTAACAATATCTGGAAGAGCAGCATTGTACAAGATGATCTCCCTCCCGAAATTGTTATACTCCCTTTAGAACACTATGGCCCGTATTTATACTTTTTGACGCTAAACTGCGCTAACGCAGTTTAGCGTCAAAAAGTTTTGCGCCGGCTAACGCCATTCTGAAGCGCCATGCGGGCGCCGTATTTATTGAATGGCGTTAGCCGGCGCAAGCAGACCGGCGCTGCCTGGTGTGCGTGGAAAAAAACCACGTACACCAGGCAGCGCCGGCGTTGGGAAAAATGGCGCTAGGGCGTCTTAAAAATGGTGCAAGTCAGGTTGACGCAAAAAATCACCTCCACCCGATTTGCGCCATTTTTAACGACGCCATTTACATGACTCCTGTCTTAGTAAAGACAGGAGTCATGCCCCCTTGCCCAATGGCCATGCCCAGGGGACGTATGTCCCCTGGGCATGGGCATTGAGGCATGTAGGGGGGCACAAATCAGGCCCCCCTATGGCAAAAAAATAAATAAAAAAAAAAAAATTATACTTACCTGAACTTACCTGAATGTCCCTGGGGTGGGTCCCTCCATCCTTGGGTGTCCTCCTGGGGTGGGCAAGGGTGGCAGGGGGGGTCCCTGGGGGCATGCGAGGGCAGCTGTGGGCTCATTTTGAGCCCACAGGTCCCTTAACGCCTGCCCTGACCCAGGCGCTAAAATCCGGTGCAAATGCGGGGTTTTTTGCCCCGCCCACTCCCGGGCGTCATTTTTGCCCGGGAGTATAAATACGACGCATTTGCGTCGCAGTCATTTTTTTTAGACGGGAACGCCTACCTTGCATCTCATTAACGCAAGGAAGGCGTTCACGCAAAAAAATTACGCTCTTTCCTCATACTTTGGCGCTAGACGCGTCTAACGCCAAAGTATAAATATGGCGTTAGTTTTGCGCTGAATTTGCGTCGGAAAAAACGACGCTAATTCAGCGCAAACGGAGTATAAATATGCCCCTATGTGCACTTACCCGAGGATATCTTCAATAACATAGACCGAGTAGTTTGTTCATTCCTCTGTGTTGGGAAACACCCCAGGATCTACCTACAGACACTCCAGCTCAACCTCTACAACGGTGGGATTGCTCTACCTGACCTTAGAGCATACTATTGGGCAGCACACCTTACAGCCACCAATGACTGGGAACACGCACCCAGTAATCATCCACCATACATGTTAAAGAGGAGTCAGTTTATATGCAAATCACCCCTGCATTTCCTATATGGAGGAAAAGGGGCACAGTCACTCTTGGCATGAAACAAAGCAATGCAAAATATTGGGATGCAAAACCTTCCCCGCTGGGGGAAGGTACTTATCTGAAAGATCTGAAAAACTTGAGGGATTCCAGGTGTGGGATACAATAGGCATCTCCAAACTGGACACCTCATAAGTAACGGAATACTGAAGACATTCACCACTCTATAGCAAGAATATCACCATTCTCAGACACAATACTACTACCAGTATGTCCGACTAGCACAAGCATGGCAGGCAGAAAACCTAGACACAGCTGATCTCCCAATGCACCACTGGAAGGGAGGCTTACTATGGGCCAAATTGAAGAGAAAGCAATATCCTGGATATACAAAACCCTGAATAATAACATGCCTGACAAACTCAAGCGCATGAGAGGGAAGTGAGAGGAGGACCTGGGGCCTCTAGATGATATTGACTGGGAGGCTGCCCTAATGCACCAGCTCGAGATGGCCATACGTATCTGACTGCGATTCATACTGTTTAAAATACTTTACTAGGATTTACTACGATAGGGTGAGGTTACATAGAATAGGGAGGATCCCAGATCCGACCTGCCTACACTGTAGGGCAAGCAGGGACACTTTCATGCACACGTTCTGGTTGTGCCCGAGTATCTAGAAATACAGGTCTAAGATTCTAAGAGAACTGGGAGAGGTGCTCGAGGTACAAATCCTGCCTGACCAATGTTACATGATGTTGGGCATCCCGAAAGTCGCAGACTTTCTAGGCCTTAAACTTCTTTTTGGCAACCTGGGTCTGATGGTGGCCAAGAGACATGTGGCAAAACACTGAGGATCCCCCAAGACTCCCAGGGGGTTGGAATCAACCTCTACATGAACTACCTGGCCTGTGGCTGTCCACAGAAATTTACCAAGACATGGGGTCCCTGGAGGGCCTACCACGAACTGCAGGACATGCAACACCCCGTAGATAGAGACACCCCACCCGACTGTCAATCCGCTGAATACCAAGGAGACAGACGTGACTGCCCCAGTACACAACCCTCTACTTACATGACAAACGTTTAAGCAATACCTGTAAAGCCATTATATGTGCTACTTCATTGTGTAAATGTTTTTCCTGTCTCCTGGTCCGATGGGCCTTGTTGTTATGGTTCTATGAAACACAAATAAAAACAGTTAAAAAAAAAAAATACTGAGCTTGGTCTAAATGCTTTGAAGGAAGAACTGAGAGCCATTTGCCTGATAGTGATGCATCATCAATATGTGTTTGACTTGATGACCGTGATGGAGGGTAGGGTATGCACCAAGATCAGTGCATCCTGTTGCACATTTATACCTTGTAACAACCTGGACAATGGGACGTTTGCCATCGAAGCACTGCATCCTTTACAAGCTGACATGAGTAAGGAGGAAGGTGCCCCTGATCAGGACTGGTTGTTTTGATTGGTTTTCCTGGCTCCCCCAGGTGGGGGGGTCAGACTGTGCATGTCATTGCTGCTAATTCTCATTTCTGTGCTGTTTTTGTGTTGTTTCCCAGAAATGGGGTTTCCTGCTATAAAAATACAATCCTCAAATCAAGTAAAGTTCAAGTAGGTAGAAACGTGGTAGAAGACACAACAGAAATACGTCAAACCTTGAATAATGTGACTGTCATGAAATATGGGGTGGATAAAGTAGTTGAAAATTCAACTAGGGCGGGGAATGTTGATTTGCATAAAAACAATATCAGTGTATGCTGTGATATGTGCTAGCATAACCATGAACTCGGTTTGCTATTGTCGATTCAAAAAAGTGTTTTGCAGAGTCGCTGTACTCAAAGTGATTGTGGCGCTTTGTGCTAAGAAAATTGTCCACAGTTGTTATTCACTGGTCTGTCGAGGCCTAAAATCCCAGGATAATGCATAAGTGTAGAAGACACTTGGTTAATGTATTGACTGCACTGAGTTACTTGTCATAAGATGTAATTGACAGTGCCAGTAGTTTTCCTTGAGTGAGTGTGAGTTGTGGTTGGTATTTAGTGAATCCGAAAGGCCTATGGAAAATCTATATCAGCCAGAGTGAGAATTGCTGGTCAAGTTTTACTCATTGTGTAATCACGAAAGCCACAGTAAGAAGTGTGGCCCGTACAGCTTTCAATGCGTTTGAGCCCTACTCGTAGTGTGCAGACAGGTTTTTGGTTTTTGATCTTGCTAACAATATTTTACATTTAGAGTCTATCTGAGGGATTGTGTGAGATACAATTGTGAAGCGACTGCAGCTGCTGAGTGAAGTGAGTGTGATGTCATTCTGTGCCACCCTGGGATAGGTTGGTTAGTGAGAAAGCCACACTGGTATAGGTCCACAGTACTGCGTTGCCATTGGTCGAGAACAGCTTGCAAAAAGATTGTAGGATTGAATTTACTTCCTGGTTTATTTGAAAATAGTTGTGATCAATTGAAATTGGGCAAAAATTAAATGTTTCAATGCTTTAAGAAGTGCGCTAAGAGAAGATGTGTTCATTCCAGTTAGACAGGGTGAACAGGTAGAAGTCAACGGAACACCAGCTTTCAAAGTGTCCAAAACGAAAGGAGTTTCAGCTTGCCTATGGCCTAAACAATGGTGTAAGATATTAGGAAGAAAGGTCCATTAGCCGTTCCTTGTTATGGAACATTGAATCTGAGAATTTTAGACGATTTGAGGAGAGCGATGTGCGAATCAAAGCATCCTTCAAGACCTGCACACTTTGAAGCCCTTGCTATCTGGGAACTTGTTACAAGAGAGAAGGAAACAGCTACATTTGAGAGTAGAATGAAGAAAGCAGCTAAGACAGTAGCAGAAGATAGATGGGATGCAGGTCTGAAAAGGTAGAGAGCAGCCATACTAGATGCAGTGAGAATGTTTCCAACTATCACCAAGGAAAATGATGGGAGTACAAAACTTAAAACAAGAAAGAAACAGGCAGCTAATGCAGAACAGTGGAGGATGAAAAGACAGCCACATATGAAAGTGATTCAAAGGTGAGTTTATAAATCAGCTTTTAATTAATCATCCCCCACTGTGTCATTCAGTTGAGAAAGTAGTGCAGAATGTAGTCTCTAATGTGCCAACTGCTCCAGTTACATAGAGCCCGATTCAGATAGTTCCAAGTACACCTGCAAATTCAGTGACACAAGTGCATGTGGTTTATCCACCAGTTTCTACTGTCACACAGTACATTACAAGCCCAGTTATCAAACAGGTAATGCCAAGTCCTAGTACGAATCAGATGGTGCAGACACCTAATGTGACTACACCTGTGCAGAATACTAATCAGAATCAGACTATGACCATGTATACACCAGCACAGACAGTGTCAAATGTCCCCCATAGTCAAACAGGACAGACTTTCAGTATTGTTTTAACAGGTCAAAGTACTGGAATGCAAATTCCACAGAATCAGATAGGACCCATTGGACCAGATGCAACAACAGTTCCAGTGACTATAGGTCCAGTTATTCCATTGCATCTTCAAGCAACCCTGAAAGAAATGACCCGTCAATTCGTGTTTCAGCAGTCCCAAAAACACCAGTATCTAGAGAGTTGTCACTAGGTGGTATGCAGAGAAAAGTGTACTCAAGCAATTTGGAGATGGAGGGGACAGCTTCTCTTATTCAACCTTTGATCCCTAAGTGAATCGCAGACCCTAACGAGATGTTAAATCAAGAACTTCATTTCCTTACATGCCCACACCAGATCAGATTATCAGTGTAGATAGCAGTACTCAGCACAATATTCCCCAGAGAAACAATATTAGTTTGCTAAGTTTTTCAACACAGCAGTTAACTGTTTGGTTAGACAATATGAGCCCAAAAGGAGCGACGGGTGCAAAAATGTTAACGTTAGAACAGAAGAGACACCGGAGAGAGACAGAACAGTGAATGTGCCCAGATTGAAATTAAATTAATTATGGCAACACTTGAGATGGAGCAATTAGAAACATACAGACGATGAACAGCGATTTATGTGCAAAGATGTTACACAATGTGCAGGACTGGCTTATGAGAAATTAGCAGAATAGGCAGATAAATATGAAGTAGATTTAGAAAAATCAAAACCCTTAAAAAGAAGTTACAGATTAGCGTTCAGTACCAAACACATAGCAAACATGAGATCACCCGGAATGAGAAGGCACATTAAAGAATTAATTACATACATCCAAACATACGGTGCATTAGATAAATCGGAAGGCAGATGGGCTCAGAAAAGAGATCAAAAGAAAGCAAAGCAGACATGATGCATATGAGAGAAATTCCAGATGAAGGTCATGTACATGTCCCGTGGAGAAGAAGTGACATACTGTCATTCACAAATGATTATCAAAGATTGAGAGAGAAGTCAGTGGAATGGAACAAGCAGACAGAGAGGTCTGTGAAGCTTTCACAATGCCTGTGGGAATATTTGAACACATTGATTGACATTGTGGTTCCAGTTCATTTGTGGGTTGAATGCAAGCAAACTGTTGATTGGCTTGATCGTGAACCGCCAAGAGATTCAGTATTAGGTGTGCCTTCTGAAGAGGTGATGAAAAGGATATTATATAATGATTGAATTCATGATAAACAAACTTTCCCTGTAAGATGTTGATTGGATTGGAAAAAAAGTTGACAGGACAGTACAGGAAACAAACGAGACAATTCACGCTGAGAGATTGTTGCAATCTTTCAAACAGCACAGTGGTTCTGAAACTACTGAGCTCAAAGATATGTCATTTTGTATTTAGATCTGTGCAAAGATTGAAGCAAGAGATTAGCACACTGATTCAGCAGCGTTTAATTTGTTGGAAGAACAAGCCCATTGATGAAGTACTGCAGCATGCAAGGTACTTTAGTGACATTGAATTGAAGCAGAAAAAGTTGAAGGAGAAATTAATGGTGATGAAATTGAAAGCTGCCCAGACAGGAAATCAGAGCACGCAGATGATAGTGAACACTAGTGGAATGCAAGGTGTGCAACTGCAGGTTAACAATGTGCCTCCGTTTAGGGGCAGATAATGTGGTGTTCGGATAGATCAGAGTGGAAATGTGACTGATGTGCAGTCAATGAAGAAAATACAGCCATGTCATGCGTGCTGAAATTTGGGCACTGAAGATGGGAATGCCCTTATAACAATGTGAACAGTTTGGTGCAGAATGGTGATGTTGCTCAGACTGTTAGCAATGATCAAGTTCAAATTCAGAGACTCTGAGTCCAAAATGTGGTTGCTTCCACAGGAACACAGCAAATACAGGTTCCGAAGCAAATGCAGGTCCTGCAACAAATGCAGATTCCTCAAGCCCAGATGACACAACAGCAAGTGATTATTCCTCAGCAAAACCCGAATCAGAGAGCAAATGTAAATGTAAATCAGTAGGTGACACAGTTTCCCCTAACTGATTTGAGTGATGATGAGTTTTCAGAAACATTAAACAGTGACAGTTCTGATGATGAGGATTCTATGTTAGCAGCATCCTTAGAGATAGGTCAACATGGTCCCTATGTAAAAGCCAACATTATGGGACACATTGTTTCGTTCTTGGTCGACACTGGAGCTGCACGTTCCACTGTCAGAACTGTAGAAGTACCAAATGTGCCCTTCTCCGGAAAAAGAATTCAAGTGGTAGGAACAGCAACTAAGCAATTAGCAAATCCTGTTACAGAACATATCCTAGCAAAACTAGGTTCATTTGAAGACCAGCACCAATTTGTGGTTTGTGATTCAACTCCAGTTAGCCTGTTAGATTACAATTTATTGTGTAAACTAAAATGTTCCATTAGCTGCACAACCCAAGGGATAGAAATTCAAATAAACAATGAAGACGTTCCCTGTAAAATTCAAGAATGGTACCTGCTTATCACACTGTTCTCAATAATGACAGTTGAGGATTTACCTGATGAGTTGCAAGGGACAGTTTTGCCAGGAGTTTGGGATTTTTCAGGAAAAGAGATATGACTCATAAAAGGAGATGAGCCAGTAAAAATAACAGAGAAGCCAAACACAGTGTATCCGAGAATACTGCCTTATAACATGACCCCATAAGTAATTACAGGAATAACTCCCACAATCAAAAACTTCATTGAACAAGGTGTTCTAAAAGAAATCTTGGGAAGTGCATGTAATTCTCCTATTTTAGGATTGCGGAAACCCAATGGAAAATACTGCATAGTTCAGGATTTGAGAAAAGTGAACAAAATTGTTGTTCCATGTTGTCCTGTGGTATCGAATCAGGCAGTGATTTTGTTTCAGATTCCTTGTGAAGTGGAATGGTTTTCAGTCATTGACTTGTATCAGGCATTTTTCTCCATTCCCTTCCATGAGGACAGTCAGTTCTTATTTGCTTTCTAATTCGGAAGCCATGTTTTCTCATGGTGTTGTACCTCTCAAGGGTATACGGAGCCACCATCAATTTTTAAACAGATTTTGAAAAAGAATTTGAAATCCCTTCAAATGCCTTTTCATTCAGTTTTGGTGCAATACATTGATAATTTGATGGTTGCATCAAATGCGCGTCAAACCTGTAGGAGAGATTCAATTGCCCTGTTAAATCATTTAGGAGAGAATGGACATACAGGGCCATATTTATACTTTTTGACACAAAACTGCGCCGGCGCAGTTTTGCATAAAAAATAATACAGCCGGCTAACGCCATTTTGGTGCGCCGTGCGGGCGTCAAATTTATACTTTGACGCATGGCGGTGCAAACCACAAGTGGGAGTCATTTATTTTGACGCACACAGCAGCGTCAAGTCATAAAACAAAACAACGTTAATGCAGCGGAAATTACTGTGGGTCGATTTACGAACCCGCAAACCGGATATGCACCGTTTTTTGACGCAATAGCGTCAAAAAACCCCGCGAACACTGCCATTTCACCAAAGGAGAGCCAAAATGGATCCCAGATGCCACTACAGACCCCAGGAAGATGGCATCATCGCAAAAGATCTCCGGCAAAGAGCCCCCCACTGGGTGGTGCCCGTCAGACATTGCAGCGCCGGTCTGACGAGGAGCTTGTCCGATGATGAAGCATGACACCCATCTGGGTGTGTGAGGACTCTTGCTCCTATTAATTAGGATCCCAGAGTATTTTCCTATCATTCACCTTGGTCTCTTAGGAACAGTGTATTGCTTTAATAGTCCCAGGAAGATGGCAATAGACCAGGAACCAGCCAGGAGGACCCACACAAGAACCAGGACACTTATAAGAAGAAAAGAAAGTGTCGCTTCAGTGCAGAGGAGCAGGAAATTCTGGTTAAAGAGGTGACGGAACATCAGCACCAACTGTTTGTCACCTCAAAGTTGCCAATCAGTAGAGAGGCTATATGGCAACAAGATCAACAGTGTGGCAGAAGTACGCAGAACAGTCATCGAGTGTAAGAAACGCTGGCATGACTGCAAGCGCAGGACCAAGGAAAAGATGGGCAGGAACAGGAAGGCAGCCCTGCAGACAGGAGGTGGGAGTCCAGCACACCAGGAGGCCCTGGACCACATGGAGGAGATGGTCGCAGCCGTCATCCCTGAGGAGATCGTCACAGGGATTCAAGGACAGGACAGCGCAGACTACCACGAGACAACGCACATGCAGGATAAGTCGCATGGGGAATTGAAATGCACTAATGTCAACTGCAACCGGGGGGAATACCTACTACACATTGCATGTAAGTCATCATATACATGGAGTGGCATGGGTAAAGGGGCACGGCATGGGGGCATGGCCTGCACAGACAGAAGCTGGGGCACACCATTACACTACACCAACAACAGTCCCATGGGGGCATGCTGCCATGCCAACGATGGAGCAAAGGGAAAGCCACGACAGGAGGGAAGGGCACAACGTCAAACTGACATCCCGGCACACGTCAGCCACCATACCCCCCACATTAACTAGGGCCCTATTAACAACCTCTAGCCATAGCGACAACTGGAATGTAAGTGCGACAACAGTTGCCACTACCACCTCCGCTCTATGTGCAGCTCAAGTAGCCAATGGCAGTAACCTCCCCATGGATCATACACACCTAAATTAGAGGTTTGAGGATGACAACTTCAACAATCCCCTGAAAAAAAGACAAAGGCCCCAGTACTGTCAAATGTCAATGCCCATAGTTGTTGCAAACATCAGCCAATGTCAACAACAATGAGAGCTACACAGCACTAAGGACATACCCATGCTGCATATATCAGGGTCCATCCTGTGCCTGGGTCATAATGTAACATCCCAAATGTAATACTGCTCAGACAACAGCATTGAGGGGGGGACACATGTAACTGGTCACTGACATACACCTGCACAGTCAGAGGAGGAAATAGGACACTGATACGATTATCAGGGCAATCCAATGTACCACATATTCCCAACATCAGCTGTACACATTACCAGTGCCAACATCCATATTGTGCCCTTACATTGCTATGCATAGAATATGCTACATGTCAACTACATTTAAGTGGATGTGAAAGATCAGAGACTGGGGCAGGTCCAGATTGTTAAGTGTGCTGCCAGTGCCACCAGAACACCCACAGCCAGTGAAAGGTCTCACCATGAGAATGGATGTAGACGGAGGGTTGAGTAGGACAAGAAGGTGGCAATTCACTATTTGGCCAAAACCAACACCTAGAAGAGATGATGCCGACAAGTCTAATAACTGAATAACATACATGTGACATGCAGGTGGGCCATAGGCCTGGGAGAATGCCCATCTGAAAGACTGGAGCAATAAACACGAAACAATATCACAATGTGAAATCATCACAAGGCAGGCATGTCACATCACTAATGCCACAACACAGACACACTAATTGTCCCCGTTTCATTGCAGAGGAAGATGGATCTCCTGCGGATATGCCTGTCCCAGATTACCCTGCTGACATGGATGACGAGCTGATAATCATTTCGCAGGAGACCATCCAAAAGGTCCTTGAAACCCTCGAGACCCCACCTTCAGTCACAAGTCCTTCTTGCTGCAGTACTGCCCTTAAGACCTTCACAGGTAGCAGCGGCCGGGATGTCTGACTCCACGTCTTCTAACACTGAGGTGTGTGTTGCCCCTTCACAACCACCACCACCAAGAACAGAGGAGGCAACCCACACATCAGAAGAAAAAGACATGGAACAGATCACCTTCACACGGAAAAGTACCCGGAAGCACTAGTCCCTGCCACATGGCCAACAATTACCAAGGTCCTGCGCTTTGTAACATGCCAGTCTTACAACAATTCTACTTAATGACTGTTCTGCTTACCACTGTATATCTTGTCAGCCTGCCCAGTGATTGTCTCTCTCTTACTCATTGGCAAATCCTGTCCCTCTGCACTGTCTGAAACATCACCCCAGCATGTCAAAAGCATTTCCGTAACCCCTTGTGTAGGATCACAATGTAAGATGTCACTCTAATGGAATCACAATCATGGACAATGTACAGATAGCACTACAGCACTTTTCAATAAATAGCACTTACACAACAAATCTGTCTCTGGGTAATGTGACATATCAACTGTGCAGTAGATAACTGAAATGTGCCTACTGTCAAATTACGTAGCTTGTCAATACAACTGTCCTGATATTATGTAGTCAGATAAATCTGCACAGTGCCCATGATTGCATCATACTCTGCTCATCCTGAGGGACATATCTGATGAAGTGAGAAACCATACACTATCATGCTGTGTTGGACAGAATAATGCTTCCTCAAGAGATATCTAAGTCATAAAATAGTGGCAGCAAAATGTTGTCACCATGCAATACTAACACATATAACAGTGCACACTAATCTAAGCAAACACTACAAAAACTGCATGAATGAAGCTGTCTGAGTTTACATACAAATAGGTACTCATGCTGAACTGTGTCACAAATGACATATGTGAGTCATGAAGACAAGAATACAAGAGTGCCTACGAGAACTCATCTTATAAGGGTGTCCTTGATCATCACACTGCAGTCAGACCTAAAACTGTTCCCCCAATACCAAGTCTGGAAGCACTGTTTGTGACGTAGAAAACACACTTATCAACAGAAACACATTGTGATCCATATTAACTGTGATTGGTGGTTGCAACGAAGGGTGGAAACTTTGCAAGGTAGCTCTGGGGTAGCTGCCAACCTTACAGCTCAGTTGGGATTTGTTTGTAGCATAGGACACAAATGTAATAGAACAACATTCAGGTACCCTGATTCCAAGCCCAGGATCAAGAACCATTTAACACATACTGTTAAGGGTTAACTAAATATTTATTAAATGCTAATCACAGAAGAGGAAACTGAGGGCACCGTCTTACCTACCCTAATCTACCCTGACTACTCATTACCCACAACTGTCCCTAACTAACCTAAGCTAAACTTACTTATCACATGTAACGAAACGTTCTAAACATCCACCCCCCAGTCCCCTTATGAGACGGGACACATGGAGGACAACACATACTAACCTAAACACATACTATCCTATACTAAACAAATATATATTTTTTTGTAAATTGTTTTTTATATATATATATATATTTTTTTTTTTAAACACACAAGAACCCCAACTTAGCCCACCACCCACCCGCCCACACACGTAATAAGTAAAAATAGAAAGAATCAGGACCGTCACCCACTAACACTAACTAAACTAACAGCCTATACTAACCTAACACTAAGCCCCCTAAGCCCACTAAGTATAAGAGCAAGGAAAGAGGAGGGAGGGGAGGGAATCATGTCCACATCAAAAAAGTCTAGAGGTTGGCCCTGCGGAGGGTCCTCTTGATCGACTTCACACGCCGGTTAATGTGGCGAACATCCCGGCTCAGATGGCTTAACTTGCGCAACACACGGTCCATCTTCCGTTCCATGTTGTGGAATGCTGCATGGTCAACAGATGGAGCTGGGGCAGTCTGCGTACCGGTGGAGGAGGTCTGTGTGTGTGTGGAGCCAAGGCCAGTGGGCTGTCCTGCACCTGTAGCAATGCTGGGGCATGGAAGTCTGGCAGATGTAGGGACAACAGTCCCAGCTGTGGGTGGGGCCACCTGGCTTGAAGTGGTGGTTGTGCTGGTGGTGCTGTGGTGGGCAAAGTAGGGCCACCCTGTGGAAAGGCCCTCCATACCCCAGAGGCCCGTTCATGGCGATATCGACGGGACATCCTCCTGAACCCCGACTCCACCAGCAGGATGTGCTGGTATCTCATGGCCCGCCGCTGCAACTCACGGACCTGGTCGGGAGTCTTGTTTGCAGCTGTGAAGACAAATGCAAATAATCTACATTAGGAACTACATTGTGTGAAATGGCACAAGAAGTCAATCAGACAATACATCTACTGTACTTGTAACAGCTCATATCACAATACAGATCATTGAATGTCCCTGAGGAAGTACATGGCAGGCCAGCCTACAAATGTCACATCACACATAGCACATCCATAACCTACAAGATGGGTAACAACTGGCATTGACTTGCCATCTGAGTTCTGCCAGTTATCAGCTAACAATCATGCTGTATATCCTCCGCGAATACCTGGGCTACAAATGTCAGTGGACGGAATGCAAAACTAAAGCCACGCGGTCTGCAAGTTGTAACAGGACTTGCCAGTATAGTACCCATGTGCCAAACCTGAGTGTGTATACTAGGTTCCAACCAAACAGTCACTTTTTCACGTATTTGTGTAACATACTGGTAGCATCAGTCCTAGGTATCCCATTCACAAACCCATGCCTGTGTTTGGGGGTGGGGGGTGGATAAACAACTATCAATTCCAAACAACATGGACACCGAGGAGTGTATAGAAAACTCCACACATGTTTGTCTCTACACACACACCACAGGTAAGGTCTATCAACAATTAGGAGTCTGCAAACCCTTGACCAATCATAGCGCCACGCATGTCAGGAAATGCAGAGCTTGGTACACAACAAATACTTCCAGTAAGGCATGACTTACATCAGACACAGAGTTGCAAGAACAGCCATGATCATGATTAGCATGCACACCTAGGCCATTGCACTCATATTCCACATACTTGTAGCACTACATGTGGAAGTACATGCTGCTAGGAAGTTCTACCTACAGTTTAATAAGTACCTTGGTAAATAGGGAAGCAGAAGTCTGTTGGAAAGCAAATTGCTGTACCAATCTTGGAGAATGTGGGTCTGACAGGCTGACTAAATCTGAGCTGACTTCCAGTGCGACTCTTGTTGATACAAGTGTCATCCACATGACTCACCCCAGTGCTCACTGTGGTGCCTACAGGAATGGCCTACAATCCCTAGATAATACAATAAGATACGCATTGGCCAACTCAAAACATTTGAGAACCTGAAATCCCACTCATGGAACAAGACAAATGATTGCCCAACGCATCACACCTTGCTATGCGTTCAACACACAGGAGTCCATAACCAGCAAACACAACACATAACAGACATATCAACACTTACTGGAGTGGTCGGGGTCCTCAAATCTAGCCACCTCTCCCACAGTGTATGGTGCAGGTCCACCTGTAAGGCATGGAAGGAAGAAATGTGCTCAAATTCTTTGCACAGACCAACAATTTCATAAACATATACAATGTGTAGGCTGAATAAGGAAATGGCAGCCATTCAAACATGATGACACTGCATCTGATATATCACGGACAACTTGTACATAGCATGGGTCTCCTGTGACAGTTACACACATATCTGCACACAAGCAGTGGCCCTAACTATCATGTGGTGGCAAACATGCCCCGTCATTGGTGACCAGAAAAAAATATGGAGTGTAATCGTCTCATCATGTGCATCCAAGAGAGACATCCAAAGCCTGGTTACTTGAGAACTGCATTACCAGTCAAACAGCCTATGTGGCCATGATACACTTATTACACATAGGTACAATGTACAGAGGGACAGGGACGTTTGTAAGCCCTCATGTTGTTACAGTTTCTTCATTTGATGTGGCCCAGCTATGGTGATTTGCACCAACCATGGAGATGTGAACCCATGTGCATACCTTTGGACTGCCATCCCTAACAGGAATGTGGCACAACTAACTCCAACAAACATTCTAAGATGTTAGCTGAGGGCACCTTACACCTTTTCACGATGTTTTCAAATCCAGATGTGACATGTATCCAAAAAGATAAAGGACCACAATAATCCCTAACATTCATAGAACTTCCGTGAACGTTTTCCTTACACACTCACCAGACTCACATGAGACATATGTCTGAGCCACTTTGCTATCATCAATTGACGTGAAGCCAGCACTCATTTTCTGCATCATGTAGTGATTCTAAAGTCAGTCTAGCTATTGCGTCAACAAAGTTAGCTAATATGTTGGTACATCTTTACTTCTCTGGCAAATGTGCCCTATATAGACATGATTGGCTCCTATTTTGTTTGGTTGTCTGACACAAAGGCAGCACCAATTTACTTCACAGAAAACTATCCTGTAAGTTTGCTGAGCACGTGCTACCTGACAGCTAGCAATTGTGATCCTTCCCATAGTGCATCAGTTATCCCAGTATGTTTCCCCAGCATTACACACAGTCAGCAACTTAGCTGGCAGACATTGTACTAATCATCTGATGTCACTACAGAGCATTTAATCGTGCACATTTACATGATTAGTACTCACCAACAGGGCCACCAATCACGATGCCCAGGTGGTCCAAGAGATCCTGCTCCCTGGTGATGAGGTCAGCCCACCGGTGCTTCAGCTGGTGGTCACTCCTCTGGCTGGCATTCACACGCTGCAGGTGATGCAGCACCTTTCCCCACCGGATTCTGCGCGTCTCTGTGTGATACCCCGTATCACCCTGCCCCCTGCCTCGATCATCAGTGGAAAGAAATGGCACAGAAGCCATATGAAGCCCCCCAACTCCTCTTCACCCATCCTGCCAAGACGTGGCCTACCAGACATTGTAAAAATGTGAAAGGGAATAGGGTTTAAAGAAATAGAAACAGACTCCCACAAACAACAAAAACACTAGATAAATGGACAAATGTACACAAAACACAGTAGGACAGTATACACCAACAATATTTATTTCACAAATTGACAATAGAGACAGCACACAGGACACAAAAGCACAAAATCTATGGACACCACACTCTCTACACAGCCACACAGTCTAGAAGAATCATAGACTGCAAAGTGAAAGTGAAAGTACACTGACTGTACATGATCTTTAAACAGGATATCCTATTACATCACTTCCTGTATAAAATGTCCGCCCTTTTTCGCGTTATGCGTCATAATTTTTTACGCATACAGTTTGTGCGTCATTTTTCTTGACGCACAGGAGTGAAAATTAGCCCGCATCCAAATAATAGTAAATAGCCTGTACAATTATCTGGATGCGGCCTAATGTTCACTTCTGTGCGTAAAAAAAAGAAGAAGCAAATTAAGTATTGGTGTACAAAAAATGACGCATAACGCTAGCAACGTCAAAATTTCAGTGCATGAACTAGTTTTGGGCTTTTTTTCTGTTTTTCTGTTATGTTACATTTGGGACACATTAGAGATAGCCTGATGGCACCCACTATGGTGTTGATGGTGTATGTTCACATGTGTGACATCATACTGCAGCGGACCATGATCCGCCACTTCCTTCACAGTATTTTGACGGTTGGCTGACGCACTAGATGGCCATATGTGTGGCCTACATATATGTATTGCACAAATTGGGCATGTTTGGCATCAGGAGAGGATAGCAATGTGACGCACATGTACAATACCTAAATGCCTTTGGCTCAATGTGTGTGCTGTGGCAACTAATTTATTTGTTGACCAACTGTGTGTGTATCACATGATGCATTATTGAAATGAGAGAGGACATGTGTTAGTCATACATGTAGCAACATCCGTAATGTGGACTTCCAAGATTTAGGGTAATGTAGACACCACATATGACAAAGCATGCACCAGATAGATGGCAGACGCTTGTTCATGTCAATGGTCCACATTTTCAACATCCTATGTCCTAGAGTTTTGGTAACAGCTTCCTAGGCACTGGTTGGTGAATCCCACAGTGAGTCATACACATGCATTGAGGAAGTGGGTACCATGTTGTTTGCCCAGACAGACAAAGGTGAATCACAAATGTATGATGACACCAGAGTTGAGGTCATATAAGTGAGCCCCAACTCTCAAGTGGCTGTGGTGGACCAGCAGACGAGGTAGCACGTGTCCACATATTTCCAGTGATCAATTGCACCTAGGTGTCTTGTTCATGTGTGTGGTCCAATGTTGATCCTGTATATTTTTTGGGGTGTAATTTGTCACAGTTCGGTCCAGGACTCATCATGGGTCAGTGGCAGCTATTCCTGTATCTACTGAGTATCTTTTGTTGATCAATGTGAGTAAAGTGGATGTGGACATGAGAACCTACATGGGGATGGTCCCACCCTGTCACTAAAGACGTGTAATGAGACAGTCAACAGGGCAACCTTGGTGTGCTGAGTGAGATAATGTCTCAGGTTTCATGTTCCGGCAGGTGTCATTGCAACATTTGTACACAGGTTAGCCTCTGCAATTCCCACTGCATCTGGGAACATCATAGCCTCTGTGCTGATTATTCCCGCAGCCCTGGGACACTGTCACACTTTGTCATTCATGCATAAATGAGACCCAGGCAAGGGATGGGCCATGAATTTTGGTTTTCACAGAGGATTTAACTCATATGGTACAGTTAAAAGGCAGATGATGCTATACTATGTATTTGGGTATGCACTGAAGAAGCACATGCCCAAATACCCCCTGATGAATGAGAGGTTTGCTAACGCAAGTGTGGTACATATGTAGACACAGGGATACTTTAGTGTGACGCACAGACAGATGCCAGTCAGGCTGACGGAATGCAGGGTGAGTCAGGATACAGCAATTTGACAAGTTACATAATCAGTGGTCTGACTAAGACTGTTTGGAGGATGAACTAGACAGTTGACATGTCAAACTGTGTATGTCCTGTGTTTTTGAAGGTGACAAATGAACCCAAGGGCTGTGTTACACGGCTTAATTAGTATCAATGCTTAACGGTGTATTTGACAAAATGGCAACTCCTATGCTGTTCCAGGCATCAGCAGGGGCAGTGCTTGTTGAAATGGGTGGTGTGCATGGAGGTGATCACAGGTGTGGACTGCATCTGTTTCTCACAAGTCCTATAGGTGAGATTTGCATTCTAATGGCCAACAGACATTTTCACACGGGAAGCAATCTACAGGTGCTAACAGGGCTTGGAAACTAGAAGCCAGTGTATTAATTGACCTGACGTCCATGCAGTCAGATGTTCTATGACAATGGCATACCATAGGAAAGGGTGTAGCACACTGGATTGCTATTGACAAGCTGTGTGTGTAGAGGAGGGAATATCAGGGTACAGATCTTAGTATTCCAGGGACCTCTTCAGACAGGTGGGTTGTGACCAGGTGCATGGGTGTGTTAGGAGTTAGGAAATGGGCTGACATGTACATGGAATGTCATGTGCGCAATGCTGCTCATGTGTGGCACTTGTGCTGTCTATGTAGTGATTCTATGGAACTCTGGTCACAGATAGTCCTTGCAAATATTGGATGCAGTTGGACTTACTGCTGTCAAGGGTCTGGTCAGACATTCCTGTTAGTGATGCAAAAGCACATCAACTGCCTCATGTATGAGGCTTGTTTTCCCCTTCTTGAGTGATGGTGTCTTAGTTGTGTGCCATATGCTGCGTTGGACCTTGATTTCAACATGTATGTGTGAAATAGGTGTGGTCCTCTGCTATTGGCCTTCAAAGGAGAAATGTACATGATATATGTCATTTACAGTGTGTGTGTATGTGACCATTGTATGTTACGCATCACATTAGCTCTGGGATTTTCAGTGTCCTAATCGGTATATCAGCAATGCTCCATGAGGCAACACTCTTATTCTGATAATTAGAGATGAAGGTGTGCAAAAATGAATAGCCAAACGATGATATGGTGATTATTATAGGTGTTAATTTAAATTAGTTCATAAAGTGGTGATGGTGATTATATTTAAAAGAAATTGTTCACGATATGTTGCGTATACCAGCGGCCTTGTTCTGTAGTTCCCCCTCATGTTGCAGGCCACCATCCTCCTCTTCCTCCTCTTCAGGCATGTGTGGCTCGGGTTCCAGGAGAGGAATGTTCCTTTTGATGCAAATGTTGTGCAGAATAGCACATGTTAGGATGATCTTACAGACCATCTCCGATGAATATAGGAGGCTACCACCAGTGGGGGTGAGATGATAGTTCCACACACAGATTCATTTTGACAGTGTTGTTAACACGTTCATATCAATGTACCCTGGACATCCCCTACCTTTAGACTTATGCAATGGATTCATGTAAACGTCATTGGGACACTTACAATTTGCAAGGTGACATTTAGGCAACCCACTCCACACGTTGTGATCTTTCACGTCTTAACATTAGACTGTACACTAATTTCCGATGTGTGACAGGTTCAATGGTGACCTAAGAAACATGCCTAGCGGTGTCACGACCTCAGTGTGTTCCTGTCAACATGTTGCTGTTGTGGAGAATGTGGTGTGTGTCCTAGAGGGTTGCTGTGCAGTGTGTATATAAGTAGGTTTTTGTACTTGCCAACAAGTAGTCCATTGCCATACCGTCCATCCTGGAAGTGTTCATTGATGGTGCAGTGACGGAAGATGAATGAGTCATGGACACTCCCAGGATATTTAGCCACGATGTTGGGGATCAATCCTTGGTGATCGACAATGGCCTGCACATTGATAGAGTGTGTGTGCTTCCTGTTGAGGTAGAGATATTCAGTTGCAGCAGGTGGCACAAGGCGTACATGTGTGCAGTCGATTGCACCCAGGACGTTTGGGAACCCACTAATGAGGTAGAACCCCTGTTTTGTTTCCTGCTGCTTCTGCAGTGTGTTAGGAAAGCAGATGTGGCGGGGTGTAAGTCCAATGATGGCATCCAGTACTTTTGGCAAAAAAGCAGAGAATGCTGGTTGTGATATTCTAGCAACCAGGGCACCAGTTCGTTTGAAAAGAGCCACTTGCCAGCATGTGAAGTATGGCAAGCAGCTTGGTTTCTGTTGGGATGGTGCAGGGTGTCAGCAAAGTGGGTGCCAACTGTGGCTCAATGTTTTGCAGCAGCTGCTGAATGGCCTGCCAGTTCAACCTGTACCTCTGGATGATGTTGTGTTCCCTGAGGCCATGAAGGGTTGTTCTGGGGTGGAATATCCTCTCCTGCCTTCTGCGCTGCCTTTGGGGTCCCTGTTGGTGTGTCATTTTCCGGCTCCGCCTCCCAGCCGTGAGTCATTTTTGCCCGAAAGCAGAAATACGACGCACGGCCGTTTAAGTCCTTTTTTGGACGGGAACGCCTACCTTGAATATCATTAACGCATGGCGGGTTGCCGCATCCAAAAAATGATGCACACGGCGGACTTTTGTCATCCGTGGGCTCGGGCGTCAAAGTTTAAATACGGGGCAACATTTGTGCTGAATGTGTGTCAACATTTTTGACGCACATTTGGTGCAGACGGAGTATAAATATGCCCCACAGTTCCCCCAGCAAAGTTGCAGTATTGTCAAAAGGAAGTAAAATACTTAGGTCATCACATAGAGAAAGGTTCGAAGAAGGTGTCCCAAGAGAGGATTTCAGTAATCATGCAAATGAACCCACCAGTAACACAGAGAGATGCTAGAATGTTTTTTGGAATGGCTGGCTTCTGCTGCCAATGGACTCCGAATTGTTCCCTTTTGTCCAAGCCTTTACTGAGCAGAGAGGAAGCCTGTGCCGAGCCCCAGCTCTGGTAATTCCAGATTACAACAAACGTTTTTCTTTGTTTTGCTGTGAAAGAGATGGTTGTGTGCTTTCTGTTTTGACACAGTTACACGGAGAATCCAACTAGCCTGTGGCTTTTTTCAGCCACAGTTGATCCTGTAGTTGCTGAATTGCCCGGCTGTTTAAAAGCTGTGAAACCTGTGGGTGTTAGCATAAAACAGTGCGAAGGCATTGTCATGGGACATCCCCTGAATGTTTTTGTGCCCCATTCTATTGAAGTTCTTTTGACCCACATGAAGACCCAGTATCTGACCAATGCTTAGTTAACTCACTATGAGCAGGTCATTTTGGGGTCCCCCAATGTCAACATCAAAAGATGTAATGTTTTGAATGTGGCAACACTTTTTCCAATCTCTGTTGGAAATGCAATTGACTGCGAGGATGAGGTAGAGCATGACTGTCTCAACGTGACTTAACTGTGCATCAAACCAAGATCTGATATATAAGATACCCCACTAGATGAAAATGACTACCTCATGTTCATTGATGGCTCCTGTTTAAAAGATACTGATAGAACTCTGAGAGCTGGTTATGCAGTTTGCACAGTCTCAGAAGTGATAGACACTTCATGGCTTCAAGGAGTCTTTTCTGCCCAAGTAGCAGAATTGGTTGCTCTTACTAGAGCATGCTATGCTTCTGAACATCTTAACGTGCCCCTTATCACTGACAGCCAGTATGGTTTTAGTGTCATTCATGTTTTCTGACAGTTATGGTCCCAGAGAGGCTTTATGACCTCTTCTGGATCACCTATCCAAAACAATGACAGGGTTTATCAATTGTTAAAAGCATTACAGTTATCTGTGAAAATTGCAGTCCTCAAATGTGCAGCACATCAAAAGTCAAATGATTACACCGTGTTAGGCAATGCCTATGCTGACCAAGTGGCACGTTATTGTGCTCTCCATGGCACAACCTTTTATGAGGAATGGAGCGATGGAAGAATTATCAGTGAGACAAATCAAAACTTTTTTATGACAGCAATTGATACTTGGGAAGAAGTCAAAAGGTTGCAGGAAGAAGTGCCAGAAGAACGAAGGGGTTGGAATGAAGCAGGTTGTGTTCAGAGAGATGAGGATGAGGTTTTGGTTTCCCATGAAGGAAAAGTAGTGTTGCCCAATAGTTTGGTGCCTCAGATGGATAGGTATTACCACGGACAAGCACACATAAGCAGAGACGCCATGATAAGAACATTCAGACAAACCTGGTTCAACCCCCAATTCACATTGGTTGCAGAAGCAGTGTTACAGATGTGTAACATGTTAACAAATTAATGTAGGGAAATGCACTATGGTTACCCTGAGTCACATAGGTAGATCAGGAGGTCCTTTCAACAGAATGCAACTTGATTTCATTGAATGACTCGTGTGCAACGGATTGAGATATGCTTTGGTTGCATTGCGTTGAGGCTTCCCCAACTCGCAGAAATGACAGCCTTACAGTTGCAAAGCAGCTTTTGAGGGAATTAATACCTCAATTCGGCTTTCTGACTTGTTGGAAATCAGACCGAGGAACTCATTTCAATTATGAGATCATTAAATTGTTGTGTGCAGCTTAACACATTGAGCTAAGATTGCACAGCAGTTACAGACCAGAAGCCTCAGGATTAGTTAAGCAGATGAATGGAAGTTTGAATTCTTGACTGGCACAATTGTGTGCATCTACAACGTTGAAAAGGCAGGATGCATTGCCTCTTGTCCGGATGAGCATGTGCAGCACACCCGACAGAAAGACAGAATTGTCCCCTCACAAGATCATTGTGGGGCATGCTATGAGGTTGCCATCTGTGCCTACAAATGCACTTGCAAACATTACAGATGACTTAGTGCTAGATTATTGCAAAAGACTAGCTGATGTGGTTCCCTCTTTGTCTCACCTGGTTGGAGAAGCAACAGCTCAACCTCAAAAAGCACTGTGCCACGACCTGAGCCCTGGAAACTGGGTTCTGGTGAAGAAGCAAGTAAGAAAGTCATGCTTTGAGCCCTGCTGAAAAGGGCCGTTCCAGATTGACCTAGTTAAGACTGATGTAAAGTGTGCTTGTCTACCGAACTGGGTTCATGCAAGCCGCACACACAAAGTTCCAAGTCCTCTTGATGAGTCAGTGTCTGTTCATCAAAGGTCAGATATAGTGAGAGAAGAAGTCCAGGTTAGCTGAGCTGTGAGGACTGGACTAGAAGCTATCGCTGAGCACGTGCAGTCTAGTAAAAATGTAAGCATGTCAAAAGCAATTGAAGGAGCAGGAGGGTCAAATAAAAATCAGTTGACCCTTACTAGCTCAGAGAATGATGAAATCCCAGCTGCGCCTGAGAAAAGAATTGTGGTTTTAAACCAGTGGCCCGCAAAAAGTACAGACCCATGATAAATGTGCCTCCTGCTACTGCTGAAGTAACTGGAGACTGATCAAAACAACAGTGATATTGAAGGTTGTGCGACAAGGAGGTCATAAAGAAAAAGAGTGCTGAGTTGAAAATACTCCGCTTCTGAATGGCCTTATTAAGCAGCTGGTGATTGGAAGAATGAGTTTGTTGCCTTTTGTGTTGACAATTTGATTCCAGCTGAACACTTTGGAACTTGAAATTGCTTTAGAAAAGAACTTTGAAATCACATTATTTTCTGGAGTGCTAATATGGGATTACCAGATGGTCTATTATTAGAGACATTTTAACTTTTAATAGTGATTTTGAACATTTGCAAAGAGAAAGAAAATCTCTTGAACTTTCTAGAAGGTCAAGAACTTTGTAAATGAGTATAACAATTTGAGAAGATACATTTTTGATTTTTGCTTTCCTCACACAGAGAAAAGAAAAGAAGCTGTAAACTAATTGATAGCTGCTTTTGCATTTTTGATTTATATTTTTAATTCAATATTTTTGGTCTGAGTCTAGACAAATCATGAAACCTGATAAAGGTAAAACGAGTAACTGCAAGTAGGTTTGTGTCGGATTAGCAATAGTATGTGTGATTGTGAGCATTTTATTGATATTTGGATTGAGTCTGCCAGTGAAAGAGAGTATAATTACACCAATGGTAGGAGATTCAAATACAGAACAAGATCACCTATATGAGGATGAGAGATTGTTTCCCACTGACGATTCTAAGAGAGATTGGTTGTCCAATGTGTTTTAAAAATTGTTGTATGAGTATATCGACACCATAGAGGTGCATGATTGTTATGTTTGTACAGAGATCCCTTCATCAGTTCAGGAAGGAATCACTTATCACAGCTTCCCACTAACATGGAATTTCTTGCAGTCTGTTCCTAACATGGTTGTATGACCAGGAGTATATCTAATACTTCTATCCCAATTATGATCTTGTGTTTTCTTTTGTGCCTATCAAGCAGCAATTGAGTAGTATTGCTAAAGCCAAAAACATTGAAATTGTAGGAAGTTTCTTTGAACCGACCCTGACTTTTAGAACTGCAATGCACACAAGAACAATTTAACCTGCATTCTTACACCTGTAGGAAAGGAGTTCACTGGACAAGTAGATGTTAGAAGGGAATCAATGAAAGCAAAGATAGGAAAAAGGAGTGGTTTTACAAGACTGGCAAAGCGATCCTGCACTCACTTCAGGCAGCAATAAGCAAGGACATGTAGCTTTAGATTGGCAACACGTAGTTTAAATTGTGTATATAAAGACCTAAGACACAGACAGACACATATTTTGTAGGTACTAGTAAATGTAGTCATGTATTTTTGTTTAAGGGTGTTTGGACCTTTATGTTGAATGGACAAGATCCTGCCTTACTTGGTGTTTATTTCATTTGTGTAAAACATGCATATTACAAACTGTCGAAGCTATGCTTCTAATGGATACGAGATGGTTGCTGTGAGATCAATGGCTTTGCAAAATCATCTTGTGTTAGACATCTTACTGGCAAAGGAGGGCGGAGTCTGTAAAGTTTTGCTTGTGCAACATTGTTGCAAGCACCTAGCAGACAGTAGTAAGGAGATAAGGAAGTTTATCGCTAATATTACAAATCTGAAACATGACCTGAAAGAACTGACAGCTGCCTGGGAGGCAATAGCTAGTGGGTTTTCCACCATTGGAAAGTGGTTTGGAAACCTGGGTAAGGGAGTACTAGGAATGATCTTGAGACCTGTGTTGATTGTTGCATTGAGTGCCTTAGTTGCACTTGGATAATATAAAATATACAAATTATGGAAGGAGAAAAGAGCTAGGAGAAGACAGAGGAAGGAAGAGAAAGAAATGTGAAGGATGAGAAGCGTTTATTATTCTGATCTCAAGAAAATTGAGAATTAGCAGACCTTACCAGAAAAAGACATCAAACCTTTGAGTTGTTCCATTGAAATTAATGTGTTCTTTTTGTGATGACATAGATTGCCGTCAGAGGCGGGACTGTTGGAGCGTAAATTGTAGTAATATTTTTAGTGACCCAGAAGTCAGCAGAAGGTGACAAATTATGGCCCTCATTATGAACACGGCGGTAAACCCTGCACCACCGGCGGCGGCGGTAAAAACCGTTGTGTGGTCCGGACCGCCAAATAATGAACCACCTGAAACACAGGCATCCTGAAAGCCACTCACCGTCAGCCGACAACGACGGCAGAGCCCACCCACAAGCCGATGAAAAGGTCCTCCCCGCCCATCAAATAATGAAGCATTAGACTGCCGTCAGCTCCGGGGCGGGAACCACCGCCACGCAAAGCCAGGCAGAAACAAACCAAATATAAGGAAACACTCACCGGAGGCTCACACAACACGCTGAAGCAGCCATGGATAGAGAGTTGCAGATCATGCCAGCCCTGCTCCTTGCCATATACCTCCATGACCGAGACCGCCGACGAAGACGACGACGGTTAGTACTGCAACCTACGAAACAAGGGAAGAAAGGGCACAGTTACATACCCACCCACTCCACCCACCCTGCAAGGCTTCACAACCCTTCACAGCAGCACAAGCCATGCACCCCACAGCAAGAGGTACTTACCCAACACAAGACAAATACAACCTGTCCAAAGTACATACATGTGCCCCACAAACAATGAAACGAGAGACCACGAATCCAGAGTGTGCCTCCAACAACACAGGCTACACATTAACCTTTATTATGCTCACTGAGCAACCGAAGTGCATATAAGGACAATGGCCAGTCCATCTGAAGACAAGTCCGATGGGCCCCAACCTGACTCCCACAAGTGCTTCGGTACTCCACCACAGGCCTTAAATTCATTTTTTGGAAGGGAACGCCTACCTTGCATATAATTAACGCAAGGCTGGTTCCCCCTTCCAAAAAATGACACACATGGTGGAATTTTGACACCCGCTGGGTCGGGCCTCAAAGTATAAATATGGGGCAGGGTTTGCACCGATTGTGCGTCACAATTTTTGACGCACATTCGGCGCAAACAGAGTATAAATATGCCCCTTGGTGTCTCCGTCTTCTCTGCAGGGCTTCAGGTCAGCAGTCCTTCTTCATCTTCAGTTTGCAGGAATCTATCTTCCTTGGTTCTGGGGGCCCCTAAATACTCAATTTAGGGGTGTGTTTAGGTCTGGGAGGGTAGTAGCCAATGGCTACTAGCCCTGAGGGTGGCTACACCCTCTTTGTGCCTCCTCCCGTGGGGAGGGGGTCACATCCCTAATCCTATTGGGGCAATACTCCATCTGCAAGATGGAGGATTTCTAAAAGTCAGAGTCACCTCACCTCAGCTCAGGACACCTTAGGGGTTGTCCTGACTGGCCAGTGACGACTCCTTGTTTTTCTCATTATCTCCTTCAGCCTTGCTGCCAAACGTGGGGGCAGTGGCCGGAGGGGCGGGCATCTCCACTAGCTGGGATGCCCTGTGGTGCTATAACAAAGGGGGTGAGAAGCACCTCCACCCAGTACAGGCTTTGTTCCTGGCCACAGAGTGACAAAGGCACTCTACCCATGTGGCCAGAAACATGTCTGGTGTGTGGCAGGCTGGAAAAAACTAGTCAGCCCACACTGTAAGTCGGGTATGATTTCAGGGGGCATCTCTAAGATGCCCTCTGGGTGTATTTCACAGTAAAATGTACACTGGCATCAGTGTGCATTTATTGTGCTGAGAAGTTTGATACCAAACTTCCCAGTTTTCAGTGTAGCCATTATGGTGCTGTGGAGTTCGTGTATGACAGTCTCCCTGACAATATACTCTTATGGCTACCCTGCACTTACAATGTCTAAGGTTTTGCTTAGACACTGTAGGGCCATAGTGTTCATGCACCTATGCCCTCACCTGTGGTATAGTGCACCCTGCCTTAGGGCTGTAAGGCCTGCTAGAGGGGTGACTTATCTATGCCATAGGCAGTGTGAGATTGGCATGGTACTCTGAGGGGAGTGGCATGTCGACTTAGTCATTTTCTCCCCACCAGCACACACAAGATGGCAAGCAGTGTGTCTGTGCTGAGTGAGGGGTCCCTAGGGTGGCATAAGACATGCTGCAGCCCTTAGAGACCTTCCCTGGCATCAGGGCCCTTGGTACCAGGGGTACCAGTTACAAGGGACTTACCTTGATGCAAGGGTGTGCCAATTGTGGAGACAAAGGTACAGTTTAGGGAAAGAACACTGGTGCTGGGGCCTGGCTAGCACACTTTCAAATCATAACTTGGCATCAGCAAAGGCAAAAAGTCAGGGGGTAACCATGCCAAGGAGGCATTTCCTTACACCAACCACTACACACTTCCATGGCCCCAATCCTCCTACTCACCTGTACCTCTGGCCATCCGTAGAGCTTGGCGTACAGGGGCAGGACCCCTTCCACAATCCTCTCCAATTCCTCTTGGGTGAAGGCCGAGGCCCTTTCCTCTGCAACACGTGCCTCTTCCATGACCAGAGGCAGGACACAGCAGTACACTCAGTGGCGTACCTGCTTGCACGAGATCAGGGAGCCAAGTGAAGTTGGGGTGATAAGTTCATGTACGTACCGCAGCGGTGTGCACCCTCACCTCCGCCGGCGATCATGATATGCTAGGATTCCCTATTGACATCCATGTTAACCAATGAATTTGCGCACGGCGTTAAACACCGCCTTACGCTGTTACATCAACCGCTAGTGGTATGAGGTCACTTCCACAATGACAGTTCAGGATTTTATAGGGCAGAAATTTTGGCTAAAACTACGCATTTGTAAAACTCCCATCTGCACAATGCAGGCCCTATTGTTCCCCAAACACCCATAGGCATGTGACAATTAACATAACCTCACCTGACCAGCCCTGATCTATCATTGTGGTCAAGTTGCTGTTATGTTACACACATTATGCATTAGTGTTGACGACAATCATGCCAGCAGTGCTGAATGACTAGCAATGCATGCCGATGTGTGTGTGTTCCTCACACATGTTTTCTACTCCTCCTAGGTACAGACCCTTGTGGCGAGGAAGGGCCCCATCAATGTACAGACCACTTGTGGATTTGCGGACCATGGTGGAGCGTCACATCATTATCAATTACAGACTCACTCGTGCAACTATTCTTGAAATTTGTGCATTACTTGATCTTGCACTGACTCCAGCAAATCGTAATCAGCATGCCATCCCTACTGAAGTGCCGGTGCTCTCTGCACTCCATTTCCTGGCCACAGGCTCATTTCAAGTGACAGTGGGCATCTGTGCAGGGTTTTCACAGCCAATGTTTAGCGTTATACTGTCAAGATTCATGAATGCATTTGTATGACACCTGCAGTCCTATGTGAGGTTTCCCCAAAGTTCTGACCTCCCTACCATCAAGTCGGACTTCTATGCCTTTGCCAACATAACCCATGTGATAGGTGCCATCGATGGCACCCACACAGCTATCATCCCCCCAAGAGTCAGTGAATAGGTGTACAGAAACAGGAAGAACTTTCATTCCATGAACATTCAATTGGTCTGTACTGCAGACCAGTACATCACACATGTGAATGCCATGTTCCCTGGTTCAGTCCATGATTCATTTGTGCTGAGGTACAGTAGTGTGCCACACAAGATGGATCAACTACAAGAGGACAGAGGGTGGATCATAGGTAGGTGTTTCTGTCACTTATTGCCACCTAACAGACAACCAGACTGTCTGCCTCTGAGGCTTGTCATTTAAAGTTGTGTTGTGCACCTTTTTCTTGGTGATTCTGGCTATCCCAACTTGCGTTGGCTCCTGACACCAGTGAGGAACCCTGGAACGGATGCAGAGAGGAATTACAATGAGGCCCATGGTCGTACTAGGAGGGTGATAGAGTGCACAATAGGTCTCCTGAAGGCTAGATTTCGTTGTCTACATATCTCTGGCAGTTCCCTGGCCTATGGGCCTGAAAGGGTGTGTAGAATAGTGGTGGCCTGCTGCATGCTGCACAACGTGGCTGTGAGAAATTCTATCCCCCTCTTGGAGGAGGAGGGTGCTGTACCAGCTTCCTCAGAGAGGGGATGAGAGTGATGGTGATGATGAGGAAGTGGAAGATGTAAATTCCAGAACCCAACTGATACAACTCTACTTCCAGTAACTATGTGGGACAATTGGATGAGATTGGTGTCTGTGCATCATACTGTCCGGATGCCTTGTCATCTAGTGGGGTGTTGGGTCGATACTAATTGCCACTGTGACTAGGTCTGCATAGGACAGATTACAATTTAGTCTATTATTTCAACACATATTTAGGCACAACAACATGTAAGGCGTGTGGTGCTTTTCATGCTACTCTGATACAAATAAATGAGTTCTCAGTTCTCAACCAGTTGCATCCACACTTCACTTCGTTCACACTTAATGACAGGGGACATAGTAACAGGTGAAAATGTGTTTTATTGGGTGCAGGTATAAAATCGTTCAGATTACAGTGATGGGAGTGGGCTAATGTTGGTTATCAAAAATGGCAACATTGTGGCAGCATTGTTGGCAGTATTGATAGGTCCATCCATGCTTACATGAGTTTGTATTATTTCTGGCACTGCTTGGTGGTTGATTGAGTGGGACACTTGGTGGACAGTATTTTTCAGAGTCACTTCTTAGAGGGGGCTTTGTTCTTGGCAGGTGTTCCTGTGCCATATCTTGGCCTGAGGGTCCGTTTGGGCACCTGTTGTTGGCCTGTAGGGGTTGAGATGGATGTCCCTTGTGTGTCCTCAGAGGGTAGTACATGTGAAGTTGATGCTGATGCTCTTGTTGTCCGGTCTGTCTCCTGTGCTGTAGTGGGGGCTTCATGTTCTGTGCGGGCCTCAGGCTGTGTTTGGACAAGCTGCAGCAGCGCACCTGGTAGGCTGGCCATTGTGGCATTGTGCAGTTTCCACTGCTCCATGGACTCTTGGTGGTGTGCTTGCTGCATCCTCTGACTGCTCCAGGGTGGATACTGTCTGGGCCAATCTGTCCTCGGTATGGTGGTAGTCTCCTAGGACCTCAGAAATCACATCTTGGGCTGTAGCATACATCCTGTGGCCTCCCCCCTGGGCCACTGATGCCCTCCCACTGGGCCTAGCCCCCTGTGTCCCCTGCACAGTTATGCGGTACCACTTGTACTGGGGCCATTGTCTTCCTGCCTGTTGGTAGGGGATGACTGTGGCCTCTGTACTTGTGTTCCACCAGTCTGTGGCCTGGATACACAGGTGTGGGGACGGTTGCCCTGGGCTGTTGTTATTGGCTGGGTGGCAGGGGTGTTAGTGGTATCCTGGGTGGGGCTGCTGGATGGTGACAGGCCAGGACTGTGTGAGGGGCCAGCCTGATCGTCAGTGTCCAGGGTTCCATACCCAGTGTCCCGTGAGGTGCCTCTGTCTCCCTGTGGGGCACTGCCACTCTTTGTCCTGTCCGTCAGAGTGGCATGGGTGGTGGTGCCTGTTGCTGGAAATGGACATGTCTGTTACATTAACATGGTTGGATGGGGTGTAGAGGCCCGGGCGGGTTTGTGCAGCTTACACACTTTGGGGCCATGCAGGATGCTTTGGTGAGGTTAGCATTGCTTTTAGCTGAGGATGTGGAGGTACAATGTGGGTGTTATAGGTCATTGTGTTTTCTTAGAGGGGTGGGTGGCTGTGCACAGGGGGAGGGATGTGGCCCTGTTAGTGGGTTTGTGGGCATGCAGGGGGAGTGGATTAAGTGCTTGTGGGCTGGATGGGGTACTGGTCCTGGTGGGTGTTGGAGGGGTGGGGTGGTGCATGCATTACAGGTGTGATGGATATGGGTAATTGTAGACGACTTACCCGAGTCCATTCCTCCAGTGAATCCAGTGAGGCCCTCAGGGTGGAGGATGGCCAGTACCTTTTCCTGACACGCCGCGGTGCACTGCGCGAGCCGAACACGTGGCGCTGAGATGCGCCGCGCCGCCAGTCTCTCTTGCAGCATTCAAGGCCCCAAATTGGGCATGGGGCCTAGTTTCTTTTCAGGGCAGCACGCCTCCCTGCACATATAAACTCTCCCCCACTCACCTGATATTGTTGTCCTTCCTTTCTGTCGCCCTCATTTGTTCTTCCCTTCATGTTTTTCCTTCTTTCCCATTATTCCCCTCTCTTCCTAGCATGCATTGGTTCCCTCCTCCCTATGGTTCCTTGTCCATTACTTTCTATGTGTTTCTTCCCTATCCAATATGGTGTCCTTGCACTTCCTGTTGGTCGCTTCCTGTTTTATGGGTATTTAAGGGCTGTAATTCTTTTCCTCCTTGCGCTGCAACACTTTCTGTTTGGATGGTGTCTTCGCTCCTTCGCCCTTGTGTCAGATACTGGTTACACCTTTGTTCCAGAGTTTTCCTGTTCATTTTTGATCTTATATTTTACATATTGATTTTGCTCTTGTTTCAGGAAATTCCTTTTTGAGGTTTTTTTCCCCCTTTTTAGTGTTTTTTTCCCTCTGGCACTACTTCTGAAGGACACGGGCTGCCCTTGGCGTTCCTATCGCCTGCAGCACCGTGGCTACCAGAAAGAGTCGCCCCCTACCTGGGCCAAGGCCGAACATTCAAGAATAAGAACCTTGTCACTCGTTCAGCGGACTTCAGGCTCAAGCAACGCGTAAGGCGTGACATTTCCTCCCAGTCAGTGTCGTCGGGTGGTGTTCTGTACTGCATTGTGGTGCCTAGATGCCATGGACCTGACCTTCCCCCGCAGGTCGTTCCATCTCTTGCAGATGTCGTCCCTGGTGCGTGGATGGTGTCCTACTGCATTGACCCTGTTGACTATTGTCTGCCATAGCTCCATCTTCCTGGCGATGGGTGTGTGCTGCACCTGTGCCCCGAATAGTTGTGGCTCGACCTTCAGAATCTCGTCCACCATGGTCCTTAGCTCCCTTTCTGTGAAGCGTGGGTGTTTGGGGGGTGCCATGGTGAGTGTTGTGAATGGTGTCTTGTGTGGATCTAGGTGAGGGTGCTCTTGTGTGGTTGGGTGTTATTATCGTGGATTGTGGCGTTCGGTGTCTGCTTCTGGTGTTCTTTGTCTTCGTTGGCCTACTTTTGTTGCAAAGGATTGTGGGGTGTGTCTGTGAGTGTTTTATAGTGTTGTGGATGTGTGTCAGGTGTGTGGGTTTCTAAGTTATCCAATGTGTGCACTTCTTACTGTTCGGTCCACTTGCCGCCCGTGGCGGTCTGCACCACCAATGGTCATTCGCCTTCCACCGACCATCGCAGTGATTTGTACATCGTTATTTGGAGGGCGGGGTGTTGGTGTGCTCGGCGGTTGCCAGGTGAGAGATCCAGCATTTCCGTCAACAAGGTCCTGGCGGTGACTGGTGGAAGGGTGATTTTTGTCGGATTCAGATTTTTGTTTCATTATATGGCGGGTTTCTGTTCACCGCCAATGGCGGTCTTCTGTTCGCCGTCACCATAGCGGTCGATGGTGTTTACCGTCAGGTTCATAATGAGGGCCTATGTCTCATGTTTGACAGCCTAACATAAAAAGCTGCACTGACACGTATTTTAAATGTGCTCATGTTTTCATTTTTGGTGATGACAATTGTGCCTTACTTATTTAACAATGTGCTAGTGAAAAATAAATAATGCCAAAGTGTATTTTAGATTCTAGATGAATTGCTAGTCACAAAACAAATTAGCAGTTTTATTGTTTAATGTGTGAATTATGGCTTCAAAAATATGTGCACATAATATAAATGCACTTCTCTTGTATATCTAATGTGATGCATTAACAACATTTTACCATTTATAATGAAATGTTTTACTTATTCTGATGGTGTATTATTAAAGCTGAATTTACAGTCTGCATATTATGTTTGTTTTATTAACAAGTATTTTAATGCATTGTATATTCCTTGTGTTAGCATAACTTAGGCCTGCAGAACTTGTATTTGCAGTCATGTAAAGTGATGAATCATTGTTCTTTTTAATGTGAGTTTTTTCCCTACGTTCTGTTCCCGTAAGTAGCAATAGATTATTTGTCAATTGCACAGAGACCTTTAGTTTATTGACCTTGGAAAGGAACATTCTAGCCTGTGGACTTAACGTTTCAATTGATATGCGGATTCACATGGAACTGAGATGAGTGTATTTTAAACCCTGGAAATAAATAGAACTGCTGCAAAGGAATAAAAATAAAATTGAACTGTTTGGAGTGCCACGGAAAGATGAGATGATCTCAGGCTATACATGGGAAGTTGGCACACTGTTGCAACCTGACCTTTTATTGACGTTTTGATTAGAAGATGCCACTTTTGCGTAACTTAGTGCCCCCAGATCGACAAATCAAATTATTTTGTGTGTTTTAAATTAGGGGTGGACTCCAAAAGTTTAGCTCAGTCTCTCTGCAGCTCTTCAGACCCTTTGACTCTGTTCAGTTCTCTCTTCACCTTTCCTGATGACAGTTCTGACTGGAGTTGATGCTGATCTAAATGCTTTGCTGATGAAGAATACTTGAAAGCTGTCCCTTGGAGAGGTATATCTCTCTCTGCTGACTGCCATTTCCCTTGACATGTCTTTTTTTCTAGAATAGAATTTATCATGCTGACACTCTTTTTATTTTTCTAGATAGAATTCCATAGTGTGAGATATATTATTTTTCAAAATACTTTTGTCTTCTTCCCACATATGTTTGCCCCCTCACTTGCATTTCCTAATTTAGTTAGCTGTAGGGACAACCTAGTTCCAGCCCTAAAGTTGCATACTCTGCTTAAATTGAACTTGACAAATGTTGATACAATCTGACCTGAGATATCTTTCTGTGTCGCAGATAATTTAATTAATGATATGTATAATTCTTCTTGAATGCTTAATTGTGTTGAAGTTAATCTGATTAAATTTGTTTACTCGCTTTGGGCAGTCTATGCTGCTTGTGCATATTTATAATTCGATTTTTTTAATTGCCTTCATGACACTAACTTTGTGGTTATAAAATAAAGCTTTGAGCCTTTTCATTGATTGTTTTCCTTCCATTGCCACATTGGTCATGGTGTTTAAGTAATTGTGTATGGTTCACCACACTTCTTTCTGGGTCAAACGGTCCATCGACCTCAGTGAAGTGGTTGATTCCTGTGATGGATGAAAATGTGCTTGCAGTTTATCCATTGCTCACCTTTTACTTCAAGGATGTCTACACACCAGTGTAGAGAAATTCTGGGACCACATGCATAATCAGGGCGGAGGAAAAAACTTTGCTGCTGCAGCCTGAGAGGTGGAGGTAGACTACCCTGCATATAGGTAAACTGATTTAAAAAAAACATTTTATCAGTTTTTTGTAACATTCAAAGCATACCATACATGAAGATTGTGTATAAACAGTGGCATCTTTGAGGCACAGCCATAGCAGGAGCCCATCTCCCTGCCTACCCAAGATCCAGTAATGTATCAAGCTAGACATGACCATGATTTGTTGGTCCTAACAAAGTTGTCCTGTCATACATTCTACTAGGATCATGTTCCCTTTGCCCTCTTACAGGTCTGATAGGTTTTCCACAGACCCCACATTTTGTCTAATTTATTTAGTAATCCCTGTGCTTGGTAGAACATTCTCTCAGTTTGGATGCACCAGTCCACATTACGGGTCCATTGAGTCATGCAGTGTACTGTCCTGCTGCCCCACAATTGTATGATATTCCTCTTGATCGCCATCAGTGCTAAACTGTGGAATATAAGAGATATTGGGTATAGTCTGCACCCCCCACATACCTAGCACACCACCTGCGCCGGAATATCAATGGATTGTCCCGAGTTCCATTCCGTATGGCCCTGCATGTCCTGCTAGTAGGCCTGCAGTTCGGGGCATTCCCACAAGGCATGGACCACTGTGCCTTTGTAACTGCACCCCCGGAGGCAGCTACCTGTAGGGATCCTGTCCATTTTAAGTAATCTGGTTTGTATATAATGGTATATGCATTATCTTAAGCTGAATTAGCATGAATTCTTCTCAAACTGCAACTTTCCTTGAGTATCTGCATGCTGCCTGCCAATCTGACTCTTCAATTATCCCTAAGTCGTGCTCCCACCCATCGTTTACCTTATCCTGGGCTGTACACTGTTCAGGATGAGTGTTGTGTAAACCTGTTAAAATGCATGTCTATGCAGGGGAGGCATCAACATCCTATATTTTAGCAGGGTTTCGTTGGGCAGCTCTCCCAGGTGTGACATGTATTGGCCAAAGCATGTTTTCCTGGGAGACACATAAATATATGCGAGTTCGATAGTCTGAACTGCTCACAGAGCTCTTCAAATTATATTATATCTTTCCCTTCCAGCCAACTGTCTTTGTGTCATCTTTCCATATCTCGGCCACTGGACTTCAGAAATCTAATTGCTGCATCTCTATGATGACAGCAATTAGATGGGTACTTGAAGTGCCCTTCGGTGTGAAAAGGTCCCTACCCTGGCTTTAATGAATTAGCAGGGTGTCCCACTAGGCTCACAACAACTGAGAGGACCAGATCCCATCACAATATGCATTACAAATTAAAGAGATAATTCTTAAACATAAACTGAAAAACATTCCAGCCCTTGCTCTGATGATAGTGGTATCAGTGAACTAAGAGGCACATCAGGCGTCATGTGTGCCCTCTATGTGGGCTTGATTATTATTAAACATGAGCAAAATTATAGTCTATTACATCAAGTACAACAGGTGTCAGTACGACACACACCCTGAGTGCGTGTGTTTGAAAGTGCTATGATGTGTGGTAATTATCAAAATGGAGACTTGTGAAGTAGAGCATTTGCCTTGGGATCACACAATTTAGATATGCAGGGAAGCTGGGATTGACCCTAGGTATTCCAGTTAGCTTTCCACTGTGCCGTTCAGCCACTAGATGGGGATCTATTTATGACATTAAAGCATAATGATTCATCTTTAATTCTTAGAGGATAAGACTAGACTGTTAGTGACAGGCAAGGTCAGCATTGTATTTCTGGCAGTTTTACATTGAGCAAACCTTGACCATAGACAAAAGAGCACTTCACAATAGACACAGCCTATGTTAAAGAGTTTTTCCGGTACAGGGAGATTTGCCTAGATTCAAAGGATGCTGAGCTGAGGCTGGAATTTGAGCCTGACTCCCCATGATGCACTTTGGGCAGCTGTTGCCAATAGGCCACATCCCCTCCTGTGAAAGATCAGGACAGAACCAGCAAAAGGAGGGTAAAGATAGGAGAGAGATGAAAAATGAAGTGTAGAACATGAAGGAGGGATGTGGATGTAAGAGGGGTACAACAAGCGAGAACAGGTTGGGAAAAAGGTAGAGGTTGATATAAAGGGAGCAGAACCAGCAAACAAAGTTAAAACTAGAAGGAAAGATGAAAGGAAAAAAGTAATGCATGGATAGAAGAAATAGATATAAAAGACAGACCCCTCATGAGAATTTAAGTTTCAGGGAGAGGGAATATGGAAGGTGGATGTAAGAGCCCAGGGCCACCAAGAGGAGGTAAAAGGCTCAGGGAGTGAGGCAGGGGAGAGGTAGACAATAAAGGAGTAGAACCAGCAACACAAACTTACTCCTCACACACATACAGCGCACTGCACAACATAGGACCTACATACATCAAAAGCTGCCTTCACTTCCACCACCCCATCAGACACCTGTGCTCTGCCTCACTCTCACTTGTATCCACCCAAGTATCCACAAAAGCAATACAGGAGGCATAGCCTTCTCCCACATTGCTCCCAAAACATAGAATGCCCTCCTACTACACTTTAGGGCCTCCTCAATTCCACAAGAAGCTGAAGACCTGGCTCTTTCACTAACTTGTCACCGACCACGCATTCACCCCACAGACCCACACCGATACACTTGTTCCAGTGCCTGGATACTCTATTGGGTAATAAGTTGCACTCTACAAATCCAGCTAAGATAACACCTAACATAAAAGTGGCTGGGGAAAGAGGAGAGTTGATTAGTACAGCAGGGAGGTGAGAGATAGGTGTAATAGGGCCAGAATCAGTGAGAAAGGTAAGAGATGGGGGGGTGATGTGTAGTTCAGAGTAGGGAAGGGAAAGGTGGGTGATAGAAGAACAGAACCCGAAAGAGAAAGGATGAAGCTAGATGATAGATGGGCACAAGAAGCGCATAATCTACAAGATAATGTTAAAGGCAGGGGAGAGATGAGAAGAGGAGAGAATGGAGGGGAGAGATTGGTGTAAGAGTGACAAAATCAGTGAGAAAAGTAAAAGACTTGTTGAAACATGAAAAGTAGATCAGGGAGGTGGAGGTCAATGTAAGAGAGGCAGAATATGCAAGAGAAAGTAAGAACAGAGAAGGAAAGAAAAAGGGAAGAGGTCTATGTGAAATGGACAGAACTAGCAAGAGAAGATAAAAGTAAAGGGGAGATGGAATGGAAATTGGTGAATTTGGGATGGCAGAATTAGCAGAAAAGATGTGCAGAATTACAATGGACTAGCCAGGACAAGCACAGTATGACTTGCACCTCCTCCCACAAGAAATAATCAGGGAGTGACATTGAGGCTCTGGAGCACCATTAGAATGGGCCTCCTGTAGCAGGTGAAGAGAAGGGGGAGTTTACAGGAGAAGGAGGCTTGCGTGGGCTGAGAAGTAGGGGCGCATTCCATAGAGTACATCAATGGACATGGAGTAATCTGCCAAACATTGCTCCTGTGTGACTAGGCAGCCAGTAGATTCAGGGAGGTAGATCTTACATTTGAGGTTGGAAGATGAAAAGTGTAAGGTTTGGTTGCCTGTGGCGTGACGGGAGTGACATGTGGATGATGGCAAGAGTCTTGCAAGGGTCTTGTATTAAATTTTCTCTTTAGCCAAGATCCAATGGAGTTACCTGAGGGCAAGCATAATTTGGCTATTAGTTCTTAAGCTAAATGTGAGTGGAGCTGCATGGTTTTGGTCCGTTTGCAATTTGGGAAGTGTCTTCTCAGATATTAGGGACATGTGACTCAAAATGTTTTAAATTGTTATTGTCTGGGATTAATTTAGCTTTATTTTTCAAATCAAGCAACACCTATCCACTATTTATTCCATACTGCTACACTTCCTTTCACTATAGGTGTAAACTCCACATAATGTACTGTAGTAAGCACCTCTTTTTTGTTGCTTTAATATACTACTTTTCTCTTTAGTTGCTGGCTGCCAGTTTAGTTTGGCAGTCTTTTCCCGAGCCCCAAACTGTTGTCCCTGTTTAGTCATCTCTTCTATATATCTTTAAATACGTTCAACTCTTTGCATTTCTGAAAAACGGAGTTTGAGAGCAGTTGCGTTTAGGTGCTTAGGGCTTAATTTAGAGTTTGGAGGACGGGTTACTCTGTCACAAACATGACAGATATCCCTTCGGCCGTATTACAATTCCCATATTATTATTCCTCCTCGTTTTTTGCTTTCTGCAGCACGCATAGAAAGAGCAAAATGTCAGACATGATTTCTTATGTGTGGGAAGGTCTCCCTTCCTGCACATAAACAATCATTTCCAAATGACACTTAGACACTTCTTTGTATGCTGCTTTCTGCAGCACACACAAAAGTGCCAAATCACCATAAATGATTATTTATGTGCAGGAATGGACACCTTCCCACACATAAACAATCACATCCCTCAATGCAGACATCCTTGCATGATGGTGCAAGGATGCGTGCATTGGCGCTGGCAGCTAAATTTAGTGCAAGCACAGGGGACAACACAGGGGTGTGCCATATTCAATTAAATACAGCGCATCCCTGCGTTGTGAAAATGATGGAGTGCGGCGCTGCCAATTTTGGTGCAGCGTCATGCTCCGTCATTTTTCTTTAAATATGGGCCCAAATGCCTTATCTTGAACTCCTCTGGTGTAAAGAGAGAGATGGGGAGTCACTTGAAGTCCCACTATGGAGCTTTGGGACAGTCTGTCTTTGAATTTTAATCTTGCTCTAAGCTGGAAACAGCTAGTGAAAATTTGTGTTATCAGATTAGTTCTGCAGAGCCCAGCTTTTTCACCCACCTTGATTTATGTAATGTATTTCCACTTACTATAGCTTAAAAATATATGTACTTATTTTATTACAGTTATTATTTATATGTTTAGCCATTTTAGTGATAGCCGTTCTAGGTAAGTAGCTTATTTCAAAGCTGCTTCAACACTGCCAGAAAATTAATGGTCAATTAATGTCACTTCCTGTGATGTTGCATCTTAGAGGACCCTCTCATGTTCCTACTCTGTCCGGGGCCCCACAAATCGAGGAACCCGCCCTATACATGAGGCCTGTGTGCCTTCCCCCCTGCATGGTTCTGAGACCCCTTTCTGCAGTGACTCTGATCTCAGAGTAAGGCCCAGGTGTCTACAACCCTGCATGGCCGTATAGAACACTTTTCTGAAGCAACACGAATGTCAGAGTGAAGATCATGTGCCTTCATGCGTGGACTGTTGTGTGCAACAACTTTCTTCAGCAATGTCAAAGAGGAGCCGGCATGTCTGCATTATCGTGTGCCTCCTTTGTGATTCAGCAACATTAACGTGAGCACTAGGCCATCATTACTTCAGTGCTATTCATGTCGGTGTAAGTAAGGCTCGTATGCCTGCACTTCCCCATTGCTGCGTGCATACCTTTCTTTAACAGTGCCAGTATCAGAGTGAGGTCTCAAAGTCTCTCCCCACAACACAGCCACCATAAGGCCATCAGCACGATAGGAAAAACGTGACCCCAGTACCACGTTGTCTCAACTTTGACTGCTCCTTCTTCCCCCAGAAGTCAACTATCAAGAAACTGTGGAGCCGCAGCCTGATCGATCAGGATGGTGGCAAGCAATGCAGGCACTGAACATGGCCCAAGAGAAGCCACACATGTGTAATACCAGCTTACACGTGAAGTAGACACAGAACTGTGCACTTGAGAACATTGATGAGCCGATGCTACATTTGGCTATAGATACACAGTTAAACTGCAAATATATATCAGAGTTTAAAACAATATGTAAACTCTGGAAGACATGGATGAGCCATAGTGTAAAAAAGTACATATCATACATATGTCCTGCCAAAAACAGCTGCTAAATGTACTAAGCGGGCTTCTTTACCATTCATGAAATTTTATATTTTTATCTGAAAATAATTACCCTTCTTGGACATCATGGGGCAGATTTATGAAAAGTGGCGCTGCGCCTAGTGCAGCGCCACTTTTCTTGCGCTCCTTAGAGTCCCCCTAACGCCACCAGCGTAACACCTACGTTTCAAAGCGCTTTAACATATTAATATTATCACACTCAGTGGCACTCTTGATAGGAATCTCGGGTGCATAAAATTTTCCAAAAAGTAGAAGAATTTGAAACCTTGGTAGGTCAGTAAAATGGGTTTTGTAGAAAAACGCATTAAGATAGTGGCCTGTTGTGAGTTATTGTAGTGGATCCTTTGCTACCGTATGTAACCTCTTAAAATGTGTAGCTACGCTGGTGCTATTACAGACTAAGGCCCTCATTATGACCGGATCTGACCGCCGGGCGGCCGCCAATGCAGCCGCACTCCCGCCGCGGTCATTTTGAGATCCCCGCTGGGCCGGCGGGCGGAAACCTGGTTTCCGCACGCCAGCCCAGCGGGGATCTCGGCCACAACATAGCAGTGTTGCGGCCGTGCGACGGGTGCAGTTGCACCCGTTGCGCTTTTCACTTTCTGCATAGCAGACAGTGAAAAGCTGCACGGGGCCCTTTCAGGGGGCCCCTGCACTGCCCATGCCAGTGGCATGGGCAGTGCAGGGGCCCCGGGACTCCCCGTACCGCCAGCCTTTTCCTGGCGGTTCAAACCACCAGGAAAAGGCTGCCGGTAGGGGGACACGTAATCCCCTGGGCAGCGCTGCTAGCAGCGCTGCCCTGGCAGATTAGAACCACAGGGGGCCATTGTGGCGGAAAACTGCGGTCGTAATGACCCGGAATGCACCGCCAGCCCAGCCCTGGCGGTCTTGGACCACCAGGGTTGTAATGACCCCCTGTAATGACCCCCCATATTTTTTAAATGTAAGATTATAAGGCTTTGACAAAATGTTCCTAAAAAAATCACAGTACTCACACCCAAAAGGACTGTTTGGAAAATGAAGTCTGTGCTGGCACACTGAACACATGGGCGCTTGTAACTTTTCAAGTCACCCTTAACTGTTGGGCCTTCTGCGGCTTTCTGACTGCCTAAATTCATGTCATTTTCAAGCTTTGTTACTTTTGCTACAACTATTCTCAGCGTTTGCATTCCAAAGGCACAGATAATTTAAGTACAGATAATAATGATTATCAACAAACACAAAGTTTATGTATCTCATTAGATGACTGTGTCCTTCTGCTGTCCCCTCTCCCTTGCTGATATTCCCCAGAAGACAGTAAGTAACTCGAAAGAGCAGAGAAAGTAAGTGTGAACACTGCGCGCACCTCTGGGATCACCTCAAGACATTAAAATTATGGATGGCACTGGGCACTCAGTGGAGGCAAAGGCCGGTGAAGGGAAGAAGTGGGGACGAGAGGCACACCATCAGCTATCTTACCTGGCACAACCCCCAGAACAAAATTACGAGTTGGTGATTCCAGATTTCGTCTTTGGAAGACATCCGGTAAGTAAATACAGCTGCCAGTTCTCTTTTATTCGTCACATAAGGAATATAAGCTTTGTACTGTGCATTTATTTTTGGAGTTGGGTTAGCACAGTCCTGCAAGATGAATCGCTGCAAAGTTTTCTTTTTATGCTGCTTGATTGAGACCAACGTGATTGCAGGCGGAATTAGAACTGCGGCACTGTTTAGGTACAACTGGCCCATGTTTACAAGGGGCCTGCGTCACCGATACATCACTTTGAGGCATTGGCGGCGCAGGCTCCTGACCCATACCTACAAGGCCATGTAAAGCCACTTTGTGTGGCTTTACATGGCCTTGTAGTTATGGAATAGGGCAATGCAGCGATTGTCGCTGTGTTGCCTTACTTTGTGTTTGGGGAGGCATTTCTGTGGGTGTTGAGCAGTACTTAATTTGAGCGTGGTTGTTGGTATTTTTGGGGGCCGGCACTTATGTTTTTTGCATCAGGCATTTACTGCAAGGAAAAGACACTTATGGGAAATACATAGGAAGAGAAAGACAGAAAAGTGTCAAAAAGGGAGAAAGCAGAAAGCTGCAAGAGTGAGCTGAAGGGGCAGAGAGTGATTGTAAATGAATTAAAGAGGCCTGAGATGTCTTCAGGATTATGCTCCCTCAGTAGTCTGTGTGAGTACATTTAATTGCAGTAGTCGCGAGTTTCAGATGAAAGCTCTGAGCCCCTGCACTTTCTTATTTACAAATTAACCACTGGTGTTGTGTGGGTGTTCTCACGCAACACCCATGGATTTTGAAGCATTCCCAGATTTGTACGTTTTTTGTAAACCTGAGAATGCATCAAACCCTTATACTACCCCAGGAGTGGTGTAGAAGTGACACAACGGGGAGAAATATCTTTATTTGTCCCCGTTTTTTCCTCTTTCTATGTGTGCTGCATTTTGCAGCACAGAGGGAAAGAGGAAAACTCCTCTTGGGACTGTTTTTGTTCAGGAAGCTGCCCAAGAACAATCATCCCTGCAACGCAGGCACTCTTGAACCATGGTGCAAGGGTGCCTGCATTTGTGCGGCAGTATAGGGGATAAGGACAGGAATGCGCCATAACTCGTAGATACGTCTCATTCCTGCCCTTTTGTTTTGACGCAGGGCAACGCAGCAAGGAGGCTTGCTACACTACCCTGTGCCAAAACATTGTAAATACGTCCCTTCCCCTGCTGATTAAGGCTGTAGGCTGCCGCTATTTCAGTGTCCCAGACACCTACCACTTCGAGCCTACCATGCTGCTGCTTTCTGTAAGGCCTGGGCAGGGCATGGCTATTGCCAGAAGTGAAATACAAACTGACGGGGCCCCCTGCAGAACGCGAAGGGGGGCCCCGAGTCTCACACATCTCTCAGATATTCATTAGCCTTGGCCGAATAGGACTCCTTGAAAGGAAAGGATGCCCCCGATCGTCCCAGTGACATCAAGGACGTGTGTTACTCCCCTGGCTATTCCCGTCCATCTGCAGTAAAGCTAACATGGATACAAGACCCTGCACAGTTAAATTATCTTTAGATCATTCCAGAAAGCCTGTCTCCTGGAAAGTCCGGGATGGATAATTAACTCGCTGAGTCCTTTCTGCCCTGCACAGGTCAGGGTACGCCAGCTCCAATGCGAGTTATAGGGAAAGTGAAGGCAAGTGCGCACCGGAGACAGGAGGGCTGGGACCGCACCCGACTCTACTGAATCCCCCACTGTACGCAGCACGCTGTTTCTACGGCATCACCGGTTGGTGGCTCTCCTCTTTCGCCGTGAAGGTAACCCCAGGATGTCGCCAGACACGGTGTGCAACAGGCAGTACACAGCGGGCTTGGCTCGTGGAGCCTTGACCGGCCAGAGACCGGGGCAGCAGCGCTCTCTGGGTCCTACTCCGGCGCCTCTCGCTCGAGGTCTGCCTCGGCTGTTTATGCAGCTCTCTCGTCTACTGGCGATAGGAATACCTATCCTTAATGCTGTTAGGAGCTCACGGATGGACCATCGCAACTCTGTTTATTTAGGGGTACTTGCATTTCTTATCAAGAAATTACAGTCAGTGCAAACCTTCACCGCAAGGTTAGCTACTAGCTAGCAGTGTCCACCGCAGCTTCCTCATCTCTCCAGTTTTAGTACAATTGCAATGTCTGCCCCTAAAGGAAAGAATTATCTTCAAGTCCCCTTGCCTGGTTCACAGGGTGGTTTATGCGCCCAATAGTCCATCCATTCGGTCTCCTCTTAAACGGTGCTGTCCTATCCAGACTCAGGTCAGCCTTTCATCGGAATATAAAGATTCCTAATTTTCCATGGAAGACAATGGGCGGCTGGGACTTTTCGGTCACAGCCTCTTAAGACTGGAACCTTCTCAAAGATGCCCTTAAGGACGAACCAGACCACCTTAGATTTAGGAAGGGGCTCAAGACCTGGCTTTTTTCCTTGTGTTTAAGGTCGGGTAGTGACTATGTTTTGACTTGCTTTCAGCACCCTGATACTCCAGGGAGATGAAATATTCTCTTTACAGACATACCAAAAATAAACATAAACCTAATCTATGAGTCTGTAATGTGGATTTTTAAGAAAAATAACGCGAGTGGAGAACCGACGGGTGTCTTCTGTAGACATGCCACAGCTCTTCAGCACTTTAATTTAATCCTTGTGTGACTGCCCGTTGCTTCTGCCACGCTAAATTCATTTCCTCCCTGTATCCTACCATCTTACCCTATCTACCTTTCACTCCTTTCCCCAGGTACATCAAACTAATAGAAAGACCCTAGTTCTCCTGACATATTTTGAGGAGATGTCCACAGGGATTAAAGCCCAGGGTGTTGTGTAACACCTAACACTGTGAATGGAATATTTTTTTAGGAACTTGCATTTAAGTTCCAGATGCATCTTGCCTTATCTTCCAGGAAGTATGTTCCATGAGCACATCTATAATGTGAGCATCTTCACACCAAGCTGTTGTGTCAGAAATTAAAATACACATGTGAGCACGAGTTTATATGTATCATGCATGGGGTATTTATTCCATGCCAGTGATGCGTTAATTTCTGTGCATGGGGTTCACAGGAATGTCTATCAGAAAGAAGTGCTGTAACTTCCAGACAGAGGTTTAGAGTTTTAATCAGCCGTCACCAGGTAATTATGTGAAAATCACCACTTCATTTAAATACATCCATTTAGTATGGTGGTTACAGGGGCACAACTAGACGCGACCTTCTCGGTAAGGGGGTTAACTCCTAGCAAGTGCTGCGGGTCACGTATTTCAGAGCTATATTTGTAGCCAATATGAAGGAAAGAAGTGACAAACTATGCAGTTTAAACATATTAGACAAACCAAGTAGGAATCGCTGTGCGATAAGAACAATTGTGGCTGAATCCATTAAAGGCAAGGCCTGTGTCTGTCACCGCTGCTACTAGCATGCCACTGTGTCTCTGTCTACATGTCTGCCCATCTGCTGCTAAACACCAAGTGACCAAGAAGTGGGTCTGATGCCTGCAGTCAGCCCCCACCAACGACAGTATCTGCATTCACCGAGAACTTTGAACTACCTCTCTGGCTACCAATCAGTGGCAACCTTCACACTACCTGTCTGAGATGCTTGTGACTGATTTTCATCGCTACCACTGAGACCCAAGTACTGAAAGAAATGTACTTGACCTAGTTTGCACAGCTGTAATTGGATGGATTTCTGGAAATCAGAGGCAAACAACCCTAGCCCCAAGGATGAGACCCCATAGCCCCTGCTTGCCCCAATGGCCCCCTGAACATGGTATGCTCTAATAGAAAGGGTATGTATTCAAACTGATAAACTTTGCACTGTGTGACTCCTAACTCTATAAAGTCACTGCAATTGAATTAATACTACATTTTTAGTGTGAGTCCAGGGCCCAATGGGTGCGGATAGGAATGGTGCAAGACTCTCAGCACTGATTGCATTAAGGCACAGGAGGGAAAACAGGGTGAGTTTGAATAAATCTAATAGTGCTATTAAAACTAGATAAGTGAATCTGGATATTGACTAGCACTCTACAACTCATGGCATAACTTCATGCATTATTCTTGAAGAGTTAATGTACTTGTATAGCGGTATGAATAGTTTTTTGAACACCTTAATTGTTGCGTTTTAGTTATTCCGAGCCTTACTTTTTAGATCAGTGCGGACAGTGCAGCTGTCATTCAAACTTGTATGACGAACTGAAAAAAGCCTCCTACCAATACACCCCTCCCACAGTTTCAATTCACTCTTCCCAACTACACCAGCTCCTCCACAACCAGCTCCCTTGTCTCGCACTAGTCCAAACAGCTTCAGCTCACTGTTCCCACCACTTGCAGTCCTTGCAGTGCAATACCACTATGCAGGTCTACGGAGCACAGATGCTGGTCTATATTATGACTTCAGAAGCAGCAAAAGGGGTCTGGCCACGGGTGCCCCACCAGCTCTGTCATTCACAGCAACCAGTATGAACACCAACAGGGCTAAAGTGCAGGACCAACAAGTAGCTTTACATCCTGTGCCCATATGCACCTTTAGCCTGCAGTCTCCCCTCAATTCTCACACAAGCCCACTGCCTCAGATGCAGTGCTTCACCCTTAGCCTGTTGTGCTTGCTCCCCCTCCAGTAGATTCCACCTGCATTCTCCTCTTGTACTATTACATCGCTTTCTCCCCGCTTATCTCCACAAACTAAGACTGATCTCGACCCCCACACCAGCCCACTGAGCCTCAGTCCAATCACCTTTCCCATTCGATCCCACAGCCTCATTATACTCTTCCCTCTTGCATCAGCCCTGTGGTTGTGTATAGAACTGAACAGGCATCTAGTACTATCGGAAAAGTCATATTCTGTGAGTGCAGCTGAAGACATATGTGCATGTTTATGAGTGTTGGGCAATTTAATGTGTGCTGTGTGAGAGGTGTGCCCATGTAGTGCTGAGTGAAGGTGAGTTCTGTTAATGCATAGTTAACTGTGTGAGTGCTGAGTGAGAGGTGTGTCCATGTGATAGCTCACTCTCTTCTTACATGAACACATTGGTCACCCAGCTGTGTGAGTAATGGGTGAGGGGAGGGCTCTAGTGAGTGCAGGAAGATGTATCTCAAGATGTTCTATGGCACTCACAATGTCATTGATGGTTGACAAGTGGGGTTTCAGGTGATATTTGACTAGGATTATCATGATGTTAATCAGGGACTTAGGGTGGAAAAAATAAATTGTTAGCTGATTCTAAAACAAAATGTCAGCTTTTTTGGCAAATTCACTTTTCTAGAGGTGTGTTAGACTTCACATCCTTGGCGTGGTGTCCCCTAACTTTTTTGCCTCTGCCTCCCAGGTTGTTGATGTGTGCTGGACTCTGTTTTTGATACACTGGGCACTTTAGCACTGCCAACCAGTGATAAAGTGCAGGTGCTCTTGTGTAAAATGCATATGTAATTGAGTATCCATGATTGGCATGGTTGATTTACTAGTAAGTCCCTAATAAAGTGCACTAGAGGTGCCCAGGGTCTGTAAATCAAATGCTACTAGTGGGCCTGCAGCACTGATTGTGCCACCCACATCAGTAGCCCTGTAAACATGGCTCAGACCTGCCACTGCAGTGTCTGTGTGTGCCGTTGTAAACTGCCAATTCGACTAGGCAAGTGTATCCACTTTCCAGGCCCAAACCTTCTCTTTTTATACATGTAAGGCGTCCCTAAGGTAGGCCCTAGGTAGCCCCATGGGCAGGGTACAGTGTATGTTAAAGGTGGGACATGTACGGATGTGTTTTACATGTCCTAACAATGGAATACTGCTAAATCCTGTTTTCACAGTTGCAAGGCCTATCTCTCTCATAGGTTAACAAGGGGACTGCCTTTAAATATTATTAAAGTGCAGATTGCCTTTGAGAGCAGATACCAATTTGGAGTTTCGGGTCTCTGAACTCACAATGTAAAAATACATCTTTTAGTGAAGTTGTTTTTTAGATTGTTAGTTTGAAAATGCCACTTTCAGAAAGTAGGCATTTTATTGCTTGAACCATTCTGTGACTGCCTGTTGTGAATTCCCTGTCTGGGTCAGTTTGACAGTTGGGCTGCTTGTGAGTCCCCTCAGGATAGTGAGACAAAGGGAACTGGGGTGTAGCCTGCATGGCCTGATGGGCCATCTGTGCTTCAGTGGAGGGAGGAGTGGTCACTTACACCTGAATGGGCTGTGCCTGCCCTCTCACAATGCAGTCTCCAACCTCCTAGTGTGTGTCTGGGGCCTGGCCTGGCCTGGGTAAGGCATCATCTTGCAAACAAGAGAGACTTCCCTTTGAAGTTTGACAGAAAGGGGAATGCATATTGGGCCCCAAACCCCTGAAAATTAGATCACTTCTGGATTCACGAGGAATCTCTGCCAAGGAGAAGAGCTGAGGAGAAGTGCTGCCCTGCCTGTGACTGTGCTTTTTTGGGCTATCCTGTGGTTGCTGCTTCTGCCTGTGAAAGGGGACAAAGACTGGACTTTATTGTGCATTCCTGCTTGAGAAGAATCTCCAAGGGCTTGCTTGAACTGAGTTTGCCTCCTGTTTTGAAGTCTCAGGGCCATCAAAGACTTCCTCTGCCAGCACCTGGACTCTCTGTTGAGACTCCTGCCCTCTCATGTGGTGCCCTATCCAGTCCCTGGGTCCTTGAACTTGAAAGGTGAAATTGGCTTAACAAAAGATGAAATCCACACACAGAACGCCGTGCAGATAAATGGCGCGCATCAGGTTTCGCGGCTGAAATCAACACTCCACCTGCATCGCGGCTGGAAAATTGACGCATTGCAGCTGGAGAAACGACGTGCAACACTCGCTTGCGGTTGCTGATAATGATGCAAACCTCATGCAGTGTAGTTTTCTAAAACCATGTGACCGGATTTTCCGTGCATCGTCCCTAGGTGTCAAAGTCATCACATCTCTGCCTGGATCCGAGGTGCCCGGTCTGGAAATCTACGCATCGCTGTCTTGTGAGGGGAAAAATGACGCATCACCGACCCGACCGGAGAAGAAACGACGCACGGCCTCCCTTGCGGGGCAGGAATCGACGAAACGCTGACTTTTCTGAGGGACATTCACCCGTGCAGCTTTATTTTTCATGCAAACCAGGTACTTTGTGCAAAATCATCGTTTCCATTGTATCCTATAGAGTAAGACTCCTATTCTTTTGGGAAAATTCATATTTTAACTTGTGTATGTTGGATTTTTGTCGTTGTGGTCTTGCTTTATTTAGATAAATATTACCTATTTGTCTAAACTGGGGTGGTGTCCATTTTGTAGTGTTTCACTGTATTACTGTGTGTGTTGGTACAAATACTTTACACATTGCTTCTGAGTTAAGCCTACCTGCCCGTGCCAAGCTACCAAGGGGTAAGTGGGAGTTAACTAAGTGTGTTTCTCCTTTGCCCTGACTGGAGTGAGGGTCCTTGCTTGGACAAAGGGTTACCTGACTGCCAACCAAAGACCCCATTTCTAAAATTGGTGATCAGCGGTGAGGATTGGACTTGTATATGTTCTTAACATACAGTGATTAAGTGTACACTATTTTTTTCAGTGCAGACCATTACGTGAACATATACTACTTGTGTTTGCTTTTGCACACTTTGGTCATTTTTTTCCTGCTTCCATATTTTGGGTAATCATTTTGATTGATTCTTGAACTTCTCATTGGGAACTCTTTTTTGCCTTGGAACTTTGAACTTTTGATTTGCCATCATGTCTCAATCGGGAGATGCACCAGCTGGGGCTGTTTTTGAGTTAGGAAAACTGGAAAGTTACAGTTCTGTAAAGATCTTGTCCGTCCCATTAAGAGCTCCACCAGGAAGGAGGAGCTGCAAAAGGCACTGATGGCCTGGGTGACAGCCAAGGAGGCTGGGGGGCACTCAGAGGAGGAGGACGAGGATGGGGAGGTGCAGAGTACTCACAATAGTGTAGTGGATGTACCTGTCATGCCTGGGGGAGGGTATCCATGGCAGGTAGCAGTGTATCATCCAAGGGTCGTACTCCTCAAGAGTTGCGGGACAGACAGGCTGAGAGAGCTCACCAGTTGGAGTTAGAGAAGTTGTAGGATGCAAAGAGAGATGGAAAAGAGGAGACTGGCCATTGAAGAGAAAAGGTTATTGCTGGCTCATGAGTACAGCTTGAGAGAGTTGGGTGAGAGAAGTCAGTCCAGTAGGGATGGTGGCAGCAGTACCTCGGTGCAATCTGGGGAAAGGGTACACATACCTAAAGACTTAGTGAAGGACTATAAGAGGGAGGATCACATATACTTGTGGTTCAAGGGGTATGAGTCTGCTCTGCATATGAACCTGGTCCCTGAGGCACATTGGGGGGTGGGTCTGTGGAAGCACTTTGAGGTAAAGGGGAGGGACACTCTAACATCCTTAGGCATTCCTCAGGGACTCACCCACACCATGATGAAGGACGCCCTACTCACAAGATATGGTCTGACTCCTGAGCAGTATAAGGTTTAGGTCCTGCAAAAAGAAATAGTCCCAAACTTGGTTTAGTGTGTAAAGTCCTTTTGCAGGTCACTGGATGGTTGGGTGAAGGGCAGTAATGTAACAACATATTAGGGGCTTTACAATTTAATCCCTTGGGAGCACTTGTACAGTCTTTGTTTTCTAGAGCTGCACCAGCACCTGATTGACAGCAAGCTGACTGACCCACGAAGTTTGCACAGGAAGCGGACCATTTTGAGAGCACCAGGGTCCCGAAAGAGGTATTGGGGAGACCACGCCAAGGGTGGGCAGGGTCTCTCTCAGACGAAAGGGGGGTAAGGGTAAATGGGGGAGTTCTCTAAAGGGCCCCAACCTAGTTCCCAGGGTAAGGATTCCTAGCTCCCCAGTGAGAAGAAGCCATGTTTCTCCAAAGGGAAACCTGCGGAGGGGGATCTGCATAGGTGTTATGCATGTGACCAAGTGGATCATGTGAGAGGGGATCCCAAATGTCCCAAGGGGACACCAGCAGCCACTGGTACTCAGTCACAGGGTTTGGCAAGTGTAGCTCCTGGGGAGGAGTTGGTTCCAGGTGGGTGGGAGCCCCCTAAAATGACCCTTGTCTCACTAGGGGACAGTGAGATGGTGTAGGAAAGTACCATCTTTCTTGGCATGTTACCCCCAATTTTACTTGTATGTCAGTATGTTTTTGCCTGTTTCACTGGGATCCTGCTGGTCAGGACCCAAGTGCTCATAATTTATGGCCTAATGTGCGTGTCTGTATAGTGCTTGACTGTGTCACTGAAGCTCTGCTAATCAGAACCTGAGGGCTTATGCTCTCTCTGCTTTTAAATTTATCATTGTAGACTAGTGACTTCATTTACCAATTTCAATTTGCACACTGAACCCCCCTTATAAATCCCTAGTATGTGGTACCTAGGTACCCAGGGTATTGGGGTTCCAGGAGATCCTTATGGGCTGCAGCATTTCTTTTGCCACCCATAAGGAGCTCAGACAAACCCTTCCACATGCCTGCCATTGCAGCCTGCGTGAAATAGTGCACACACTATTTCACAGCCATTTTCACTGCACTTAAGTAACTTATGTCACCTATATGCTTAACCTTCACTTGCTGAAGGTTAGGTGCAAAGTTACTAAGTGTGAGGGCACCCTTGCACTAGCAAAAGTGCCACCACATAGTGCAGGGCCATTTCCCGGACTTTGTGAGTGCGGGGACGCCATTACACACGTGCATTTCATATAGGTCAATACCTATATGTAGCTTCACAATGGTAACTCTGAATATCGCCATGTAAGGTGTCTAAGATCATGGAATTGTCCCCCATTCCAAATCTGGTATTGGGGAGCCAATTCCATGCATCCTGGGGGCTCCACTATGGACCCCCAGTACTGCCAAACCAGCTCTCTGAGGCTTGCACTGTAGCTACAGCTCCTGCCACCTCACAGACAGGGTTCTGCCCTCCTGGGGTCTGAGCAGCTCAGTCCCAGGAAGGCAGAACAAAGCATTTCCTTTGGGGGCAGGGTGTTACACCCTCTCCCTTTGGAAATAGGTGTTACAGGCAGGGGAGGGGTAGTCTAGCCCAGCCTCTGGAAATGCGTTGAAGGGCCAGTCTAAACCAGTTCAGGGCCCCCCTGTCTCCTGCTCTGGCAGCGAAACTGGACAAAGGAAAGGGGAGTGACCACTCCCCTGTCCATCACCACCCTAGAGGTGGTGCCCAGAGCTCCTCCAGTGTGTCCCAGACTTCAGCCATCTTGCTTTGCAAGGTGTGGGGGCACTCTGGAGGGCTCTGAGTGGCCAGTGCCACCAGGTGACATCAGAGACCCCTCCTGATAGGTCCTTACCTGATAAGGTAGCCAATCCCCCTCTCAGGGCTATTTAGGGTCTCTCCTGTGGGTTCTCTTCAGATTCTACATAAAGGTTTCCAGCAGGAATCCTCTGCAACTACTACTTCATCCTCTGACCTCGGATCAACCGCAGCCTGCTCCAGGAACCATTGTAACAGCAACAAAGTATCCACATGGGATACTTTTCTTCTGCAACTTCAGCTCCAGCCAGCAACTGCAACCTTTTCTAAGGTGTGCACGCTCAGGGGACTCCCTGTCGTCACCCTGCACCAGAAAGACCAAATAAATTGCTGTGGGGTGACAGAGTCACTACTCTGCTCATGAATGCACCTACTAAGTCAACAACCGGTACTCCTGGACTCCCCTCACAGTGACAAGAGTGCTCCTAGAAACACAGAGGGTGGACCCCATTGACACAGACTGTCCTGAGGTCCTGCTGACGCAATTTGGAGGAGGAAAGACCTTGCCTTCCCTGAGAGCGACAGTGCCCCTGTGCACTGCGTCTTCTTCACCTTCTGAGGCCTCTGTGCACTATTTGCAAAATTCCTTTGGGCACAGCCTAGCCCAGGTCCCCAGCATTCTATCCTGCGATGCTCAACTGCGTGGGACCCTTCTTTGTTTTGTAGTGCTGCACCAACTGCATTTTGCACATTCTTTGTCCCCGTGTCCTGGAACTCCCGTGGGTGCTGCCTGGCATCCTGTGGGCTCTCTGAAGTGCTGAGTGCCCCCTCTTCCTCCTCACACAGAGTTGAGGCCCCCATGTCCCTCCTGAGTCCAGCCAGCGCCATTTTGATGCAAAACGCACATTTGTCGTATCCAAGGCCTGTTGGTGACTTCCAACACAAAATCATGTCTGCATCCATCTTCACGTTGTGGGACATCTTTTGCATCATGCAGGAACCCACTCGCATCTTCCTACGGTGCATTCCTGCAGTCTTCGTCCAACCGGGGACTCTTCTTGCACCCTTTTCTGGGTTGACAGGGGCTCCTGTCCTTCCTGGAACGTCTTTCGACTTCTGGACTTGGTCCCCTTCTTTTGCATATCTTCAGGTCCAGGAATCCAGCAGTTGTTGTTTGCAGACTTGGTTGGTTACTGCATTAATCCATATAACGAGGTGTAGTGTGTCCTAAGGAAACTTGCAGTACTTTACTCCTGTTTTTCTGGGCTCTGGGGTGGGGTAATTTACTTACCTTTACTGTATTCTTATTCTCCCAGCGATTCTGCACACACTACACTTGTCTCGGGGGAATTTGTGATTCGCATTCCACTTTCTTAGTATATGGTTTGTGTTGCCCCTAGACCTATTTTCTTCCATTGCATTCTATAGCATTTCCTATTGTTTGCACTATCCTATGACTAATTACTTGTCTAATTTTGGTGTCTTGTGTATATATTGTTTATAATACTTACCTCCAGAAGTAGTATTGCCTCTAAGATATTTTTGGTACTGTGTCACCCAAATAAATACCTTTATTTTTGGTAACACTGAGTATTGTCTTTACTTGTGTATAAGTACTGTGTAACTATAAGTGGTATTGCATGAGCTTTGCATGTCTCCTAGTTCAGCCTAAGCTGCTCTGCTATAGCTACCTGTATCAGCCTAAGGTGCTAGAACACTACTACTTCACTAATAATGGATAACTGGACCTGGTATAAGGTGTAAGTACCCAAGGTACCCACAACAAACCAGGCCAGCCTCCTACATTGGTGGTGCAGTGGTGGGATAAGTACTTGCAATTGCTTTACCACTTTGTTACTGGTGCTTTTCACAAGAAAAGCTTGCTCCAATACTTAGGTGGTCATTACAACATTGGTGCTAAAAGCCGCTTACCGCCGTGCAGAAGACTGTCAACACACCGCTGCTGCCGCGGAATTCCACCACAGCTATTATGACCCACATCTCGGAATCCGACAAAATTCAGACACCTACACAAGTCCGCCACACCAAAGGTCAGTGATAAACTGGCGAAAACAAAACCTCCACCGTCACACCAACAGAAATACGCCCACACTATCACGACACACGAATCCACGCGGCCGTCTTTCAACCGCGGTATTCCATTGGCGGTACACACCGCTGCGCTCAAAATACACACACATATACAAAACACTGCCACATTGGACAATTCGAAATACACACATCTGATACACATACACACACCACTCCCACACACCCAATACAATATAAAACACACACCCACATCACCCACAAACCCCTACGACCACCATTACAGAGATAAGGCCAGAGAGAGACACCACCATCCACAAACTATCATCCACAGGCACACAACACCATCACCCACACAACTTCCACGCACAAAACACCACACACCACTACATATCACCACACTTATCACCACTCACACCACCCCACGGCACGGCACAGACACCCCAGGTTCTCTGAGGAGGAGCTCAGGGTCATGGTGGAGGAAATCGTCCGGGTAGAGCCACAGCTATTTGGATCACAGGTGCAGCACACCTCAATTGCAAGGAAGATGGAGCTATGGCGAAGAATAGTCGACACGGTCAACGCAGTGGGACAACACCCAAGAAATTGTGAGGACATCAGGAAGAGGTGGAATGACCTACGGGGGAAGGTGCGTTCCGTGGTCTCAAGACACCACCAGGCGGTTCGGGGGACTGGCAGCGGACTCCCACCTCCTCACCCACAACGAACAACATGGGAGGAGCAGGTCTTGGCGATTCTGTATCCTGAGGGCCTCGCAGGAGTCGGTGGAGGAATAGACTCTGCTAAGTCAAACCTTTAACTACCATATCCCCCACCCTACCTGCATGCTATCACATACCCGACCCTCGCCCCCACCCCTATCACTCCAACTCCTCACAAATGTACCAATATCACAAACCACACACCCCAACACCAAGCCATGCATGCAACACCAACGCATGGACACCCATCACTAAAGCATGCCCATTGCACATACCCATACACCCCCCCTAAACCATCATCACACAAGCCCCCACACAGGAAAGCCAGCACTGGGGTACACGGTCACGCCTTTACACCCCTGCAGGACCACTACCCAACGTCACCAGACAGGAGGGTCCAGACATCTCCACTCCACCCACAGAAGAGGCCCACAGTGATGACAGCACCTCTATCCACCTGGATCTAGATGACCAGCCCGGACCATCGTGGGCCTCGGGACAGTCAGTTCCCCTCACACAAGCACAGGCCACCACAGACCTTCCCCCCTCTGGAAACACCAGCACAGCACCCACCCAGCGGGCCCATACCTCCGTCCCCAGGACACGTCAATCAGCTGTGTGTCCACCACTACAGGGATTACCCACCACCCCAACAACAACAGGGACCTTGGGGCAGTGGCAGTGGCAGTGAGTACACGGTCCAGAGGACGGAGGCCCAGGAACACAGGGAATTGGGAGGGCTGCTGTGCGACAGGGGGCGGACAGGCCAAGGGAACCCACTCTCCACGAGGCCCTCTCCTCCATCATGGGAGAAAACCACCACTCCCAGGAAATGATGGCAACAGTACTGGCCAAGTTTCAGGAGACCCAGCGCATGCAGGAGGAACAGTATTTGGGGTTCCGGGAGGAACTCAGAACCATCAGCTCCGCCCTGGGCACCATCGTAGGGGTGCTGAAGGAAGTACTCAACACCAGGAGGGACACTGTGGCACTACAAGGGGCCCCTGACACTAGCATGGACGATGAACTCCCACCACGTCTGCCGGCGCTAGTGGACAGAAGGCACTGCCACAGGACCACCACACCAGCACCCCACCCCCTGCAGACCAAGAACCACCCTGCAAATGGTCCCTGAGACCCAGGAACAAGACATAGCACGATGCCAAGACCCCTGCCAAGAAATGAGACCATCCTGATTGTCACCTCACTGTCCCACTTTGTCACCCTGTCTATATTGAAACTGCCCCAGCTCCACTTCCTATGCCCATATGGGCAATGCACCTGTGAGACTAATAGACTGGACTCTGCCATGGACACTCCTTCGCCATCACCCCTCACCATTTAACTTCCCCCTCCAATATTTTGTATTTAAATAAACACAACTAAAGCACCAAAAGATCTGGAGTCCGTCTGTGATTTCGAAATAGTGTATTTGCAATTACAGTGACAAAATGTTCAGGAAATAGTAATGTCAACATACCTATGTCACACAGCTCTAGTCCCTGAGGAATCTAAGCAGATGACACACGTTGGGACCCACACCTGTGAAACCGTAAGGGAAAGTGACAACTCAGTGACCATACACTGGGTGAAATCGACAGACAGGATAGAGGTAGAAGTGTAAAAGTACATGTAATAGGCAGGAATGTATTCTCACCTGTGTTTCACTGGAAATATCGCTGGATGACTGAGTCCATGTTCTGCATGTCTTCCTCCTCATCACTGTCCACAGGCTCCACAGCTGCCACAACACCGCCATCTGGACCATCCTCCTGCAGAAAAGGCACCTGGCGTCACAAAGCCAAGTTGTGAAGCATACAGCAGGCCATGATGATCTGGCACACCTTCTTTGGTGAGTAGAATAGGGATCCACCTGTCATATGGAGGCACCTGAACCTGGCCTTCAGGAGGCTGAAGGTCCGCTCGATCGCCCTCCTAGTTCGCCCATGGGCATCATTGTAGCGTTCCTCTGCTCTTGTCCTGGGATTCCTCACTGGGGTCAGTAGCCATGACAGGTTGGGGTAACCAGAGTCACCAAATAGCCACACACGGTGCCTCTAGAGTTGACCCATCACATAAGGGATGCTGCTGTTCCGCATGATGTAGGCGTCATGCACTGAGCCAGGGAACATGGCATTCACATGGGAGATGTACTGGTCTGCCAAACATACCATCTGTACATTCATGGAATGATAACTCTTCCGGTTCCTGTACACCTGTTCACTCCTGTGGGGGGGGGGGACCAAAGCCACATGGGTCCCATCAATGGCACCTATGATATTGGGGATATGTCCAAAGGAATAGAAGTCACCTTTCACTGTAGGCAAATCCTCCACCTGAGGGAAAACGATGTAGCTCCGCATGTGTTTCAGCAGGGCAGACAACACTCTGGACAATACGTTGGAAAACATAGGCTGGGACATCCCTGATGCCATGGCCACAGTTGTTTGAAAAGACCCACTTGCAAGGAAATGGAGCACTGATAACACCTGCACTTGAGGGGGATTCCTGTGGGATGGCGGATTGCTGACATCAGATCAGGCTACAACTGTGTACACAGTTCCTGGATTGTGGCAAGGTCAAACCTGTAGGTGATAATCAAATTTCTTTCCTCCATTGTCGACAGGTCCACCAGTGGTCGGTACACCAGAGGATTCCGCCATCTCCTCACATGTCCCAGCGGACGGTGCCTATGAAGGACAACAGCGAGCAAAGAGTCAAACAACTCAGAGGTATGTACCCACAGTGTACACAGAACACCAATCATACACAAAATGTGGCCTGTATGTGTGTTGAGAGTAGGCCTAAGTATGTGTGATGCAGTTGATAATTAGGCCATGTGGGCCCCTGGAATGGCGGCTGCCTGACCTCTAAAGTGGGACAATGGGATGTGAGGTAACTGCGCTGGCGTTGTACACCGTAGCGGTAGGCGGTCGAAGACCGCGGCGCAATGCTGCATTGGTTAACATTGGACCGTATGGGTCCCAGGAGCCAATGCCGATGTACGCCCGCGGTGATGGTACGCACCGCCGTGGACGTGACCGCCATTTTCTATCTGTTGAATCACTCGATACCTGATCTTCGACAGGAGAGGACCTACACTTCAAGTGCTGCTGTGACCTCGGTCTGGAAGAGACAATGGCTCGTGCTTCTGGGGAAAGGGCCCCTGCCTTCACATCGGAGGAGTTGGAGAAGCTCGTCGATGGGGTCCTCCCCCAGTACACGCTACTCTACGGTCCTCCAGACCAACAGGTAAGTACACAGGGAGCATGTTGTATGGGCTATGCCTGTGTGGAGAGGGCTGGTTGTAAGAGGGAAGGGGGCAGAGTTCTGAGTGCATGAAAGACGGTGGTGCATGTGCCACAGGGCAAGGGTAGGGATGGGGGCCACTCACTTTGACGGCGCAGTTGGTAATGACTTCTCTTCTTCCCCTGTACATTTCATGTCGGTCAGCGCCCACCAGAAGAAGGATATTTGGCGTGCCATCGCCAAGGACGTCCGGACCCTGGCGGTCCACCACAGACAGAGCACCCACTGCCGGAAAAGATGGGAGGACATTCGCCGCTGGAGCAAGAAGACGGCGGAGGCTCAGCTGGGGATGGCCTCCCAACGTGGGAGGGGTCCCCGTCGAACCATGACCCCCCTGATGTTCCGGATCCTGGCGGTGGCCTACCTGGAGTTAGATGGGCGCTTGAGGGCATCACAGCAGACACAAGGGGGTGAGTACACTCTCATTCAGCTGACTTTGCGCGCAGTGGAGGGGTTTGGGTGAGGGAGGAGGTCTGTGGGTTTCCCTAGGCCAGGGCGAGTTCCGTAGGCTAGGCCCCTTCGTAAGGCATGGCCCTCTGGCCCCCCACCCCACCTCTGTAGAGTCCCAAGTACAGCTATTCATGCACCTGTGTCATCTATGTGTGCATATGTCGTCCATAGCCTTGTAGGCCATTTCCCAGGAAATGCACTGTAGAGCCCAACAGCGCGACATAGTGCAGGGGGCGTCTGTGTCTGTCTTGTCCACCAACGGTAGCGGTAAGCCATGCACTCAACATGTCTTTCTTCTGTTCCCCCCCCCCCCTTTTTTGCGGTCTCTCCGTCTTGTGTGCATTAGCATACTCAGGCCGAGGAGCAGTGGCACCGGAGCACGAGGGAGCTGCATCCCACATGGCCATGGAGGGCCACACTACGGACTCTGACTACACCAGTGGGAAGGAGGGCGAGGGGAGCACCACAGCGGTGACAGGAGCTGAAACCAGCGACACGGACTCGTCTTCCGATGGGAGCTCCCTTGTGGTGGCGGCAACATCTGTGCCCCCCACTACTACAGGTACAGCCGCCACCCCCCACCAGCACCGCCCTCCCAGCAGCCCCTCAGCCTTCGCCCCGTGCCCGCTCACCCAGGAGGGTGGGCATCACCTTCGCCCCAGGCACCTCAGCCCCTGCCCCTGTCACCTCTGCTGCCCTCAGTGAGGAGGCCATTGACCTCCTCAGGTCCCTCACTGTTGGGCAGTCTAACATTTTGAATGCCATCCAGGGTGTAGAAAGGGAGTTGCAACAAACCAATACATTCCTGGAGGGCATTCATTCTGGTCAGGCTGCCCTTCAGCGAACCTTTCAAACTCTGGCCTCAGCACTGATGGCAGCCATTGTCCCTGTGTCTAGCCTCCCCCCTCCAACTTCCTCCACCCAGACCCAATCCCCTGTACCTCTGCCTTTCCCAAGCACACCATCAGACCAGCTTGCACACACCTTACCACACAAGGGAAGCTCAGGCAAACATAAGCACCACACATCCCACAGGCACTCACGCAAGCATCACACACATACAGACACACCAACATCCACTGCCTCCACTGTGTCCCCCTCCTCCTCGTCTCCCTCCTCCCTCCCAGTCTCGTCTACACTCACACCTCCATGCACTACCTCTACAGCCACTACGTCCCACACCAGCACACCCACCAGCACACCCCGCTCACGTGCAGTCACCACCCCCACTACCATTCACACGTCCCCTGTGTCCTCTCCCAGTGTGTCTGTGACGCCCCCTCTGAAGATACACAAACGCAGGCACACACCCACCCAACATACATCCACCTCACAACAGCCTCCAGCGCATGCACCTGCACCCAAAGCCACAAAACGTACACCTCCTACAACCACCACCTCTTCCTCCACTCCCAAACCCCCTCCAGCTACCCGTCCCAGTGTCTCCAAACAACTTTTCCTGTCCACCCTTAACCTATTTCCCACCACCTCCCCCCGTCCACCTCATAGGTCCCAAACTGGCACCTCAGACACAAAATCTCCGGGACCAGTGGTGCCTGTTGTCACAGGTATGTGGAGTGCACCGGCCACCAGGACAGCCAGTGCGTCACGGAGCCACAGCACAGCCAGTCCCCCCTGCCCGTGAAGCACCAGAAGTTGGCCAGTGCCTGGCGGGAGAGGGGGAAGACTCCAGCCACCCAAGCGGCTCCCAGGGGTCCCGGTGGGAGTGTGGACTCAGCTGTGACTCCTCCCAAGGTGGGGAACGGCCAGAAGAAACCCGGCAAGTCTGGGAGGAGCAGCACGGCAGAGAAGACCACCATCATCCCCGCTGGCCAGGAGGCCACCGCCAGCCCCATCGTCACTGCCCAGGAGGCCACCGCCAGCCCCATCGTCGCTGCCCAGGAGGCCACCGCCAGCCCCATCGTCGCTGCCCAGGAGGCCACCGCCAGCCCCATCGTCACTTCCCAGGAGGCCACTGCCAGCCCCATCGTCGCTGCCCAGGAGGCCACCGCCAGACCCATCGTCGCTGCCCAGGAGGGCCCCGCCAGCCACAGCCCAGCTAACCAATGAGGGACCGCCAGCCCCAGCCCAGCTGGGCAGTGAAGGACCGCCAGCCCCAGCCCAGCTGGGCAGTGAAGGACCGCCAAGTCAAGCACCGCTGAACAGGGCAAGGACCGCCAAATCAAGCACCGCTGAACAGGGCCAGGACCGCCAAGTCAAGCACCTCTGAAGAGGGCAAGCACCGCTGAACAGGGCAAGGACCGCCAAGTCAAGCACCGCTGAACAGGGCAAGGACCGCCAAGTCAAGCACCGCTGAACAGGGCAAGGACCGCCAAGTCAAGCACTGCTGAACAGGGCAAGGACCGCCAACTCAAGCACCGCTAGCCCATGAGCGGCAGGGGCACTGACGCAACAGGGACCGTCACGGGGTGAATGATGCACTCTGGGCACCAGTCCCCCTCCAGAACCAGTGGAGACATGCATCCACTACCTCTGTCCTTGGCAGGATGAAGCACTCTGGGCACCAGTCCCATCCAGAACCAGTGGAGACATGCATCCACTACCTCTGTCCTTGGCAGGATGAAGCACTCTGGGCACCTGTCCCCCTCCAGAACCAGTGGAAACATGCATCCACTACCTCTGTCCTTGGCAGGATGAAGCACTCTGGGCACCAGTCCCCCCCAGAACCAGTGGAGACATGCATCCACTACCTCTGTCCTTGGCAGGATGAAGCACTCTGGGCACCAAGCCCCCTCCAGAACCAGTGGAGACTGTCATCCACTTGAGAGACTGTGGCTTTGCACTCCCCAGGATGCAGCAGTGGACAAACCACCCACTGTAGAGACTTGAGAGACTGTGGCTTTGCACTCCCCAGGATGCAGCAGTGGACAAACCACCCACTGCAAAGACTTGTGAGATTGCGGCTTTGCACTCCCCAGGATGCAGCAGTGGGCAAACCACCCACTGTAGAGACTTGAGAGACTGTGGCTTTGCACTCCCCAGGATTCAGCAGTGGGCAAACCACCCACTGCAAATACTTGTGAGACTGTGGCTTTGCACTCCTCAGGATGCAGCAGTGGGCAAACCACCCACTGTAGAGACTTGAGAGACTGTGGCTTTGTACTCCCCAGGATGCCGCAGTGGGCAAACCACCCACTGTAGAGACTTGAGAGACTGTGGCTTTGCACTCCCCAGGATACATCAATAGGCATGGAGGCCCCTTGTGAATCTGGCGTTGTGCACTCATCCGGCTGAGGTGCCCCCCTTCCCTTCCCCCTAAGGTGCCTGTTGTATTTCTATCTGATGCCCCTGCAGTGTCCTCTCTGTTTTGATCTGGTATTGTGTGTGGGCTTTGTCCATGCATTTTGGGCCCAGTGGTCCACGGACTATAAATGGTGCAATACCTGGACTACTAATATTGGTGTATATTTTGTTAATAGTGTATATATGTATATTTTTGCTTACTGAATTTTTATATATTACAATGGCTACACTCATTTCCTTTTGTCTTTGCATTCTTCCGGGTGGGTTGGGGGGGTGTAACTGTAATGTATAGATATGCATTGGTGTGTGTGTTGTAGTGGTGGAGGTGGGGGTGTTGCCTGTGTGTGTCCCTGTTTTTTGCCTCCCCCTCCCCTGTGTCGTAGGTGCAGTACTCACCATGGTCTTCGCCGCCGGCGTTGGTGCTCCTGGTACAGGAGCAGGAAGACTATCGCAGGAAGGATATGGAGTTCCGGCTCCATGGTGTCCTCCTTCCTCATGGAGTGTGTAGAGGTGAGCGTTTTTCCTTTGAAATTCCTGTTTCCGCCGTGTTTTTATCCACGGTGAATCCGCCCCGGAAAAGGTGGCGGATTGGCCTGTCATAATAGTGTGGGCGGTACATTGTCCTCCGCCTGTCTGTTGGCGGTGACCGCCGAGCTGTTTGTTTGTACCGCCGTGGTGGTTTGAGTGTTAAAGTGGCTGTCTGTGTTGGCGGTTTCCGCCACGGTCGTGATTCCAAAGTTTTTACCGCCGCCCTGTTGGCAGTCTTACTGCCACTTTAACACCGTCCGCCAGGGTTGTAATGACCCACTGAGAGCATATATAATATATACCTAGAAGTAATTTTCTAACTTTCTAAAAGTTCTTTAAACTTTGCAAAAGTTTTTACAAAGTCTTGAAAAGTTTTCTTCTTTTCTCTCAAACGTTAGCTGTTATTCTACTAACTTTTTACTCACTTTCCCAAACTTTTTCTCTTTCAATATGTCTTCTGTAGATGCTACCCTTAGAGTTGTGAAAACAATACATGAAAATCTTAACTTTAAAAGTTTGAGGGGTCTCTGTATTGAAAGAAGGTTGGGGATTGGGAAGAACCCCAATAATGAATTCCTCTTAAATCTTCTCCTCCAAGATGACCAGGGACTCTGCACTAGTCCACACCAGACAGGGGAAGAGCTAGTGGATGATTCCAACCAAGAAGGCTCAGAGGAGCAAAATTACAATCCTGGGGAGGGTACTTCCACAGATTTATCTATTAACAAGCCACTTAGTACAACTAGTAGTGGGAAGGGTTCACACACAAGTAGGGCTCCCTTCACCCCTAGAGGCCAGATCACTAGAGTGGCCCCTGTTAGAGATAGATCTAACTCTACACATTCCCATGTTACCTCTGTTTCAGAGACATCTCACAATTCTAACCCTGAGGACCAGTCCCTAGATAGGGAACTCAGAAAGCTGAGGTTAGAGGAGGCCAGATTGAGACTAATGCAGCAACAGTTGACCTTAGTCAGGGAATCCCTGGCTGTGGAAAATAAAAGGCAGGGTTTGGGGTTAGTTCCCCATGGTGGCAGCAGCAGTTTTAGAAATTGAAATGTTAGGGAACCTTCATTTGACTCTAGAAATCTGCACAAAGTTGTCCCTCCTTACTAGGATGGTGATAACATCTACAAGTGGTTTGCTGCACTTGAGAGGGCCTGTAAAGTTCAGAGGGTCCCTCATGTACAGTGGGCTGCTATCCTTTGGTTATCCTTGTCTGGTAAGGGGAGAGACAGACTCCTTATTGTCAGAAAAGATGATGCAGATAACTATCGAATTCTGAAAAATGCCCTCTTAGATGGTCTGGGCTTAACCACTGAACAGTACAGACTTAAGTTCAGAGAGACCAGAAAGGAGTCATCACAGGACTGGACAGACTTTGTAGGCTGTTCTGGGAAGGCCCTTGATGGTTGGTTAAATGGCAGTAAGGTGAGTGACAATGAAAGCCTGCATAACTTGATTCTGAGTGAGCATATTTTGAAAAACTGTGTGTCTGACTTGTTACATCAGTATCTTGTGGACCCAGATCTGACCTCCCCCCAAGAATTGGGAAAGAAGGCAGACAAATGGGTCAGAATAAGGGTGAGCAGAAACGCTCATGCAGGGGGTGACAAGGATGGCAAGAAGAAGGATGGTAAGTCACATGACAAAGGTGGGGACAAAGATAAAAAATCATCAGAGTCTTCATCAGGCCCACACAAATCCTCTGGGGGTGGTGGGTCCAAATCCTCTTCTCACCGATATAAGAAACATTGGTGTTATTTGTGTAAAGCCAAAGGCCATTGGGCAACTGACAGTCATTGTCCCAAAATAAACACCAAACCTCCCACCAGCAGAACCCCAACTGCAACCACTAGTACCCCTAGTAATAGCAGTGGTGCTGGGAAGAGCACTACTAATAGCCAATCAAAGGGTGTAGCTGGGCTCACCATTGGAAATGTAGTTGGGGTTGGTCTAGTTAGGAAAGTCACTGAGGCAGTTTTTGTCTCTGATGGTGGCACTGACCTAGCCACTTTAGTTGCTTGTCCCGTTAATATGGATAAGTACAATCAGCTACCTCTGATTAATGGTGTTCAGGTTGAGGCCTACAGGGACACAGGAGCCAGTGTCACAATGGTGATAGACAAACTGGTTGCCCCTGAGCAACACCTACTTGATCACCAGTACCAAGTGACAGACGCCCATAGCAACACTGTAAACTACTGCATGGCTGTTGTGAATCTCAATTGGGGTGGGGGTACTGGTCCAAAGAAAGTTGTGGTAGCCACTGATTTACCTGTAGAATGTCTGCTAGGTAATGATTTGGAGACTTCAGCTTGGGCGGAAGTGGGGTAGGAGGCCCATGCAGCAATGCTGGGCATTCCTTGGCATATCTTTGCTCTCACCAGGGCTCAGGCCAAGAAGCAAAGAGGACAGGGAAACTTGGATCCTGGAATAATGGGCCAAGTGTTCCCAAAAACTAGGGGTAAGAAGGGCAAACCCTTGTCCACTATCCCTCCCTCCACAGATGATTCCCCTTTTGAGGAAGAGGAATTTTCTCCCTGTGCAGAATCTACACCAGAGGAGCTGGAAGCTGATACAGCTGAGTTTGTGGGTGCAGGGAAGAGCTGAGTGTGGCACAGCAAACCTGTCCCACATTGGAGGGCCTTAGACAGCAAGCTGTCAAGCGCCAAAATGGTGATGTCACTGACACTCAGAGTTTATTAGGAGAATAATCTCCTTCATACTGAAGCAAGGGATCCTAAACCTGGTGCCACCAGAAGAGTGGTCATCCCCCTTCAGTACAGGGAATTCCTCCTAACTCTGGCTCATGACATCTCTTTAGCTGGGAATTTAAGCCAGAGTAAAACATAGGACAGACATGTTCCACATTTTCACTGGCCCCATATGTCAGAAGACACAAAGGAGTTTTATCACTCCTGTGTCCCCTTCCAGGCCAGTGGCAAGACTGGTGGCACCCCAAAGCCCCTTTAATCCCACTGCCAGTGGTTGGAGTGCCTTTTGAAAGGGTAGGGATTGATATTGTTGCCCCCCTTGACCCTCCAACAGCTTATGGCAATAGATTCATCCTTGTGGTGGTGGACCATGCCACAAGGTATCCAGAAGCTATCCCCTTAAGGACCACTACAGCACCTGCAGTGACAAAAGCCCTCCTGGGAATCATATCCAGGAAGGGTTTTCCTTAGGAAGTGGTGTCAGACAGAGGTAGTAACTTCATGTCTGCATACCTGAAATCAATATGGAAGGAGTGTGGTGTTACCTACAAGTTCACCACCCCTTATCATCCACAAACTAATGGATTGGTTGAGAGGTTTAATAAAACTCTCAAAGGCATGATTATGGGACTCTCTGAAAAACTCAGAGGGAGATGGGGTGTCCTATTACCATCCTCCTTTTCGCCTACAGGGAGGTACCCAAAAAGGAGTGGGCTACGGACCCTTTGAACTCCTATTTGGTCACCCTGTTAGGGGTCCCCTTGCTGTTGTTAAGGAGGGCTGGGAACAACCTTTAAAAGCTCCAAAACAAGACACTGTGGACTACGTACTTGGCCTGAGAAGTAGAATGGCTGAGTTCATGAAAAAGGCCACTAAAAACCTTCAGGCCAGCCAAGAGCTCCAAAAGCAATGGTTTGACCAAAAGGCTGTCCTGACAGAGTACCACCAAGGACAGAAGGTGTGGTTATTGGAGCCTGTGGCCACAAGAGTACTCCAGGACAAATGGAGTGGACCTCATCTAATTGTAGAAAAGAAAGGTGAGGTCACCTACCTGGTGGACCTGGAAAGTGCCAGAAGCCCCCTTAGGGTGCTTTATGTCAATCACCTAAAGCCTTACTATGACAGGGCTGACTTAACCCTGCTCATGGCTACAGATGAGGGACAGGAAGAAGAGAGTGACCCTCTCCCTGATCTCTTCTCCAACACTGAAGCTGATGGCTTAGTAGAAGAAGTAGTTCTGGCAGACTGCCTTCCTGCTGAGCAGGAGGAGGACTTTAAAAATCTCCTTGATCAGTTTTCTGAACTATTCTCACTCACACCTGGTACAATTACTTGGTGTGAACACAGTTTACCTGTCAAAAGTAAAATGTACAAGCAACCAAAAGCTGAAGTTCAGAAAATTTAAGACCTTGGAGTTATTGGGCCATCTGATAGCCCCTGGGCCGGCCCAGTGGTGCTTGTCCCCAAACCGCATAGCAAAGAAGGAAAGAGAGGGATACGGTTTTGTGTGGACTATAAGGATCTCAATACAGTAACCAAAACAAATGCTCACCCTATACCCAGGGCAGATGAGCTAATGGATACACTGGCATCTGTCAAGTATCTAAACACTTTTGATTTGACTGCAGGGTATTGGCAGATCAAAATGTCAGAAGATGCTAAAGCAAAAACTGCATTTTCTGCCATAGGAGGGCATTATCAATTCACGGTTATGCCCTTTGGTTTGAAAAATGCACCTGCCACTTTTCAGAGGCTAGTGAATACAGTCCTCCAAGGTTTGGAAGCTTTTAGTGCAGCATATTTGGAGGATATTGCTGTCATTAGCTCCACCTGGGATGATCACCTGGTCCACCTCTGGAAAGTTTTGGAGGCCCTGCAAAAGGCAGGCCTCACTATCAAGGCTTCAAAGTGTTGGATAGGGCAGGGGAAAGTGGCTTATCTGGGCCACCTGCTGGGTGGAAAACAGATTGCACCACTACAGGGGTAGATTCAGACCATTATGGACTGGGCTCCCCCTACTACTCAGACTCAGGTCAGAGCCTTCTTAGGTCTCACTGGGTATTACAGGAGGTTCGTTAAGAACTATGGCTCCATTGCAGCCCCTCTTAATGACCTCACCAGCAAGAAAATGCCTAAAAAGGTATTGTGGACAGCTAGCTGTCAGAAAGCTTTTGAGGAGCTTAAGCAGGCAATGTGCTCTGCACCTGTCTTAAAGAGCCCAAACTACACCAAAAAATTCATTGTTCAAACAGATGCTTCTGAATTAGGGATAGGGGCTGTACTATCACAACTAAACTCAGAGGGCCAGGATCAACCTGTTGCTTTCATTAGCAGGAGGTTGACCCCTAGAGGAAAGCGTTGGTCTGCCATAGAGAGGAAGGACTTTGCTGTATTCTGGGCACTGAAGAAGCTGAGACCCTACTTGTTTGGGACTCACTTCATTGTTCAGACAGACCACAAACCTCTATTATGGCTTAAACAAATGAAAGGAGAAAACCCTAAATTGTTGAGCTGGTCCATTTCCCTACACGGGATGGACTATACAGTGGAACATAAACCTGGGAGTACCCACTCCAATGCAGATGGACTCTCCGGATATTTCCATTTAGACAATGAAGACTCATCTGGGCAAGGTTAGCCTTATTCTCCCATTTTTACCTGTATGTCAGTATGTTTTTGCCTGTCTCACTGGGATCCTGCTGGTCAGGACCCCAGTGCTCATAATTTATGGCCTAATGTGTACGTCTGTATAGTGCTTGACTGTGTCACTGAGGCTCTGCTAATCACACCTCAGTGCTCATGCTCTCTCTGCTTTCACATTTGTCACTGCAGGCTAATGACTTCATTTACCAATTTCAATTGGCACACTGGACCCCCCCTTATATGTCCCTAGTATATGGTACCTAGGTACCCAGGGCATTGGGGTTCCAGGAGATCCTTATGGGCTGCAGTATTTTGTTTGCCACCCATAAGGAGCTCAGACAAACCCTTCCACAGGCCTGCCATTGCAGCCTGCGTGAAATAGTGCACATACTATTTCACAGCCATTTTCACTGCACTTAAGTAACTTATAAGTCACCTATATGTCTAACCTTCACTTGCTGAAGGTTAGGTGCAAAGTTACTAAGTGTGAGGGCACCCTTGCACTAGCAAAGGTGCCCTCACATAGTTCAGGGCCATTTCCCAGGACTTTGTGAGTGCAGGGACGCCATTATACGCATGCACTACATATAGGTCAATACCCATATGTAGCTTCACAATGGTAACTCCGAATATGGCCATGTAAGGTGTCTAAGATCATGGAATTGTCCCCCGATTCCAAATCTGGTATTGGGGAGCCAATTTCATGCATCCTGGGGGCGCCACTGTGGCCCCCCAGTACTGACAAACCAGCTCTCTGAAGCGTGCACTGCAGCTACAGCGGCTGCCACCTTGCAGACAGGGTTCTGCCCTCCTGGGGTCTGAGCAGCTCAGTCCCAGGAAGGAAGCTTTTCCTCTGAGAGCAGGGTGTTACACCCTCTCCCTTTGGAAATAGGTGTTACAGGCTGGGGAGGGGTAGCCTCCCCCAGCCTCTGGAAATGCTTTCAAGGGCACAGATGGTGCATAGGCCAGTCTACACCAGTTCAGGTACCCCTTGTCCCCTGCTCTGGCAGCGAAACTGGACAAAGGAAAGGGAAGTGACCACTCCGCTGTCCATCACCACCCTAGGGGTGGTGCCCAGAGCTCCTCCAGTGTGTCCCAGACTTCAGCCATCTTTCTTTGCAAGGTGTGGGGGCACTTTGGAGAGCTCTGAGTGGCCAATGCCAGCAGGTAAAGTTAGAGAACCCTCCTGATAGGTCCTTACCTGATAAGGTAGCCAATCCCTCTCTCGGGGCTATTTAAGGTCTCTCCTGTGGGTTCTCTTCAGATTCTACTTGCAAGTTTCCAGCAGGAATCCTCTGCAACTACTACTTCATCCTCTGACCTCGGATCAACCACAGCCTGCTCCAGGAACTGCTGTAACAGCAACAAAGAATCCACAAGGGATACTTTTCTTCTGTAACTTCAGCTCCAGCCAGCAATTGCAACAGTTACCATGGTGTGCACGCTCTGGGGACTCCCTGTCTTCACCCTGTGCCAGAAGGACCGAAGAAATCTCCCGTGGGGTGACGGAGTCACTCCCCTGCTCACACTGGCACCTTCCAAGTCGATGACCGGTACTCCTGGACTCCTCTCACAGCGACGAGCATGCTCCTAGAAACACAGAGAGTAGACCCCAGTGACACAGACTGTCCTGAGGTCCTGCTGACGCAATCTGGAGGAGGTAAGACCTTGCCTGCCCTGAGAGTGACAGTACCCCTGTCCACTGCATCTTCTTCACCTCCTAAGGCCTCTGTGCACTATTTGCAGATTCCTTCATGCACACCCTGGCCCAGGTCCCCAGCACTCTATCCTGCGATGTTCAACTCGCTAAGTTGAACTCCAGCGGTGTGGGACCCTTCTTTGTAGTGCTGCACCAACCGTGTTTTGCACCTCCTTTGTCCCTGTGTCCTGGGACTCCCATGGGTGCTGCCTGGCACCCTGAGGGCTCTCTGAAGTGGTGAGAGCCCTCTCTTCCTGCTCACACAGAGTTGAGGCCCCCCAGGTCCCTCCTGAGTCCAGCCAGTGCCATTTTGACGCAAAACACACATTTGTCATAACCAAGGCTTGTTGACGACTTCCAACACAAAATCATGTCTGCATCCATCTTCACGTCGTGGGACATATTTTGCATCATACAGGAACCCACTGGCATCTTCCTAGGGTGTATTCCTGCAGTCTTTGTCCAACCGGGGACTCTTCTTTCGCACCCTCTTCTGGGTTGGCAGGGGCTCCTGTCCTTCCTGGAACTTCTTTTGACTTCTGAACTTCAGGTCCAGTAATCCAGCATTTGTTGTTTGCAGACTTGGTTGGTAACTGAAATAATCCCTATCACGAGGTGTAGTGTGCCCTAAGGAAACTTGCAGTACTTTACTTCTGTTTTTCTGGGCTCTGGGGTGGGTAATTTACTTACCTTTACTGTATTCTTACTCTCCTAGCAATTCTGCACACACTACACTTGTCTAGGGGGGAATTTGTGATTGGCATTCCACTTTCTTAGTATATGGTTTGTGTTGCCCCTAGACCTATTTTCTCCCATTGCATTCTATAACATTTCCTATTGTTTGCACTATCCTATGACTAATTTTGGTGTCTAGTGTATATATTGTGAATAATAGGTACCTCCAGAAGGAGTATTGTCTCTAAGATATTTTTGATACTGTGTCACCCAAATAAATACCTTTATTTTTGGTAATACTGAGTATTGTCTTTACTTGTGTATAAGTACTGTGTAACTATAAGTGATTTTGCATGAGCTTTCCATGTCTCCTAGTTCAGCCTAAGCTGCTCTGCTATAGCTACCTCTATCAGCCCAAGCTGTTAGAACACTACTACTTCACTAATAGGGGATAACTGGACCTGGTATAAGGTGTAAGTACCCAAAGTACCCACTACAAACCAGGCCAGCCTCCTACAGATAGTCCAGAGAACCCTTGTGGCTGAAAACACTGAGAAGAACAGGCAGTGGGTGAAAGTGGGTGAACATCAAGGACAGAGGGTGGAGGCTCTGAGAGACACAGGAACCAGTGTGACTACAGTGAGGAGGCACCTGGTGTCTGAAGAGCAGATAGATCCCCATGTACTTCACCAAGTAGTTGCAGTGGACAACTCAGAGTGTCTGCGCAGAGTGGCGCAGGTTCCCTTTGAATGGGGGGTTCAGGTTCCTTGAAAGTAGCTGTGAGTCCAACCATGCCTGTAGATTGTTTGCTTAGCAATTACCTGGAGGATTGCCCTTGGAAGGAGGTGAAACACAGGTCACACTTGGAGATGTTGGGTCTGCCTGGGTGTGTTTGTGCATCTACCCGGTCAATGGCATCCTGCCAGGGTGGTCAGAAACCCCTGGAGCCTGAAGCAGTGGCCCAGGGGTCTTCCAGCAGGAGGAAGGGCAAGGGGCATGGGATCCATCCCCAGAAATTCCCAGGGTCCGGGAGGAGGCTGAACCTGAGGGTGACGCCCCTGAGCCTACAGGGGAACAGGTGGCTGAATTGGGGGAGGTCTCTGAGCTGTCACAGTGGCAGCAGGAAGGGGGGTCCACCAGGGAGGCATTCTGTGAGGCACAGAAAGTATGCCCTACTCTGGAGCGTTTGCAGCAGCAGGCTGCAGATCAGGTGGCTGGCAAGGAGCCAGGATCGCACTTGATCTATTGTGAGGACAGCCTCCTGTATAGTGAGTCTAAGGTTGCTGAGTCTGGGTCAGCCTGTGTGCTGTTGGTACCCCAGTGCTTCAGAGCCTTATTACTGGGTCTGGCTCATGTGTGCCTTTAGCTGGACATGTGGGACACGGCAAGACTTTTGACAGACTTGTCACCCACTTTTACTGGCCCCAAATGCGCAGGCACTCAAATGCACACTGTAGGTCTTGCCAAACTTGTCAGGCAAGTGGCAAGAGTGGGGGGAAATGCAAGGATCCCCTTCAACCTTTTCCTGTGGTTAGTACCCCCTTTGAAAGGGTTAGTATTGACATTGTGGGGCCTCTGGATCCCAAGACAGCCATGGGCAACTGGTTTATCCTGGTCTTGGTGGACCATGCGACCCGGTACCCAGAAGCCATTCCTCTGAGGTCAATCACCTCCACTGTGGTAGGACTTGCTTTAAGTTTTTTACCTGCATGGGGTTCTCCAAGGAAGTGGTATCTAATAGGAGTACCAACTTCATATCTACTCATATGAAGTCTCTATGGAAGGAGTGTGGGGTAACGTATAAGTTTGCCACTCCTTACCACCCCCAAAGCAATGGTTTGGATTAAAGGTTCAACCGCACTTTGAAAAGCATGATCATGGGCCTGTCAGAGCCCTTGAGGTCTAAGAGGAACTTCCTCTAGCCATGCATTCTGTTCGCCTACAAGGAGGTGCCTCAAAAAGGGATTGGATTTAGGGGGTCATTCTGACCCCGGCGGTCTTAGACCGCCGGGGCCAGGGTCGGCGGGAGCACCGCCGACAGACCGGCGGTGCCCCGCAGGGCATTCTGACCGCGGCGGTAAAGCCGCGGTCAGACCGGCAACACTGGCGGTCTCCCGCCAGTGTACCGCCGCCCCTTTGAATCCTCCAAGGCGGCGCAGCTCGCTGCGCCACCGAGGGGATTCCGACCCCCCCTACCGCCATCCAGTTCCCGGCGGTCCGCCCGCCGGGAACCGGATGGCGGTAGGGGGGGTCGCGGGGCCCCTGGGGGCCCCTGCAGTGCCCATGCCACTGGCATGGGCACTGCAGGGGCCCCCGTAAGAGGGCCCCTACGAGTATTTCACTGTCTGCTTGGCAGACAGTGAAATACGCGACGGGTGCAACAGCACCCGTCGCACCTTCCCACTCCGCCGGCTCAATTACGAGCCGGCTTCATCGTGGGAAGGACGGTTTCCCCTGGGCTGGCGGGCGGCCTTTTGGAGGCCGCCCGCCAGCCCAGGGGAAACCTCAAAATACCCACCGCGGTCTTCCGACCGCGGTACGGTATTTTGGCGGCTCCCGCCGGGCGCGCGGTGACCGCGCCCGGCGGGAGTCAGAATGACCCCCTTAGTCCTTTTGAGCTACTGTATGGCCACCCTGTCAGGGGACCTTTGAGTCTGGTAAAGGAGAGCTTGGAGAGGGCCCCCAGTAAACCCCTCCCCAGGATGCATTCAGTTACGTGCTGCCTTCTAGGAACCAGACTGCCCGCTTCAGGGTCTCTCACACAAGAGAACCTAGAAGCAAGCCAGGAAGACATGAAACGCTGGTATGACAAGAATGCCACTCTGGTCGAGTTTCAACCTGGCCAGAAAGTGTGGGTAATGGCGCCAGTGGAGCCTAGAGTGCTCCAGGACAAGTGGACTGGGCCATTTGAGGTGGTGGAGCGCAAGAGCGAATCACCTACCTGGTGTACTTGCGGACTCCCTGCATGTGAACCGCCTCAAGCCGCACTTTGAGCAAACTGAATTGACAATGCTCTCAGCAACAGATAATGGGGTGGAGGAAGAGAGTGAGGCTCTGCTAGAGAGAAGGATGGGTCTATGGAGGGTGTGAACCTCTCCCCCTCCTTGACCTCAGAACAGCAGAGGGACTGTCGCCAGGTGTTGGGTCAGTTTGCCTCACTGTTCTCCTTGATCCCAGGCGTCACACACTTGTGTACACATGATGTGGACACAGAGGACAGTCCACCTGTTAAACAGAAGGTTTACAGAGTGGCAGACAAAGTCAGGGCTAGCATCAAAGATGAGGTATCAAAGACGTTAATCCTAGGGGTAATTGAGTTGTCCAGTAGCCTTTGGGCCAGTTCAGTGGTCTTGGTCCCAAAGGCTGCTGCTCCTGGTACCACATCAGAACTCCGGTTCTGTGTGGATTACCGGGGTCTCAACGCAGTCCCTAAGACTGACGCGCACCTCATCACCCGAGCTGATGAGCTCATTGATCGGTTGGGAGCTGACAAATACCTTAGCACCTTTGACTTGATGTCTGGGTATTGGAAGATTGGCTTAACTGAAGGGGCCAAGGAGAGGTCAGCATTTTCTACCCCAGAAGGACACCATCAGTTAAAAGTGATACCCTTTGGAATGAAAAATGCTCCTGCCACCTTTTAGAGGTTGGTTAACCAGGTGTAGGCTGGGCTAAATGATTTCAGTGCAGCCTACCTGAATGACATTGCTGTGTTAAGCTCCCCTTGGGTAGAACACTGGCAACGCCACTGTAAAGAGTTGAGGGCCCTGCAACAGGCAGGCCTCACTATTAAAGCAAGTAAGTGCCAAACAGGCCAGGGTTCTGTGGTGTACTTGGGACACCAGATAGGGTGTGGCCAGGTGGCACCCCTGCAGCCAAAAATTGACACCATTCTGCCTTGGGAGCCTCCCAAGACCCAGACGGAGGTGAGGGCCTTTTTGGATCTTACTGGCTATTATAGCGGGTTTGTCAAGGGGTATGGCACCGTTGTTGCTTCCTTGAATGAGTTGACATCCAAGAAGCAATCAAAGAAGGTGATCTGGACTGAGTCTTGCCAGACAGCTTTTGATGCCCTGAAGGCTGCCATGTGCACAGCACCTGTGCTGAGGGCACCTGTTTTCTCCAAGGAGTTTGTTGTACAAACTGATGCTTCAGAGCATGGTATAGGAGCAGTGTTATCAAAGCTAAATGAAGAGGGCCTAGATCAACCTGTAGCCTCCATTAGCAGGAGGTTACTTCCCAGGCAACGTGAGTTGAGTGCCATTGAGCGTGAAGCTTTTGCTGTGGTCTGGGCACTGAAGAAGGTAAGACCCTACTTGTTTGGGACTCACTTCTGAGTTCAAACTTATCACAGGCCCCTCAGATGGTTAATGCAGATGAGGGCCGAGAATCCAAAACTCTTGAGGTGGTCCATTTCCCTACAGGGGATGGAATTTACAGTGGAACACCACCCTGGCACAGAACACGTTGATGCTGATGGTCTGTCCAGATTCTTCCAGCTATGTGATGAGAACTCCCATGAGGTTGGGTAGTTTCTCCCGACTTTCTGCTGGGGGGGGACACGTGTTAGACTTGGCATCCTTGGCGTGGTCTCCCCTACCTTTTTACCTCTGCTTCCCAGGTTGTTGATGTGTGCTGGACTCTGTTTTTGCTGTTTTTTGATACTATTGGCATATTACCACTGCTAACCGGTGCTAATGTGCAGGTGCTCCTGTGTAAAATGTATGTGTAATTGGCTATTGATGATTGGCATAGTTGATTTACTAATGAGTCCCTAATAAAGTGCACTAGAGGTGCCCATGACCTCTAAATCAAATGTGACTCGTCGGCCTTCAGCACTGATTGTGCCACCCACATTAGTAGCCCTGTAAACATGGCCAGACCTCCCACTGTGTGTGCATTTATAAACTGCCAATTCAACTTGGCAAGTGTATCCACTTGCCAGGGACAAACCTCCCCTTTTTATACATGTAAGGCATCCCTAAGGTAGGCCCTATGTAGCCCCATGGGCAGGGTGCAGTGTATGTTAAAGGTGGGACATGTACAGATGTGTTTTACGTGTCCTAACAGTGAAATACTGCTAAATCCTGTTTTCACTGTTACAAGCCCTATCTCTCCTATAGGTTAACATGGGAGCTGCCTTTAAATATTATTAACATGCAGATTCACTTTGAGAGCAGATAGAAATGTGGATTTTGGGGTCTCTGAACTCACAATGTAAAAATACATCTTTTAGTGAAGTTGGTTTTTAGATTGCTGGTTTGAAAATGCCACTTTTAAAAAGTAGGTGTTTTCTTGCTGAAACCATTCTGTGACGCTGCCTGTTTGTGGACTCCCTGTCTGGGTCAGTTTGACAGCTGGGCTGTTTGTGAGTCCCCTCAGGACAGTGGCACAAAGGGAGCCGGGGTGTAGCCTGTGTATCCCGATGGGCCATCTGTGCTAGAGTGGAGGGAGGAGTGGTCACTTACACCTGAATGGGCTGTGCCTGCTCTCTCACAATGCAGTCTCAAACCCCCTGGTGTGTGTCTGGGGCCTGGCCTGGGCAAGGCATGGTCTTGCAAACAAGAGAGACTTCCCTTTGAAGCCTACCAACTTCAAAGGCAGAAAGGGGTATAATTATTGGACCCAAAACCCCTGAAAATTAGATCACTTCTGGATTCAAAAGGAACCTCTACCAAGAAGAAGAGCTGAGAAGAAATGCTACCCCTGCCTGTGACTGTGCTTTGTTGGGCTATCCTGCAGTGCTGCTTCTGCCCGTGAAAGGGGACAGAGACTGGACTTTGTTGTGTATTCCTGCTTGAGAAGAATCTCCAAGGGCTTAAACTGAGCTTGTCTCCTGTTTTGAAGTCTCAGGGCCATCAAAGACTTCCTCTGCCAGCATCTGGACTCTCTGCTAAGACTCCTGCCCTGCCAAGTGGTGCCCTATCCAGTCCCTGGGCCCTTGAAAGGTGAAGTTGGCAGAACAAGAGCTGAATACCACGCACAGAATGCCGTGCGGGGAAATTGTTGATGCACCATCTGCAACGTGGCTGATAAATGACACGGCACTGGCTTCGCGGCTGAGATCGATGCTCCATCTGCATCACGGCTGGGAGATCGACGTATCGTAGCTGGAGAAATGACGTGCAACAGCTGCTTGCGGCTGCTGTTAATGACACAAAACCCACGCAGCGCGGTTTTGTAAAACCATGCGACCGGATTTTCCATGTATCATCCTTGGGCGTCAAAGTCATCCCAACTCTGCGCAGATCCGAGGTACCCGTCCGGAAATCAACGCATCACTCTTTTGCAAGGGAGAAAAATTACGCATCGCCGACCCAACCAGAGAAAAAACAGACTTTTCTGACGAACGCTCGCCCGTGCGGCTTTATTTTTGACGCAAACCAGATACTTTGTGGAAAATCATAATTTCCATTGTTTTCTATGTAGTAAGGTTCTTATTCTTCTGAAAAATCATATTTTAACTTGTGTATGTTGGATTTTTGTTGTTTTGGTCTCTTTTGATTTAGATAAATATTACCTATTATTCTAAACTGGTGTGGTGTACATTTTGTAGTGTTTTCGCTGTAATACTGTATGTGTTGGTATAAACACTTTACACATTGCTTCTGAGTTAAGCCTGAGCCTGTTCGTGCCAAACTACCAAGGGGGCTAGTGGGGGTTAACCACGTGTGTTTCTCCTTTGCCCTGACTAGAGTGAGGGTCCTTGTTTGGACAGGGTGTAACCTGACTGCCAACCAAAGACCCAGTTTCTAACAAGGTGTGAAGACCAGAGCAAAATTCTGAACTCTGACTCCGGAAGATGTATTTTTGGAACCTCAAGCCAAGACTTCATATGGCTTCTGCCACCCACCCCTTTGGTCAATAACCAAGCCCACTGCCCCTTCATCTATTGTGCAATGTGACACAAGGATCCTGGGATAAAACGATCTACATGCTTGACTAAATTGTGTGATGCTAGGCAATTACCTGATTTCATTGTGCCTCCTTTTCCTTTGTCCTCCCAATTGAGTCTACTTTTAAAAAAACTGAGGTGCTCATTCCGAGTTTGGCGGTAACCGAACCGCCTCGCTGATGGCAGTCTTGTGACTACCGGCATGGTGGCGGTACAGACCGCCAAATAATGAGCAACATGGTGAATCCAATGCAAAACAGACAACTCACCGCCAGCCCCACCACCGCCGATGAGCTGCAACCGCCGCCTCCAGACAGGAGGCAGACAATGTCCCGCTCTCCATATTCTGAGTAACTACTCCGCCAGGATATCCGGGGGGGCCATCCCACCATGAAAAACCTGGCAGAAATAGAAAGCATAAATGGAAACACCCACCTCCAGGCACAGAGTCGCCGCCGTGGCCGCCATGGCAAATGAACTGCTAGTCTTCCTAGCATTCTATCTCGCTATACACCTTCAGGACCACCGCCGCCGACGAAGACGACAACCGTAAGTATACCTAGCATAGAGGGGAGGGAAATGACAGTGATACACACCCACACACAACACACATACCCCACATACACAGTGAAGGCCACAGACACGCACACACAATATACGTCAATGCCAAATACCCAATACACACATAAAGCAATGCAGGCACGTGCCAAACATACAGCACAATGCACAACAACACAACCAATACACCCCACAACCACACAATGACAACTACCCCACAAACACCCCAACCATGGCATAGGCGGGCACGTTGTGCGACACCACACAAACACACATCATGAACTCCATGTAGCAACAAAACACAAACAATAGCTGTGAACACACTTCCAAACAATCATACAGCTGACACAACACGTACAACCAACAATCAAGAAAATACACACATCCAGCACTAGAAAACGGACGCACACAACACCCCATACAAACATACAGGCAAGCAAACACACACATCACAACATCCCCATGGCCCAAACCATCTACCAAGCGCATGCAACAACACACACACACATTCCACACACAGATACCACACAGCCTTGTATACAGATGTCACACCACAATGTTGAAGGAAACCAGGACAAGTATTTCAACTTGCCAACCACAGCAATGTGGGAAGTTGTATTTTAAAAAAAACCGATATACAAGGGTGCCAATGGCAAGTCCAAATGTCCAATTTTGTGGACACATTGTCCATGAAGAATGGCCCAACCTGACTCCTGCCTGAAGCTAGGCCTCCACGACATAGGGGTAGCAATGGAACAGGCAGGCACCTAAGGAGTGTGGGGGTGGTGGGGGAGGCTTGGGAGAGGAAGGGGCACGTTTTGCCTTGGGCCTGGGAGGGGTGACTTCAGCACTGGGAGAGGAGGATGTTTTGCTGGGTGGAGGAGCAAGAGGAATACCAGAGGAGGGACCCAAGGAATAGGAGGTGGAGGGGCCTGAGAGGAGCAGGGGGACACGCTGTTTACGGGGAAGACGGGGTGGGAGAGGAGTAGGGAGGAGGTCAAGGACGGCAAGAAAAACTCTGTTAGGTACACGGGCAGTCACATGATTGAGGGTGAGGAGTGGAGCTAGAGGGAGTGCTCGTATGGCGTGTCTGTGTGCTGTACGTGGATGCTGGTGTGTGCAGTGTTGGCATGTGTGTGGTGGCTGAATGTTGGGTGGGTGAGTGGGTACGTATGCATTTCTTGGGAGGGGCAGAGATTCAGGGAGAGGGAATGGGTGATGTGTGAGTGAATGTTGAGGTGGTGTGTGCAAGTGAGGTGGATGTGCTGCAGGTGGCAGAGACGGTAGTCATGGTGAGTGTGGATGTGGTGTTTGGGGTGTATGACTGTGAGTCTGCTGTTGTGGTGATTGAGGGGATGACAGGAATGACAGCAGGACCAGTATGTGATGATGCTGTGCTGGCAGGAATGAGTGGAGATATGACTGTACGGGAGGAGGTGGTGGGAGAAGTGTCTGTTGTTGTGTCTGCAGATGTATGTTGTGGGTGTGCATGCCTGTGTGAAAGTCTTATGCCCATGCCTGTCTTTGCGCTCCCTGTCTGTTGTACTGTGTGTATGCATGTGTGTTGGTGTGCTTTGGACAGGTGTAGGGAGAGGGCATGTGGATTGGGAACAGGCAGCTGGAGGGAAGAAGGAAGATGAAGGGACACTTGCTGCCGTCAACGAAGAGACCAGAGCCTGTAACGATCTCTGGAGGCCACAAAAGGCACTGTGAATGCCTTCCAGGAATGCATTGGTCTGCTGCATCTGGGATGCCAGTCCCTAGATGGCATTCACGATCGTTGTCTGCCCCCACAGAGATAGTCCTCAGGAGGTCAATAGCCTCCTCATTGAGGGCAGCAGGGCTGACTGGGGAAGGGGCAGGGGTGCCTGTGGCGAAGGAGACGCCCACCCTCCTGGATGAGCAGGCACAGGCAACTGGGTGGGATGCTACAGGGAGGGCAATGCTGGAAAGGGGGGTGCCGACAAGGATGGTGTTGGGATGGTACCAGAAGGGTCCGCCACTGCCAGGGAGCCACCATCGGAGGAGAATTCAGAGTCAGATGTAATGGTAGCTCCACTCTCCGCTGTGGTGCTCCATTCGTCCTCTGTCCCACTGGTTCCCTCGGCTCCACTGCTGGTCGCCCCCTGGGTCCCGTGGGCTGCAGCATCCCCACTCGCCGGTGCCCTTCCTCCCTCGCCAGATGATGCTAATGCACACATAGGCAGAGGAGGAGAGAGAAAAGGAGGGTGGCAGAAACAGAAAGAGAGGAAAATATTAGAACACACTTATCCACTTCACATACCAACAATGCAGATAACAGTCCCTGTCTGCCAAACATTGGACAATTTAGCAGTTATTACCAAACAGAGTCATGCAAACTATGTCCAAACCCATCCCAACCCTGCAGACCAAACCCCTGCATAGAGACACCTACATGCCCATCATTGCCAACATGACCACTCCTTCAATCATGCCCTGGACTATAACCAATCACATGTCATCCATTTCAGGATGAAATTAATCTAAGCAGAGAGGGACTCGGACACTAACTGACGGACAGGAATGTGAGGAGTACATGTGGTACAGAGGATCCATTGATGTAGTAAGTGGTGCAACTGCAACCCTCACATAACATCCTTGTCATTACCCATATACAGTGCCATCATGACCAACCTCAACTACTACAGTACACGTAAAGATGGAGGGTGCAGCCATTTACATGATAGCAGACTTGAGAGACCCATACCTACAGCAGAACATGTGTCACTGTATCACCACTACTCATCCTACATGGCTCAACATAGCATCCAGCACACACTCCTGCCTGATGGATGTGTCAACCAGGACTGTACATACCCTATCTCACATCTGATTTCATTTATTCCAAGTCCAAGGCGGGTGACAGTGCACAACCATGTAGTACTGACCTGACAGCCAACACTTACCCCCTTGTGGCTGCTGTGCTGCCTTCAAGCGTCCATCCAACTCAGGGTACGCCACTGCCAGTATGCGGGCCATTAAGGGGGTCACGGTCCGACATGCACCACTCCCACGTTGGCAGGCCGTCCCCAGCTGGGCCTCTGCGGTCTTCCAGGCCAAGCGACGCAGGTCCTCCCACTGCTTTCTTCAGTGGGTGCTCCACTGGCACTGGACCCCCAGTGCCCGCACTTCCTTGTGATGGCTCACCACAACCCTTTCTTCTGGTGGGCGCTGACCTGATTGGGAAACAATGAGAAAAGGGGGGGACATGATGTCAAAGATAACAATTCAGCAGTGAGCATAGGCTACACACAATGAACACTGCTCATGCACACTGGCAATGTCCCACACATATCATGTGCATGCTACACACCTGGACAATCATGACATGTGAATGAGCACACACATGCATCGTCAAACAACACACAACTTGTGAAACCATGGACGTTGTACAGACCTTTTCTACTGGAGCTCCATACAACCACCTATACAGGGGTAGGACCCCTTCCACTAGTTTTTCCAGCTCCTTTGTTGAGATGGCTGGGGCTCTTTCCCCTGCAGTGCGTGCCATTGTTGCTCCAAGAGACAGGACACAGCAGCACACAAAGCGGAGGTCTGTATCGCCTGAATGCCAGAAGTCAAGTGAGCTGTCTCACACAAAATGGCGGTTACGACCGCAGCAGTCGTCATTGGTCCCAGTCTCTCATTGACAACAATGTAACCAACGAGGAGTTGCACGGCAGTTCTGACCGCACTCCGCCATGACGATTTCCGCCGGAGGAACGAGGTCACTTCCAGCAGTCCAATGCATGCCGGACACGCGGATGCCATTTTAGTTTGTGACATCACTGTCCTGAGTGTACACACCTTCCCTACCTGCCTGTGAACACATAAACATACTTCAGGTTTGACATGATGAATATGGACACATGTAGAACGTGTCTAGTCAAATGTACAGATATGGCACAACAATTGTCAGCATATTTGACCAGTAAGGTAATACACAGGAAAGGTCTAGGTGTACATGTCCTGTATAGGTCCATACACACATTAATCATGTGCCATCGTCTGGTTAGGTATGGATGGTAGACTAAAGTGTACTGACACATGAAATGCAACTTGCATGAGTAGTGCATAATGACTGTCGTGTATAGCCTACATTGTGGCAGACATCCTGATAGTTGTTTGTATCCCCACACAAATTTGGCCAGAATGGAGTGTGGGGGAATGCACCAATTTTCCGACCACTTGTTGATCTTGAAACCATAGAAGAGCGCCATATCATCCTGACCTGTCAACTGAACCGTTTGTGCATCAGGGAACTGGTTGTCCAGTTGAAGGCAGACTGCCTGCCGGCTTTGAGGAATCACCATGCCATCCCTCCAACAGTCCAGTTGTTGTCAGTCCTGCTTTTCTTGGCGAGTGTCTCATTTCAGAGCACAGTGGGACTGGCTGTAGGCTTTTCGCAGCCCCAGTTCTGTTAGGTGCTGCAGGATGTGTTGGATGCCCTACTCAAGCATGTACATAGGTACATTCGGTTCCCACTACCTCAAGATTTTCCCACTGTGAAAGCAGCCTTCTACGATATCTCAAATGTCCCACATGTCATTGGGGCCATTGATGGGACACAAATTGCCCTGGTACCTCCGAGGATCAATGAGCAGGTCTACAGAAACAGGAAAAGTACATATTCACTCAATGTACAAATTATGTGTCTAGCAGACTAATACATTACACATGTGAATGCTAAATTCCCCGGATCAGTACATGAATGCTACATCCTGAGGAACAGCAGTGTCCCTGCAATAATGTCCCAGCTACAGGGCAAAAGGGCCTGGTTCATAGGTATGTGTACTCCTCTCCATTTCAGATGTGTATAACCCTCATGACCCAGTCAGCACTCCGCCTAGCAACGTTACCCATGGCCGTGTTTCCTTTTCCACACAGGTGATTCCGGATACCCCAACCTGCCCTGACTCCTGACACCTGTGAGACATCCAACTACCTTAGGGGAGAACAGGTACAATGAGGCACATGGCCAGACGAGGCATGTGATTCAACAGACTTTCTGTCTCTTGAAAGGCAGATTTCATTGTCTCTATGTGTCTGGTGATGCACTACAGTACAATCCAGGGAAAGTCTGCAGGATCATATTTGCATGCTGCATGCTCCATAATCTGGCCCTCAGAAGGCTCATCCCACTGATGGAGGAGGGGGATGTTAATGCTGGAGCTGTTTTTGTGTCCGGTGACTCTGATGCTGAGGGGGAGATTGACGAGGATGAGGCACATGACAACAGGACTGACATGATTCGTCACTACTTTCCTTGATGTAAAGGTATGTCAGCATTACATATCTTCTGCACATGGGAGATGTTTTGTTGAAGGCAGTCTGTAGGCAGTATTTACATGCATCAATGTATGTGTGGGGACTGAAGCCTTACATATTGGTTGATGACCTTAAAGGGTAGGTGACTCGACAAGTGGGGTAGAGGAAATGCAAAGCTGCTAACTTTATTTGTGGTGTGCTGGTGCTGTTGCGGTACAGCCTTACAGTTTTTGGGAAGGTTTAAGGTCCTCAGATTGCCACTTTGGGGTTATGTTTGGTGGACTTCTCACTGTTGTCCTACTGGGTGGGCTTCTCATGCTTTGGCATCTGCTGAGTGTCAGGTACCTGTTCTTTACTACTCAGGGAGTTGTGCATTTGAGGATGTTACCTATGTATCATCTTTCCTGTCCCACAGGTGTGTGTTTGCCAAAGCAGTCCCTCATTTCTGGTGCAACATAGCTGCTGGGACTCTCATCCGGTGTTTGTGCTCAACTGCTGTTGAAGTATGACTGTGGTTTATATTTCTACCACCTTGTACCTCATTCCATCTAGTTATCCCTCTTCAGGTGACATCTCTGTTTGGAGTCTGCTTGCTGTATTTGCCTGTTGGTGTAGTTGACATTGGATGTGAAAACAAACTGGATGTACTTACACACCTGCTGAAGTATCACAATACATATGCAACTTCGGATTATGTGTTTTGTGGACCTGTGAATTATGTTTTTGTTCTTCAACATAATTGCCAATACAAACAATAAAGAGACATGCACCATGACTTGTGATTATAGGTGTTTATTTAGTGTAGCATTTCACAGTCCACAGGAGTAGGGTAGTGGTCTAGGTGCTGATCAGAGTGGGTGGTCCAGCTGTTAGGTTCATAGGTCCTGTGACCATTAGCCTCGGAATTATGTGACCTTGGTGTTGGACAGCCAACAGGGTGGTACAGTGGCACACAAGGGTGACATCTCCGAAGAGGGATCACTTCCTGGTGGGGGGATTGGTCTTGGCCTGGGGTCCTGCAGGATGCCTGGATGGGCGACCTCTTTTCCAGGGGAGTTCCTCAGTTGCAGGGGTAGGTGTGCTGTTGTCCTGTAGGTCCTCCTGCTGTGCCTCCATTACAGTAGCAGGTACGGATGTTGAGGGCAGTGGTGTGGACTGACTACTGGATGGGGCCTGCTGTTTGGTGGAGAATGTCCACAGGATGCTGTTGAGTTTCTTGAACTCCCCTAATATGGAGGCCATGGTTGTATTCTGCTGCCTGGCCTCCTGGGGGCATTCCTCCTGCAGCCTCTGTGTGTCTTGCAAGGTGGTGAGTATCTGGCCCAGCTGGTCCTGGATTAACTGGAAGGCTCCAAGGATCTTGGAGACGTCCTACTGGCCAGTGGTGTCCTGGGCCTGCCTCATCCCTTGTCCCACAATTGTCCTCCCACTGGCCCTTGCCCCCTGTGCCTGTGTCCCTGGTTTTAGAGTGCCCCCCTCCGACTGACACCAGGACAGTCATTGTCTTGGGTTTGCACCATTGACTCCTGTCCCTGTCCTGTCGGGCACACTGATGATTGATGTGACCTTGGGACACAGGTATGGGAAGGCGGGCTCTGCTGAGCACTGGCTGCCACAGGGGATGTGGTTTGAGTTGTGGGCAGAGAAAGGCTGGTGGTGGTGGACTGACCACTCATGCATGATGTGCCAGGTTCATTGTCTGAATCCATACTTGCATGTCGATCCTCCCCTATTGGTGCTGCATCCAGGCCTGGGCTTCCTGTCACTGGGCTCCTCTGTTGTGTGTCAGTACTTGGGAGACCTGTGAGATGACAGGTATTGTGTCAGATGATGTTATTTTTGCAGTGACACACATGATTGTATTCCCTCATCCACTGTATTTGCAGGGCAGTAATGGCATTGACAGTTTGCAGTCCACTGCTTGTGTTCTCATCAGTGGAAGGTTGCAATGGCCCTAATTTGCAGTACAGTTTACATTTGTCTTGCTACTGTCATTACCACGTACTGATGTGCATTCCTACCACATATTGGTGAAGGGGAGTGACATGGTTCAATGTGCAATTGCAGAGATGTGATATCGACATAGAAGTCAGGCAAGGGTATGGAGTGTTGCATTGTGGTAGTTGTGGTACTTTCAGCTGTTTGAGGCATACATGCACTAGGTTGGGCTGTGAGGGAATGGCATCAGTGGGGAGATGTAACATGCAAGTGTGGGAATGGGGACAATGATTAGATTGTGCACGTTCGGATGGGTTTAGGGGGTGAGAAGGTAGTGGGGGTACATGCTGTGCACAGGGACATGGTGGGCAGTGAGAACAGTGGATTTACCAATGTGCAGTCCAGTGGCAATTCCCGTAAGGCTTTCCGGATGCAGTTTGGTCAGGACCATCTCCTCCCATGGTGCCATTTCTGGGGGAGGTGTTAGTGGTCCGATACCAGTCCTCATGACGGCCACTTGGTGCCTGGAGGCCATAGCCCGTACCTTCCCCCTCAGGTCATTCCACCTCTTTCTAATGTCCTCCCTTGTGCGTGGATGGTTCCCCACCGCATTCACCCTGTTGACAATCATCTGCCATAGGTCATTCTTCCAGGCTATGGATGTCTGCTGGGCCAGTGCTCCAAACAGTCTCGGCTACACTTTGACAATTTCCTCTACCATTACCCTGAGCTCCTCTTCAGTGAATCTGGGTTTTTGTTGCTGTGCCATGGTGGTTGTGTTGTGGGTGGAGGTGTATGGTGTGCAGGAATAGTGGGTGTGCTGTTTGTAGTTGAGAATATGTGTGATGATGTGTGTGTGTGCTCTGTGGTGTTTGTGTGGTCAGTGGTGTGTTGTGTGCTGCGTGCTTTGTGTGATGGTGCATGTGGTATCTAGGTGCAGTGCCTACTTTCAGTGTCTCTCTCTCTTGCTCTATCTGGGTTTCAATTTGCAAACGGTTCTGGGTATGTGTAGGGTGTGTTTTATAGTGCTGTGGATAGGTGTGTGTGTGTGTGTTCCAGGTGAAGCTATTGGTGTTGTCCTATCTGGTGCAGTGTTTGTGCGGTGGTGGCTACTTATTTTCCCACAGTGGTTTGGACCGCCAATGGATTACCGCTGTGTTGGTTTCCGCGGTGCTGATTTGTGTATCGGAATTTGGCAGGCGGGATTTTCTAGGCATGGCGGTGGTGGTGGGGCAACCACCTCCTTCTTTCCGTCGTTTGGGCCGACAGTGTTGTTTTTCCATTCCAAATTTGGCAGTGTTGTCTTGGTCACTCATGATACGCCAGGCTTCACTCTGCCATCACTGGCGGTGTTTTGGCTGGCTTTTGCACGCCGGTCTTTGAGTGTGACCACCAAACTCGGAATGAGCACCTTAGTTTGGAATTTTTGCTCTATAAAAATCTCACTTCTATATGTTTGATAGATTTTAATATTGCTCCATATTTGATTAGAATTCTTGCAGGTGTCACATGATAATTTACTTGTAGCTTGGTTCACTAATAGCATCATTATTGGAGGCATTAATATATCTAGGTTTCTATTTAGAAACTATGGGGTAAATTTGCTAAAAACACATGCAACGCAGCACAGCAACCAAAGTGTGCATTGGGTGAGAGGAGAGAGCAGGACAGCACAATATTAATCAAGTTAGCGCTGATGGACAATCAAGCTACCTAGCACCATACACACGTCTTTGCACCATAGTGCAAGGCTGTGTGCATGATGTCTAGCATAGGTTATGCACCGTAGGGGTACAATTTCAGTGTAAAATACTATAGCTAGCAAACCTTAAAACTTTCCCCACTTTGGATGCATGCTGTACACTGCAGCACAGATGCAAAGTTGGAAACATTTGGAGAGTATTTTCTCCTTTTTAACACCAGCTTCAAAGAGGCGATATTGTTTGGCACAAAGCTCTTTCTACTATTGTTAGTACATAGGGCTTTGCACTAAAAATCATGGAAACATAGAACATTCATGCACTGCCCTTGAAACAGCCTCTTGATGCAAAGTAAAGTAAAGCAGAACAAAGTGCTGCTTTGCCTTACTTTCAGGCAATTTGCAGTGCAAAACAAGTTTTGCGCTCAAACGTAAATTAACATCTATAAACACTATGCATTAAGTTAGTAAATCCTCATTATAGTGTACTAATGTAAAAGGTGTTTACAATAATTAAATACACTTTTTGAAGATTATTTAGCACATTTTTACACAACGATTTACATACCATGCAAAGGGCTTTGTTTGTGTCATAGCGCTTAAAGTCAAGCCTGATAATTTGCTGAGTTCTGGCTTGGCACTCCCTATTAATATTCTGCTTGCCAACTCTCTATTTTCCATGAAACATGCTCCAGCACTGTGGCAGCAACAGTCCTTACAAGAGTGGTGATGGCAGGAAGCACATGATGAAGGGAAAGCAGACAGAAGACTCATTAACTGTTAAGTGGTCTTTTGAAGACCTGGAAAATAATTCCACTGCATCTCAGCTGTCAGCCCCAGCCCAGCCAAGCCCACAACAGCTCAAAAACTGTCTGTGTCCTTAAGGCTGTTGTTCCACAGTCTGGGCTGCAGCCAGTGGTAGGAGTCGGTGGGATTGGAGAGGCACGAGGTGCCCCTACTTTTTCAATTCATAAAAAACTGTTCCCCTACTTTAAAAAAAAACACTTCCTAAGACGGTTAATTCCAATATTAAATGCTTCTGCTAAAGTGTCTTTCAGGGAGTCTCCTGTGCTGTGAAACTGAAGGTGGGCAGACAGCTAAACAACAAACACGCCTTCTTGCCAGGGTGCCTGCTTGCCTAAAAGAAATGTAAATGTGTGCAACTGATTAATCTGAAAATGTAAAGGGTGCTATAGAGTCAGTACTGGCTTTAATTGATGGAATCACTTGATACTTTCTGATGACAAAGATTTACTCTCTTTGAGTGGTAGTGCAAGAGAGTTACACGCTGAGCTGTAAAGTGCTTGCTTTTAAGGGACAGTTATATTAAAAAATACATCATGTGGAGTCCGGGTATTACTAAAAACGACATTCTTGAAGCAGCATTTTGTCTTTTTGCATGTTGTGTAGCAGTCTAGCTAACACTGTGGGGGTCACGCCGCCTGCCAAGCGGGAACCGCCAGAAGACCATACCGCGGTCAAAAGACCGCAGCGGTCATTCTGGGTTTCCCACTGGGCTGGCGGGCGACCGCCAAAAGGCCGCCCGCCAGCCCAGCGGGAAACACCCTTCCACGAGGAAGCCGGCTCCGAATGGAGCCGGCGGAGTGGAAGGGGTGCGACGGGTGCAGTAGCACCCGTCGCGAATTTCAGTGTCTGCTAAGCAGACACTGAAATTCTAAGAGGGGCCCTCTTACGGGGGCCCCTGCAGTGCCCATGCCATTGGCATGGGCACTGCAGGGGCCCCCAGGGGCCCCACGACACCCCATACCGCCATCCTGTTCCTGGCGGCCGAAACCGCCAGGAACAGGATGGCGGTATGGGGGTCGGAATCCCCATGGCGGCGCAGCAAGCTGCGCCGCCATGGAGGATTTCCCTGGGCAGCGGAAAGCCGGCGGTACACCGCCGACTTTCCGTTTCTGGCCGCGGCTGTACCGCCGCGGTCAGAATGCCCAAAGGAGCACCGCCAGCCTGTTGGCGGTGCTCCCGCGGACCACGGCCCTGGCGGTTTTTACCGCCAGGGTCAGAATGACCGCCTGTGTGTAATGGAAGTTTAAAATAGTGGCTTACGTATTCACAGGCCTTTCTGTCACAGGCTGTGACCTCATAGCACTAAAAATACACAAGTCACTATTCTCCACTGCATCAACCAAGATTTAAGTCTGTGTCTCTCTGATCACACCCAGACCTCTGTAGTGCATTAGCTAATAGAGGTTTCATTATGTATTGTAGTGCATTTGCCACTGATTGGCCTAACATTTTAAAATGTCTCATTTAAGCTGCACGCTATTTTATATATAGCTACCTGAAGGTGGAAGACCAAAAAAAAAAAACACACATAATATTTTATTTTTTAAGCCATACCGTTGACCCTGCCCCCACCCTCACCGATTGTATGCAGCATCACAGTTCTCATACATTTTTTAATGCACTTTGACCGCTGGCTATAGCAGACGACAGGGGTATGGGAAGTGAGGTGGGTGCTTCCTTCTCGTAGCCACGGGTCAGGCTGTGGTACATCAAACTTACCTGCCTTTTTTCTCATGGAGGGGGTCAACGATTGCAGCTCCTCCACCACTGAAAGATGCCACCTTCAATTGCATTTAAGCGCCCTCCAGGGCACTTTCCCTCAGTTGGGGAAAAGGGGCCACGCAGGAGCTCATCGATGGGATAGCCTCATTGACCATCGTATGCCACGCCCCCCTGTTATCAACATTTTAAACACCTTGCATAAATCCTCTCAAAATTAAACAAGGGATGGTTGTTTTAGATGTAGGGGTTATATGCTGTGTGATATATTTGGAAATACAAACCTATAACACGCATACAGGCAGATTCATGCATAGACACAACCCAGGTGCATACACACACCCAGTGCACACAACATACAAACGTCCACAGGCAAGCAGCTATAGATGTTGGTTGGAAGCATGGACTACGTGTGGTTGTATACATGGATAAATAGTTTGTTCAACGGCTGCGGTGAATATGGTGATGGGAGTGTAGATAGATGGAAAGGTGTGGTTGCATAGCTAAAAAGATGCAAATGCATGAATTAATACATTATTGGTTGTGGACTGATGGATACAGGCGTGGGTGAGAGTGGATGATGGACACATAGGTTTACTTAGGAATACAAGTAGGTGTAAATAGGAGTAAGAGTTGCATAGGTAGGAGTACTAGAAAGTAAAAATAGGAGTAAGAGTAGGTAGCTATTAGAATCAGAGTAGGCATTAGTATGAGTAGGAGTGATTGTAGGACTAACAGTAAGGGCAGAAGTAGAAGAAAAAGTATGAGTAAGTAGAAGAACGCAGGTATATGAGTAAGAACAAGTAATTAGAAGTAGGAGTAAGTACATGCAATTAGAAGTAGTAGTAAAGGCCAATGTAGAAGCCAGACAGGGAGAAAGTAGGAGTATACGTAGAAGTAAAAATTAACCAACGCAGTGGAAGGAACAGCAGTAAGAGGTTTTCAACTGAACAACTTAACAACTTTCCGAAAATTGAGGCTGTTTCCTGTAGGCAATGGTACCAGAGGAATGTCATACAGTACAGTATTTCAAAGTTATTTTGATTATATCAACGATTTTGATTTTTTCTTAAACAGCAGTCACTCGATGGATGTTCTTACTATTCCCAAAGTCACTCTTCAACTTTACAACTGTTTCGATTTTTTGTCTTTCCACTTCTTATTTAGATCTTCATGTGCTAACCACCAATGTTTATTCTTGTGTTCTCAATGAGCAATATTTAGGTCAATAAACTACACATTATGATACTGAAATGGGAGTGTATGTGCACGGTGGTAGAAGTGTAGTTGATTTGGGCACCTAGTGAGACTTCATGCTACTTCCATTTTCTTATGACATTTTAGTAAACAAAAACATGGTTCATGGTTCTGTTTTGAATAACTGAATATGCTCTTTGATTGTTTCTCTTCACAGTGGACAACCTGAAGTGAAGAGATGATAAAGGATAATCACACTACATTTGACGGCTTTCTTATCCTGGGTCTTACTCAACTTCCGGAGTTTCAGATCCCCTTATTTTTGTTATTTCTTCTAATCTATTTAATGGTATTAATGGGAAATTCTGTAATCATCTTCCTGGTTTGTGTCGAACCACGCTTACACAGCCCGATGTATTTCTTTCTTGTCAATTTATCTCTCTTGGAAATGTGCTGCATATCAGTCACTATCCCTAAAATGCAGGAGATGCTCGTCACTCAACGGAAAGATATCTCCTTTGCAGCATGTATCACTCAGCTGTATTTGTTCCTGTGCTTCACAAATATTGAAATGTATCTCTTATCTGCAATGGCTTGTGACAGGTATGTGGCAATATGCAACCCCTTACGCTACTCACTTGTCATGAACAGGGCCATCTGCCTACTACTAGCTGCCACTTGCTGGTTGCTGGGCTTCTTGTCTCCGCTGGCACATACCGTTCTAATATCTATGGCATCTTTTTGTGGGTCAACAGAAATTAATCATTTTTTCTGTGACATTACGGCGCTAATGACATTGTCCTGCTCAGACACTGCTCTCATTGAACTATTTTCATACCTAGAAGGTGTAATCTTTGGAATGGGCCCCTTCGGAGCAACAATCACTTCATATGTCTACATCTTCACCACTATTCTTAGAATCCCTTCTTCAGAAGGAAAGCGCAAGGCGTTCTCTGCCTGCTCATCCCACCTCATTGTGGTAATCCTGTTTTATGGAACGTGTATAGGTGTTTACATGCGGCCAACCTCATCCTTCTCTATGGACGAAAACAAAGTGGCAACTGTGGTCTACGTTACAATGGTGCCAATGCTCAACCCATTAATCTATAGTCTTCGAAACAAAGAGGTAAAACATGCCATGCGTAACATTTTGAGGATACTATAAAACTAGGAAGGCTATTAATGATATAAAGCTAAATACTCCCAAGGTACTGCGCAAATTCACTAGAAGAATGTTTATATTAGAAGTGAAGGTTAGAATTGTTTTCCTTATTAATAGATTCAAAAATGTCCAATAATCTGCCTGAGACACAACAAATCATTGATTAGCACATACAAGACATACATATGACATTTGATACAGGGATCATCAAACACGTATTTATGACCCAGAGCAACGAATATACATCTTTTCACCCCGGGTCGACCATTTGAGTTCTAAACTTCAGTTGACTACTGAACCTCATTCTAAATCACTTCCATGTCATTTCAACAAAGACTACAGCATAACAGACACAGCCAAGGTACCTACCTGCCATGGTCTCATCGATCATTAACACCATCCCTGAAAACACCACCAAGGAAAGACTCAGATTACCATGCAACAGCCTTTCACCCTTAGACATCAGATTCAATATATCCATTAATTATTGTACAGATGAAGGGCCCTCCCTTAACACATCTCCCAACCCAGTGATTCAAAGAGGGAATAGTTTGGTGCCCATCAGGCACTCTATGGTATTGTATTGTAACATTTATACACTTCTCTGAGTACCATAAAGTAATAAAAACATTACTTTCTTGGTTAGGAATGTGAACACATGTCATGGAGTCTTAAATAAGGTCCAGATAACAAACGCAGGTGGGCCTCGACCTTGAATGGACACAATGTGGGCCAGTGAGTGCTTCTCCAGATGTTCTTTCTGAGGGGTGCGTGGTTGCTGCGTGTGCTGTGTGTGCTGTATTCTGGTTGACTAAGTGTTCCTAACTACATGTGGCATCTAAATTTATGGTGTTTTGGGAATACACGCACCCATCTGGCCATGTGTGTTTTTATTGAGGACAATCCCCTAGGACTATTGTGGTGCCACTGCGCCTATCTGTGGGATCTGACCTAAGTTTTCCTGTTTGCGAATTTGTCTGCCAGCTAAGTGTTACCCCACCTGTGACCTATCAGTCAGTAGCCTCAGGCCTAGATCTCGGACCCTGTCTTCCCATGTATCTATGTTCTGGGGTTGATGGAGAGTTCACGACGGGGGAATCTAATAATGGTGATGCAATCTCATTCATGTATGTGAATGTATCTCTGTGTGGATCAACATTGATTGCTCTGATATTAACATGCGGAAAGACTCACAGAGGACTGCCTGCTGCTGTGCACTCTACCAGGCTGCTGCTACAGCTGGAAGGACTGTCTTGCTGCCTGGAGCCTACCTTTAGCCCTCTGAGACCAGCCATGCTTTTGAGCCCTGGATCTTCACCTGTACCCAGCACTTCCAGAAGTGACTCCAAGGGCTAATTTGCTCGCCTCCTGTTCAGAGCCACAGGGACATAACAGGCTCCCACCATCTTGAACCCACATCTGGACCCAGCCTGAGTGAGTCCTGAACCCTCAAGATGTCTCCATCCACTCCTAGACCCTTGGTTGTGGTGCTAAAGGAGCCCAGATGGCCAATTTTCAAAACTGAGGACAGGCAAAATTTGGCTAAAATGTGCTCTGAGAACCAGGAGGAGACCAGGGCCAATCTTCTCACCTATCCACCCGAGGTGCATCGCAGGTTTGATTGACTTTGCAGTTTCTCCTGCTACATTCTGCTACGCAGCAACAAATCCCTTTAGGAGGTCTTTTGAGAAAAAGGTATCTGATCTCGTGGAACTTTAGCTACAGCCTTCTGCCTCGTCCCGCTGAAGGGTTTTGACCATTTAGACAACTAAGTCCGAAGGTAAACATCTTCACCGCACCTTCTCTCCATGGCTATCCAGCAACAACGCTCCCTCCTCAGACACTCCTGCAGCCTTGCCCCACTGAAACCTTACCTTCTCAGATACGTTTCTTCAGAAGGTAAGTACTAACTAGGCCCAATCCACTTCCTGTGGCTGAACCCGCTCAATCACAGTCAGCCTTAACTTTTGACTTTCCCCAGACTAGCGCAACCAGATATCCAGTTTCACTTTTAAGCAATATTTTGAATCCATAACTTTAAACATTCATAACCCCAGGTTGTACTATTGGATTTGTGTTGTATTGGCATCAAATAAGTTATTAAAATGTACTCTATTTTTCCAAATTAGATTTTTTTATTGTGTTGCATTTTCACTTTTCTACTAATTGTAGACTAATTGCAACTACTACTTCATCCTCTGACCTCGGATCAACTGCAGCCTCTTCCAGGAACCGCTGCAACAACAACAAACTATCCAGGCAGCAACTGCAACAGTTTCCACGTTGTGCACGCTCTGAGGACTCCCTGTCTTCACCCTGCACCAGAAGGACCGAAGAAATCTCCAGTGGGGTGACGGAGTCACTCCCCTGCTCACGCAGGCACCTTCTAAGTCGACGACCGGTTCTCTTGGACTCCTCTCCTGGCGACGAGCATGGCTGAATGGCTGAAGTCTGGGACACACTGGAGGAGCTCTGAGCACCACCCCTAGGGTGGTGATGGACAGGGGAGTGGTCACTCCCCTTTTCTTTCTCCAGTTTCGCACCAGAGCAGGGGGTAAGGGGTCCCTAAACCGGTGTAGACTGGCTTATGTAAGGAGGGCACCATCTGTGCCCTTCAAAGCATTTCCAGAGGCTGGGGGAGGCTACCCCTCGCAGGCCTGTAATACCTATTTCCAAAGGGAGAGGGTGTAACACATTTCTCCCAAAGGAAATGCCTTGTTCTGCCTTCCTGGGACTGAGCTGCTCAGACCCCAGGAGGGCAGAACCCTGTCTGTGAGGAGGCAGCAGCTGTAGCTGCATTGCAAGCCTCAGAGAGCTGGTTTGGCAGTACTGGGGGTCCATGGTGGAGCCCCCAGGATGCATTGAATTGGCTCCCCGGTACCAGATTGGGAATGGGGGACAATTTGATGTCCCTCCTGTGTCCAGATACCGCCTAGTTGATGCAAAACGTGACTTTGCCGGAACCAAGGCTTGTTGGAGGAATCTAGCACCAAAACTCACCTGTATCCAACTTCATGCTGCGGGACATCCTTTGCATCATGCAGGAACCCGCTGGCATCTTCATAGGGTGTATTCCTGCAGGCTTCGTCCAACTGAGGACTCTTATTTTGCACCCTTTTCTGGGTTGCCAGGGGCTCCTGTCCTTTCTGGAACTTCTTTCGACTTCTGGACTTGGTCTTCTTCTTTTGCAGGTCTTCAGGTCCAGGAATCCACTGTTTGTTGTTTGCAGACTTGGTTGGTTCTTACAATAGTTCCAATCATGAAGTGTAGTGTGTCCTAAGGAAACTTGCAGTACTTTACTCCTGCTTTTCTGGGCTCTGGGGTGGATAATTTTCTTACCTTTACTGTATTCTTACTCTCCCAGCGATTGTCTACACACTACACTTGTCTAGGGGGGAATTCGTGATTCGCATTCCACTTTCTTAGTATATGGTTTTTGTTGCCCCCAGACCTATTTTCTCCCATTGCATTCTATAGCATTTCCTATTGTTTGCACTATCCTCTGTCAAACTACTTACCTTATTTTGGTGTCTAGTGTATATATTGTGTAGAATACTTATCTCCAGAAGGAGTATTGCCTCTAAGATATTTTTGGTACTATGTCACCCAAATAAACTACCTTTATTTTTGTTAACACTGAGTATTGTCTTTACTTGTGTATACGTACTGTGTAATTATAAGTGGTATTGCATGAGCTTTGCATGTCTCCTAGTTTAGCCTAAGCTGCTCTGCTATAGCTACCTCTATCAGCCTAAGCTGCTAGAACACTACTACATTTCACTAATAATGGATTACTAGGCCTGGTATAAGGTGTAAGTACCCAAGGTACCCACTACAAACCAGGCCAGCCTCCTAAAGAGGCGTCCTGGGTGTGGCAAGGCTCTGAGCGTCTCCTGAATGGACTGCTGCTTAGGGGGGTCATCTGTGGAACTCTTGATTGCAGGCGGCAGCTCCTTGCTGTACTCTGCGACACATCTATTTGAGGCACCCCACTATTGCCAGCTTTAACCATGGGAAAACATGAGGGCAGACAGTCTAACTCAGCTTCGGGGGCAAACGCTCAGTTCGCCAGACAGATAGCAGTCCACAGCCTGAGGCCTCCTCCGAGTGCACCGAGGGTGGAGATACACAGGACATCGACCTCAAAGAACTGATTATTGAAGTTAAATCTAGTCTTGAAAATCTCACTAATCGCCTATATCAAGTAAAGCAACAAGTTGACAAACACAAACGTAGACTGAACGTCTTGGAAAACCGTGTACCAGACATGGATGACACCCAAGCTGAATCTAAAGAACATCTTCGCAGGATGTATAAAATCCTGGAGATAATCAAAATAAAAATGAGGACTCAGAAGTAAGATCTAGACGTAACAATCTTATAATCGTAGGGATTCTGTAGCCCACAGCGATAGCAAAAATAGAAGATTATGTCAAAACACTCCTAAGAGAACTGTTTGGAAAGGACCTGTCTCCTGTGTTCATTGTGGAGCGTGCCCATCATTCGCTGGGCACCAGACCCCCATAGGGGTACCAGCCTGTCCCATTATTGCACGTCTATTAAAATACTGCAACACCATATTGCAGCTTGCACGTGAGAGGCAGCAGATCCAACACCAGGGTGACCTCCTCTCTTTCTATCTTGACTTCACCGCGATGGTGAAGGCCACCCATAGCAAATTCCTACCTGCTGAGAAGATGCAACAAGAAGCTGATGTTCCGTATGCCATGCAGTACCCGGCTAAACTTCGAATATCCTTTGAGGGCAAGCCTCACTTCTTCACAGATGCTAAATTGGCTTCCAAGTCCGCTAAATACATAATTAAATGCAAAAGGTCACTGCAGGTGCCCCTTAATCCGATCGGCTGAGTCACAATGACTGACAGTATCCCAGACTGCAGGCCATCGCAGACACGTTACTTTCTTCCAATTGAGTTATGTTGCCCAGCCTTTCACTGCGGGGTAGGCCTCAGGCTGGAGACCAACTCACATTGCAAATGGCTTGATATACCTTGCCTGCTTTAACCTCTTCCTTCTGCTGTGAGCCTTCTACCTGAGTTTCTCCATTTCGGTCACACAGCTGAGCTGGATTAGAGTGCTCATACAGATTTCCTTCTGCCTCCCGGGATCTTTCCCATTTGTGTTCTTGACTTGCCTGAGGGATAGTTGGGTGGGGGAGGGTCGATTGGTTCGCAATCAAGTTCATGGGTTGGAGTGGGTGGAGTGAGGATTGGGGAAGTTTATCTTGTTGGTTAGTTGTTGTTTTCTTTTCTTTGCTTTCACCGTGTCACCACACTCTGCCTTGCTATGCAAACGTGATATTTTCACTGTGGACATATGCACACTACTTGCACTTCCCACGCTCTTAGCAATATGACTTCCATGATATTTCTCACCTGGAACATCCGTGGGATGAATGATCAGAGAAAAATCCACCTTATTCATGCCTACCTCAATAGACACAAAATAGACATACGTTTTCTACAGGAGCTGTACCTCATGAGTGGAACAGACTTGAAATTACAGGTCCGTTGGTGCAGCAAGACATTAGCATCACTCTACTTCAATTATGCTAGAGGGGCTGCTACATTAATGTGAAGCGGGCTCTTGTGGCAGCTGGGGTACATGATTACTAACCCAGAGGGCCAATATGTGCACACTCCAATATGTGCACACTCCATAGGTAGCCTGTGATTCTTGCTGCCATATATATGGCCCAAACTTGGTCAATCCAGTCTTCTTCTCTGAGATTTGGAGACTGATCGTAGGGAGGAGACACAAGGTGGTGATCTGGGGGAGCGACTTTAGACGACCCTAGTTGACAAGCTTGACAGGTTTGGAATATCCAGAAGGTCCCAACCCAATGTGGCACAGACACTAGCCACCATACTACTAGACCACAGCTTGATAGATGTTTAGAGACATACACACAGTACAGCATGTGAGGGCAAATGCTTCACAACACACCATAACTCCTGGTACGGAATTGACTACTGGTTGATCGCATGTGATGTCTCCACATGGATTATGGGAGTGACGCACCTACCCCATACTCTTTCAGACCATGCACCTGTGTGAATGGAACTCTTCATTCCCCCAGCTGCCCCCTGGGCCTTCTCTTGCCATTGGAGGTGTTTTGTGACTCAGCATTCTGTGAAGACATTCAAAAAGAGGTAGTTGAGTACTTCAAACACAACACAGGCTCCGTACAGTTGTCCTCAAATATTTGGGAAGCCTTAAAGGTGGTCATTCAGGGCCTCTGCATAGCAAAACAAGCTGGGGTGCTTCGATCCACACAGGGGAGACTAGCATGCCTGGCACAGGACAACTGTATGCTGGAGGAGGAATACTTCCACACTGGGGACACAACAACACTGGCCATTATCCAAGATAAAATCTCGGAGTTCACGGAGGAGGCAAACAGGAAGGTTTCTTACCAGCAGCATGATGCACAGGCCAGACGGTATGGGGGAGGGCAATCGTGGGGGCAAGATGCTCGGGGGTTTGCTTCATGCCCCGTGAGCGTCATCCTACGAGGTAGAACTTGAAGATGTAAGCTTCCAGCAAGTATCCACCCCTTTGAAACTGCTTAACATGATGACCTTGTTGTACTCTAATCTATACTCCTCCGCTGGGGTGGTTGAGGTACTTCCCCTGTCAGAGCATCTGGACATCATTCAACTAATATGGCTAGACAGGGCACATACAGCCTATCTCGACACACACATCACAATAGATAATATAATCCAAACCATCCAGAGTCTGTCTGGAGGAAAGGAGCCCGAATTAGATGGCCTCACCACTGCCTTCTATGAAGAATGTGCCCCACTAATAGGGCCACACTTCTAATCTATGTAAGAGGACTCTTTTGAAACTAGTGTGCTCCCTCCATCAGTAAGGAAAGCGGTCTTCATAACACTGCTCAAGCCAGACAAACTGGCGCATCTGTGAAGGTTGAAAGGAAAACTTGTGCACTTCAAAACCACCCTCTGAAGTTTCCCCTACTTCAAAGGCACTTTTTAGTTATATATATATATATATATATATATGTATGTCATCAATCATTTTAATAGTCTCCATTGTATCTCTCACATAGGCCGCAGTCATTGGAACTAAAGGTTTTAAAAAGAAATCGACATACTTACAAACCAGTTTTAAAATTGAACCGCACCCTTATATAATCGGGCGTCCTAGAGGTTTTACAGGATTCTTGTGTATTTTAGGGAGTGTATAAATCGTAGGGATACAATGATTTTTTTATTCAGAAATTCATATTCCAAATCTGTGGGAAAACCCATCAACACCCCCTCACTTGTAACTCTTTAAATCAAATCCCCCACCTCACTCGTTGGGTTCCGTTCCAATTTCCTGTAGCTTCCTATATCTGCCAATTGCATTAAGATCTCATTCTTGTAGTCACTAGTGTTCTGTACTACTATGGCTCCTCCCTTGTCCGCCATTTATATCACAATTTCCTTATTAGATTTTAAGACAGATAATGCCTCCCTTTCCACTTTTGTGATGTTATATTTCACATACCTTCCCCTAGAAATCAAATTCATCGCATCTCTCATGACCACCTGTTCAAATGCCAAGATTTTGTGTGACATTAAATGCACAGGAGGGGTGAAAATCGAGGGTGTTCTAAGACCAGTAATAGAAACTGGGGGCCTAGACATTGATTGATTAAAATTATATCTCAATCTAACTTTCTGAAACAATTGATGTACTTTGCACTTTGGTCTGTCCTTCTTTTTTTGATGATACAATGGGGGACTGTATATTTTGTATATATATGAGGAAAGAATATATTTTGTATTTGTAATAAAGGATTTTCTCCTGAATTAGTACAGGTCTATAACGCATGTGTTGATATGAGGGATGGGATGATCTTGGTTATAATTGGTTTCACTTACTAAAAGTGGCATTTTTAAAATAGTAATGTTAAATCCAACTTCACCCTTAAGGAGGAATTTTCATTACCATTCTGGCTACACCAAACATGACAATCCTACTTGTTATGTCTTGGTTCTTGGTTGTGTTCTGTAGAATGTAGGCGTCTAAAAATTCTGGAGAAGACATGATGCCACTCCAGAGTGGCTGGACGCTAGGTCGCGTTTAGCAATAAACTCGCTGTTCTAACTTACTTCTGTGGCGGACCCGATCTTCTTTCACATCACTACTCCTTTCAGATCAGAACATACCACCTAAAAGTACATAAGGGCATTTCTACTGTTGGCCTATGAGAGGAGTAGGACTCACCGTACTGAAAAACGACTTTGTGAGTTTTTCACCACCAGGACATGTAAAACACGTAAGAATATGTCCAGCCATTTACTTACATAGCACCCTGGCTTATGAGCTGTCTAGGGCCTACCTGAGGGGTGATATATGTATTAAAAGGGGAGTTTAAGGCTTGGCAAGTAGTTGTAAATGCCAAGTCAAAGTGGCAGTAAAACTGCACACACGCCTTGCAATGGCAGGCCTCAGACATGATTAAGGGACTACTTAGGTGAGTGGCACAATCAGTGTTGCAGGCTCACTAGTAGCATTTAATTTACAGGTCCTGGGCACATCTAGTTGGCTCTACTTGGGACTTATAGGTAAATTAAATATGCCAATATGGTAGGAGTTAATGTTACCATATTTAGGAGAAAGAGCACAAGCACTTTAGCACTGGTCAGCAGTGGTAAAGTGCGCAGAGTCCTAAAACCAGCAAAAGCAGGATCATAAAAATGGAGGGAGGCAGGCAAAACGTTGGGGGAAGACCACCCTAAGGCTGTCAGGTCTAACATCAATAGACCTTATTTCCTTTTTTCCCCAAGCTGCATTATTTTTTCAATTCCGCATATTCAGTATCATATCTTCTACCTAATTATTAAAACACATTTCTTCCTAACAGATGTCCTAATATGATAATTCCTTTCACATGATACATTTTATATTACTGCTTGAAACGTGCAAGGCTTAAAAGAAAGTTTTTTTGCAAAACTGATTGCATCGTTTTATGATGTTTTTACATGTATTCATTCTATGCAGGTCAAACTGATTTTATTAACTGATTTATTTTAGTTATTTTAGAAAATAAAAGTTTTATATTTCCATTCTGAGAGCATGGATTTTCCTAAATATTCACTGATTTCATTTAGGTTATTCCTAAAAAATAGAATCCCTAGAATGATGTCATCCATAAGCATTTGACTCAATAACTTTATACTCAGATATACACGCCAGGAATGTTGTAAAAAGTCCAAAGCCAGATGACATTATGAGCATGGTATGTTAGCTTAAGTGCCTTTGGCCCTTATGCCACGTCATCATCTTTCGTGGAATTCATGAAAATTCCAAATCATCAAAACAATTACTGTGCTAGTACCTAAGGTGACACATGTCTGCAATAAGTTCTCTGATATCTACATTTCAAGGATCTGACGATTGTCTAATATAAACATGTAGTCTGAATTGACATCTTTTTGTCATGGTTGTTAATACCTGTTATGTTTCTAAGTGGAAAATCTGCCAATGTAGACTATAAGTCAGCAGTCACCCTACATAAACCCTGTGAAGTGACCACTAAATCAGAGAGGTATTCACCCCAAGTTCCCGCTAGAGGTCCTGCCAGGCTGCTCCAGCATGCATTGCTATGCTGAGAGTTGATACAGAGAGGAGAGAAGCTGAGCCCAGCTGATGTGTTTTCCTTCTGAGGGGACACTCTTCCCTAGGTAAGTCTGATAGCCACAGCTTCTCCGCTGTGAACAGGCATGAGGTGCGCTGTTATCTAGAGTCAAGTTAGCTACTTTATGCTCTCATAGCGCAGCACATAGAAGTAGTTTTTACAGTGTTAGGCTGCTAAGAAAATTCCCAGAAATGTTCATAATATTATCACCGTTAGTGGCATGTGTAAGGAAATGCCTCTTTTTGCATGTCCACCCCCTCATTTTTAGACTGATGCTGGTGGTTTTTTGACTCTGAGAGTGCACCGAGGCCTGATAACCAGACCTCAGTGCCAGTGTTCTGACCCAATGTGAAGTATATGTCGAATTGAATACACCCAATTGGCAAGGCCTGACTTACTTATAAGTTCCTAGTATATGGTACCCAGGGCATGTAAGGCAGAGTGTCTACTCAGGACTGCGGCACTATTTGTGTCACCCTTCATGTGACAACACAAAATGGCTCCCAGCCTGACACTGCAGACTGGAAGGATGGTGTTTTCTCTGCCTGTTTGACTTTGCCATTTAAACCAATGGCAATGCCACCCTGCCCCTTAACATTATATTAAGTCTCCCCTAAGGAAGGTGTATAGAGCACCATGGCAGGGAGTGTTTTGTTAAGTGAGACATATTTACTTCAATATGTCTCAACAACAACACTTCCAAATTGTGGTTTTGCTGTGGGTAAAGTGATCTTTACCCACCCGGCTACCTTTTGACCATGACCACAAAACTGGGTCATATGAGGTATCAAATTAATCGTGACATTAAATGCGATCTGACTCTTAGGCCAAAATTAATGTCACTATTAATGGTTGCCCACTTTTAGAAAAGTGACCGCTGTGTGCACTGCTCATTTAACAGCCTCACAAAGACACACCCACACAGACATCTTTCTGACTGCCTTGGGGAGGCGTGTGAATGACTACCAGGCTCAGCGACAAAAACAGTGCTGCAGCAGCAAGGTGTCATCTCCTCTGCAAGGATGGCCACTCTGCCAGGGAAAGCCACCCTTGATAGGCTGCCTGGTCCAACACCCCTGAGTAGGATACCTTTTATCCCTGTAGACAGCATAGAGACAGGGCCAGAGAAGGGCAACTCGTCCTAAAACCGGTTTTACCGCTGGCGTGTTGTCCCTAGGTAGCTACACCTCTAGGGTGAGCTACTTTGCTCCTGTTGTGCCATCTTGGAATGGGCAAGAATGTGGCTGTGACAGGTAAGTAATAATGGACCCCAGAAGGCGTAATAAAATTTTGTATGCGGTCTTTTATTTTTGTTTCTTCCACACTTTCTTTATCTTTAGATCTTTCTCTCAGGTCTTGTCTTGCTGTTATATGGTCTTCGTTTTTGTTTCTTCAGGATTGTCCTAACTGGGTCTTCTTATTCATTCAGGTAGTCATCTCGGAATTCAGCGGATGAAGGTACCGGAAGAGGGAGAAAGAAGAAGCAGTTTTAGAAGGTACGTTGGTTTATAATAGACACATAGGTTCCCCTGTCTTATTTCTTTTCCTCTTCTATATCTTTTTTTTCCTGTTCCCCTGTTTCCTTGGCCAGTGCAGTTAGTGACTATTTACTTTTCTTCACATATTAGACAGATTTTCTCTTTCTTCATCTCATGCTTCAATACTGTCTTATTTATAACTGCTTTGTCCATTTTCTTTGGTTTGTATAGTGCCGTCCCTTCTCACCCCGCGCCTTCCTTGGTTTTTGTTCTAAATGATATTGTGCCATTTATTGCTTCCTTCCACCACCCCTCCCTTTTCCTCCAGATTTATTCATCAAGTGCTTTCATGCTTGGTAAGCGGTTTTCTTCACCCTACCTCCCCATCCCCAGTACACACCCCGTACCTGATCTGGCCGCGTTCTTCCTAGAACGTGGCCAGCTCCAGCGTGTCCTCTCCCTCTTTCGTCTCCTGGCTTCACCGTAACTCTGTCTCCTGGCTGCAATTCCCTTCCGGGTTGTCGCCTCTCACCGTCTCCGGGTTGCAACTCTCTTTCTTGATCCAGCGGCTCACTGTCTCCTAGCCGCACTTCTCCTTCTCATTCCTGCGTCTCTCCATCTCCTGGTGGTTCTGCCTCTCCTTCGTCTCTCACCGCTGGGACCCTGTTACGGCGTTCCTTCCTCTCCTTTAGGCTGTCTGCATCTTCCCAGCATTGGCTGCTTGAAAAAGCCCCACCCCTTCCTGCACGGACTCCGCAAGCTACGAAGTGCCCCCGGGGTACTTCCCTCTCGGCCCGGTACACGGCGTCCTACCACAGTAGCATTCTGGGATAGCCAGATGCCATATATCACAGAAACTTCTCCATTAGGTAGGAGGGGACCCAGTAGCCCATTGGCTAGTGCCCGCGTGGTCCCCTCAGAGTACTTTCCTGGGATACATATAGCAAACATGGCATGTTGACTCTCAGTACTCGCTGGACCTGGAAACAGGATGAGAAGGAGACCACTCTGCACCCGTTGGAAGTGCACAAAGAGAGGCTGTGATGCCGGAGTGACTGCACCTGCTGCACTTTGGGCTAGTGGAGTTTGGACCCTATTCTGCACGCCTAGCTTGGGAAAACGCTGATCCCCGTCCCCAGACTGAACCAAAGACTCCAAAGGTCAGTTGGCTGGCCTATTGTAAAGCACTGGAGACATTAAAGCTGAAGGAGCCCAAGACGCATCTCTGGTAGCCACTGCAGAATGCTTGCCAATACCGGCCACCCCCAAGGACAATTCAGAGATAGCCAAAAAGTGCACATGTGTCTGCTGGACCTGTGGGTGATGATTGTGATCAAATTCATCACTGAGGGACACCAGCCTCCACCAAAGATTTGCACTGTGACTACTGTGTTGCAAATGTGCAAGGTCTGCATTAGCAGCCATTGGAGCCCTGCAAAGAGGACTTTGTAGGACCCCAAAATCCATGGCCAGAGTTGCCCCCTCTCACCTGTGGACCAAGGACTTGACCAGACTTCACCTCCGTGGATTGGACTGCATCAGGAGCATCCTTGAGCATCTTTGAGACTGCATGCCTCAGCATCAGGACCACTCCAATATCATCTATGGCTGTGTTCTTGGAAAGTTTGGATCTTGCTCTAAAAACACTCTGGTGGCCAGGTAACTGTCCAAAGTATCCTCTCTGGCCCCCTGGACTTCTGTCCTGCGGACTTGGTCACCCAACTGAAGCTGGAGTTGTCAAACATAGGGGCATATTTAAGAGTCCCTAGCATCACCTTAGCACCGCCATTGCGTCATTTTTTTTATAAAGTGGTACAATGCATGCATTCCACCACTTTGTAATGCGCTGTGCTACATTATGCCTGTGCCAGGAATACTGTATGCAACAGGGGCGTTCTGGCACTAGGATGTTCGTAAAAATGGCACAGTGAAATTGAAAAGATTTCACTGCACCATTTTTGGTGCCATTTTAAACACCTGCTCAGCGTGGGTGTTAAAATGACGCTCCCATAGTAACCTATTGGCCTCCTCGCACTTTGCTGCACTTTGCTGCACTAGCCTCAACATTTTTGACGCTAGTGTAGGAAAGTGTCACAATAGCGTCAGAAATGTTAACGCTATTGTGCTAAGGACAGCCATGGTGCTCCGTATTATAAATACGGTGCAACCATGATGTCGTTAAGTGCCTGTGGGGGGGGGCAAGAAAAGCTGAGCATCATAGCTGATGCGCAATTTCTGTTCTCAATATGGGCCTAACGTTTCTAAACTTTTCAAAAGTTTCTAAAGTTTTTGTTGACCAATGCTTGTTTGCAGTTGATGCTAAAGGTATTTATTCCTTTAAAAATCTATGGGGGTCATTACAACCTTGGCGGGCGGCTTGACCGCCGGGAGGCCACCCAATGCAGCCGCACTCGCACCACGGCCATCATGAGATCCCCACTGGGTCGGCTGTCGGAAACCTGCTTTCCGCCCGCCGGCCCAGCGGGGATCTCGGCTGCAACACAGGAGCCGGCTCCAAATGGAGCCGGCGGTGTTGCGGCTGTGCGACGGGTGCAGTTGCACCCGTCACGCTTTTCACTGTCTGCAAAGCTGCACGGGGCTGTGTCAGGGGGCCCCTGCACTACCCATGCCAGTGGCATGGGCAGTGCAGGGGCCCCGCGACTCCCCTTTCCGCCAGCCTTTTCATGGCGGTGCAAACTGCCATGAAAAGGCTGGCGGGTGGGGGACTCGTAATCCCCTGGGCAGTGCTGCAAGCAGCGCTGCCCTGGAGGATTACTACAGCCGGGACAAAAGTGGCGGGAAACCTTCCGCCGCGTTTGTAATCCCCAGGATTTCACCGCCAGCCTCTTGGTGGTGAAATCCGTCAAAACAACCCTATATCTCCTGAACCCTATGGTGGATTTTGAGGATCAAGGTCCCTAAAGATTCATAAAAATCGAATCTATTTTTCTAACCTTTCATGTCATGTGACCTTCTTGTGCTGTTGTTTGGTGTTGTTAAATGCTTTACACATTGCTTGTTTGCTAAGCCTTACTGCTCACAGCCACAGATACCCAGGGTTGAGCTTAAGGTAGAGTAAACATACCTGACTGGACCCAAGATGGTATTTGAGAGTTTGCTGCATAGTAGGGCCACCTAGCCATACCACATAGTACTCCCCAAATCCTTACAGCATGCAGATACGCTGTTCTGATTATATTCAGTGTGGTTATTACTCATGTACTAAGCATCAGGAAGAGACTGTCAAAATAAACACTTTTAAATATGTGTAGTTTCTTAGTATAGTGTGTGTGTGTGTACGTCCCTGATCCATTACAAGACTGTCAGTAACCGAGAAAGCACGGACACCACTCTGGCAAATATGTCAAAGGGGCTGTGTAGGGCTACAATATCCGGACTTGCGCACTCAAGTACTGCTGGACTGAATTACATCTAGGCACCCATGGGCGGGAAAGGCAGAACCTGTATGACTAGGCAAGTTTACCCAACAAAACTTCTGACTGCCCTTACTCCATCAGGCTGTTTTTGGAATATGTCAGTGACAGAAACAGGTAAGTTACCTTTGTTGACTTACTTAAGGTTTGCTCTTCTGTAAATCAGGTTAGCGTGCCTTCCGTTTGGCAGAAATGATACTCCGTCAAACTCCAAATCAGCCCCTCAGTGGTTAGTTACAGAAATACTTCAGCACGTTATTGTGTCCTGCCAGGTGATGTTGAGTATGCGACATGTTTATTTAACTAATAGTTTTAACCTTAGTAGTGTACACATGGCAGGGACGCATACTGTGTCCAAGGAGAAAATATTAGGTTTAGGTTGTTAAATTCCTGGAATTGTTCTTAGTAACTGGTATGAGAATGAATACATGATTTTGTTACTTATATCTGGATGCGATAATCTGCAGTGACAAATTCTTCTTCTAGTTTATGTACATTTACAGCTGCAGGTTTTAAATGGAGCATATATTTGTATTTTCATCATAATTTTGAACCGATTGCATATTAAGAGATCCACAACTAAATAAATAAATAACTTTCAGTCACTTACACAAATATATCCAACCTCAAAATCTGGACTCTGGAATTCAGAAACAAAGTTAAAACAAAGATCTTTTGGCATTCCCCGTACATTTATCTTGCAACTATAGTTTTGAGTTGATTATTAAAAGGGATTGCAGACAGCACTTTCAAAAGAAGCGCCACATCAAGCTGCAGAAACGCGGGAATAGTGTGGGTTGCACTCTGAAGTACAAAGGCATATTTATGCTTTTTGACGCAAAAGTGCGCTAATGCAGTTTTGCGTCAAAAAGTTTAGCACTGGCTTGCGTCATTTTAGAGCGCTAGCTTGACGCCATATTTAAGGTATGGGGCAATCTGGTGCTAGCGCGCCTGGTCCTTAGTAAGTAAACTTACAAGGGGACGCGTATAGGTCGATTAACCTTTTGGATCGCATGGAATATCCTAATCAGGTAGTGACTACTAGCATCAATCATCAACATAACCAACCAATAACATTTTAATGAAAACAACTAAAACTATCTATTCATGAATAACCACAACTCAGTAAAGCGTTAAACAAGTTTATTTCCCTATTGGTTACAATACTAAATCATCGAGTTTGATCAAACTTTATTCAATCAGCTCAGTATTAGCTCATTAATGAACATCAATAACACAATCTAATCAAAACTTAAGAAAACATATGCTTGAATGCTTTAACATAAGCCAGTAAATGAATACACAGCATCAATAGTAGAGTTCAGCAAATAGTTTGTCAGTCATTTGTCACTGTCAACATCACCCCTAGGAAGCCTACCTAACCAAGATTAGCATTAGCATGTGGGGCTTCATGCAAAACAATTTAGGAAAACATGAATTTGGAAAATATCTTTCTGCAAGGAACTATAAAAACAGCGCAGTTGGTACCTAGAAGAAAAGGCACAAGTTAGTCAGTCACATTTTCATAGGTACCTATCCACAGAATGGATCAGCAACAAAGTCAGCCTTCGTCTTCAGGTCATCCATAGATCAGCATAGCATCAGGCTCTCAAAAGTGTAAGCCCAACGACAGAATCTCGAACAGCGTCTCCTGTCGTCACCAATTCTCCCTTCTCATCTCCTAAATTCTGAATGGTTAGCCCCTTGTCATGACTTTTTATTAGGGTCTCCCAGTCCATCCTCTTAATTCCCAATTGGTCAGTCAGTTAGCAGATATAACTTTAACCTATAATATTTGTTTACCAAATCTATAAATTTTAATATTAGTCCTTTCACAAGACGCGGATTGGTCTACTATACGATGTCCTCATCATCCGGCTCTTCAGGTATCAAAAATTTTGCATGTTCCTCTTCAGTCAGTGCTTCCATTGTTCAAGTCCTGGGAAAGTACATTTAGCCTACTCTACACATAATTGTATCAAATTGTCTTCATCATCTCCTGTCCGCCGGTACATTGCAGAAAATTCTAGCTAAGCAACTTTAACATCGGATAGTTCAGGTTCAAGCCATGCATCTGCTTCTCTACAGCGCGTTAGTGATTCAGCCTTTCTTGTGAGGCCTGGAAAAAGGATAGGCCTTATTCACGGCTAAGTTAACTCTACAAATCAATGTAAAACATAGGTTGTACATTTCAATATGACATATTACTACGTTATTCTTATATATTTTCATTAATGCACACATTTACATAGTTATATTAGTACAATCTCTTATAAGTGGCTGACATGCCCCGTGGGCACATTTTCAAACGTGCACATTATTTTCTCTACGATTAAATTCTCTATGAGCTTTTCAATGATTAAACACATAAACATCATTAATAATCTTCTAATTAGCTCCAGCAGTCCCTCCTCTGATGACTAAATGTGTCATCACACCTTTCCTTTACCTGCATTTACAATTCTGTTTCTGATGTATTTTGTCTTCTTCTCAAATTTCCCCTATAGATTCTTTTGCCTGGGTTGCTCTTCCCTCCTCTGATTTTTTTTAAATCTCCTTAATTTTAATTTTTGCCATAACTTGCATATACTCCATAATCCTAAAATACAAGCAATCACAATTAATACTGTATTCCCTGTACAATTTTTAATAATACCCCATTTCAAATTTGACTAAGCCAGTTGCCCACTAAAGCAAATCCATCCTTTTCCAACCTTCTCCCAAACATGTGGTTCCTTCAATTCTTTACTTGAATTAGTTAAGTTAATGAGTAAGTCCCTTATCTCCTTATCATTATCAGGAATGAATGAACAACAATGCCTAGCATTAATCATCCTACAGACTCCGCTGTCTTTAGCTAAAAGTATGTCTAAAGCAAGCCTATTTTGAAGCATCATAGCTCTATCCGCAGCTAATTCAGTATCTAACAGGAGTATTGCCCCTGTAAAATTTGTCAGCATGTTATCCACCATAGTAGACAACTTCCGTATCTTGATTGCATTCAAAATACCTCCTACAGAAGGAATTACTGCACCAAAAATAGCTCCCACAATTGCAGAAGAGGTTTCCCTCCTCTGTCGCTCATGATGTAATTCAGTCACTTTCGGAAACTTCTTTAAGTCATCTATCTGATACATTTTAGGGAAAAACAAAAACCCAAAAACATGTCCCATACCATCCCTTAGGAAGACGGTAAGTCCACAAATATAATAGATCCCAGGAATCGCAGGGTCCTGACCATTCAGCATGAAAGTCCATTTACTCTGAAACAAAAACACATGCCTACATTCACTCGTTCCCAAAAATAAAGTGTCAGTGCTCGATTTTTGCCTATATATACAAAGCTTCCCTACATGTTTATGCATCTAGAGCTAACTTCCCATGGGTTTTAATAGCAGTGTAAGCATATTCATTCTTATAAGTTCTTTTCTCTAATCCTTTCTCTAATTTCTCCTTCAATACCTTTCTCCTGTCATCAGCATGCCCTATAAAGCTCTTTTCTAGCAGTGCAAGCAAGCATGTTAGATTGTTCTTGTGCGCATATGCGGTTCCAAAAGTTAATGTTGGTTCAAAGAAACCTCTAACTAGCACTATATCATGCTCTTTAGCTATTTCACTCAGATATCTAATAATAGGAACAAATGAAAACACTAGCTCATAGTTCGAATAAAAATATTGTATATACTCTTGGTTATAGAATATTGTTAGTAGCAAACTACAGCTTATGCCATAAGTTAAAGGAAGACTATGGTATGTAACTCCTTCCTCTACTGATAAAGGAATTTGCGTACACACAAGACAATTCCTCGCATCCATCGTCTCAACATACTCACTTAACAAGCAATAGAAAACATTAGAAGAAAGCTCTCCTTGAACATTAGTATAATCATGCAAGTATTTCTCATCTAACTTAAACTTCTCTAAAGCTGTTAGTGTAGTAGTTTCAGGAACACAAGTAATAGTAGCCTTTTTCATATCATGAATAGACATTCCCACAATCATTATTATAAACATTATTCCACACATAACTGCCACTCTGACACTCAGATATCTACAGTACCTAATATTTCTAACTTGTTTATTTAGCTCAGCCATGATATGTAAAGAATCAGAAAGCAGAAGTAACTCTTAGATAAATACAGCACAAAATCAATAAATGAAGGACAAATTATTTCTCACAGTTCAGTTTCACATCCAGGAACCCTTTTCCTTTTGTCAAAATCGATTAGCAGCTTGTCACATCCGGTTTTCAATTGTCACATCAGGTTATTAATGCCTCTTTTGGTTCCATTTCACCACTTACTTTTTTAGTTTCTTAGATCAGCTCAACAACTCAGATCTTCAGTCACCTTCAGGTTACATCAAAATACTGACTCAGAACTATCAAAACAAAAAGACATAAACTTGTGTTGCCATTCATTGGTAGCTGCATATGCCCACTCAGGACCAGCATATCTTCGACGTGCTATTCTCTTTCTTTTTAACCTTTGTTCACCACCTAATTCTCCTTCACTCAGTTCTTCCTTTCTCGTAGTATCCACTTCTTCTTCAATTGTTTAATTTATGACCAATTCCTTTTAGTTCCCAATCTGCGATTCAGGCCAATTATCTCCTTTTCTCGTTCCTTCTGTCAATATTCTTCTCAAGATTGGACTCTTCTCTTTTTCTTTCTCTATAGTGTTTTCTCTTGATTGACCTGCAACAGGCTCAGGAGGAGTCGAATCGCCTTGACTTTGATCCGTCTCAACTCTCTCACCCTCTTGGTCTGGCACTTGCTCTTTCTGCTTTTCAGCACTATCTGCTTCTGGGAGAATCTCTGCTGCGCTAGCCTCTCCTACTATGTCCGTTGAGATAGGTTCTTGCACACCCTCCTGTAATTCTTCACTTTCATTTTCTACAGGGGTGATAGACCCATCTTCCACAAGCTCAGGTTCAACTTCAGGTTCAGTTGGTTCTTGTTCTAGTTCAAGTGCGGCAACCTGTTTTGCTGTTATTGGTCACTGAACAATACTTCTTTATGCTCTGGTGGACACACCACTCTCTTTGTATGACTTGCATGTATCCAGTTCGGGAGTCTTGCACACTTCACAGCTGTCGTAGTTGTTAGCACCACCTGGTAGGGATCCTTCCAACATGGTTCCAAACAGGTCTTGTTGATGTGCTTTCTGATGACGACCCAGTCCCCGGCTCTCAGATTGTGACCTGGGTCATGGACGGGTGGCAGGGTGGTAGCCTGCTGAGAGAAAGAGCGAACCACATCAGCCACACCCTTGCAGTAGTCCAACCCCATATCATCTGTAATATTGATAAATGCATTGGCTGGAACTGCTGGTAATCTCATTGCTCTACCCATGAGGATTTCATGGGCCGACAGCCCTGTCGTTCTGTCAGGTGTGTTTCTCATTGACATCCACACCAAAGGTAATGCATCTGGCCATTTCAGATTTATAGTGGCACACATCTTGGCAATTCTTGATTTCAAGGTACCATTCATCTGTTCCACTAGTCCTGATGCTTCAGGGTGATAGCTACAATGCAACTTTTGCTCAATTTTCAGTGCTGCACATAAGAGTTTAATTAGCTCGTTATTGAAGTGAGTTCCCCTATCTGATTCTAAAGAGATCGGAAATTCAAAATGTGGTATCAACTCCCTAAGCAACAGCTTTGCTATTGTGAGACTGTCATTTCTTCTTGTGGGGTATGCTTCAATCCAATGACTAAAGATACACACAATCACCAACACGTACTTCAAGCCTCCAAAAGCAGGCATTTTAATGAAATCCAATTGCATTCTGCTGAATGGACCTCCTGCTCTTCCAATGTAGCTCAAATTCACCACTGTCCCTTTTCCCACTTTCAGCTGCTGACAAACTATGTATCGATGACATACTGCCTCTGCTGCTTCTTGCCTGAATTTAGGATTAAACCAATCAATCTTGAATAACCTAACCATAGCATCCCTTCCAATACGTCCCTTTTCCCACTTTCAGCTGCTGACAAACTATGCATCGATGACATACTGCCTCTGCTGCTTGCCTGAGTTTAGGATTAAACCAATCAATCTTGAATAACCTAACCATAGCATCCCTTCCAATATGTGCCTGCCCATGATAGTAATGGGCCATTTGCGACAATAAACTATTGGGCAAGACCATCTGACCCTCCTCAGAAATACAAATTTCATCAGGTCTTTGGAAACATTTTAATTTAACCCAAAGTCATTTTTCTTCCTTGTCTTCATTATCCTGCAATGTTTTAAATTCTTCCAAAGTATCAATCACTTTTAATGCAAAATTTGTGCAAGTACTATCTTCTTCAGGCATCAATTCCCACTTGTCTTTAAACGATATACAGTTCAATGCGCAAAACCTTGCAACTTGATCAGCATATCCATTTCCCAATGAGATGTAATCTTGTGCCTTTTGATGTGCACTGCATTTTACCACGGCAATCTCTTCAGGTAACTGTATTGCGTGTAACAACTCTTTTATCTTGTCGCCATTTCTCACTGGTGTTCCAGTAGAGGTCAGGAAACCTCTTTGCAACCACAATTGACCAAAATCATGAACGATTCCAAAACCATATTGGCTGTCTGTATAGATTGTGACTCTTAGTCTCACAGAAACATGGCATGCCCTAGTAAGAGCTACCAATTCAGCCACTTGTGCAGAATATACACCTCGAAGCCAGGAAGCTTCTAACGTGCCTGTGACTGTACATACCGCATATCCTGCTCTCAATGTCCCTGTACCATCTCTGAGACATGAACCATCAACAAAGACAATTTGGTAATTTTCTTCCAATCGTGTATCTCTAATATCAGGCCTCGGTTCTGTACACAGTTCAGTTACCTCAAGACAATCATGCTCAATGTCTTCCTCTTTTTCAATTTCAGCAGTATCATTTGGAAGCAATGTTGCTGGATTCAACACTGTACATTTTTCAATGTGACATTTGGAGCCCCCAATATGCTGGTCTCATACCTCGTCACTCTTGTACCAGTCAAATACTGCGTTTTCGTCCTTGTCGGTAAGATTTCAACAGAGTGTGACACCATTACCGTCAAAGGGTATCCCATCAGTACTCCCCCACATTGAGAAAGACTTTGACCTATTGCAGCTACTGCACGCAGACAACCTGGTAAAGCTGCTGCAACTGGGTCCAAGGCAGCTGGAAAATAAGCTACTGGGCGATAAGCACCTCCATGGACCTGTGTCAAAACAGATAAAGAACAAGCACCACGTTCATGACAAAACACTGTGAATGGCTTTGTGGAATCAGGCATTCCCAACGCTGGAGCTCTGCACAAACTCTCTCTCAATTCAGTGAACCCTTTCATCTGAGCTTCATCTAAGGTAATGGGATCTGTAACTTCCTTATGTGTCAACTACTGTAATGGTTTGGCAATCTCAGCAAAATTTGGAATCCACTGTCTACAATACCCTACCATTCCCAGAAACATTCTGACATCTCTTTGTGAAGTCGGGGGATTTCTCTGCAAAATCATGGTAATCCTTTCCCTGGAGATTCTCCTTGACCCTTTCTCAATCTGATGTCCCCGGTATTTTACTGATTTCCGACAATACTGCAATTTTAAAGGTGACACTTTATGTCCGAATTTTCCCAAATGATTTAACAGGGCAATCAAGTCGTATTTACACTTGTCCTTTGTCTTGGAAGCAATCAGCAAATCATCAATGTACTGCAATAGAGTTGATTGGTACGGTAGTTCAATGACTCCAAATTATTTTTCAGGATCTGATTAAACAGAGACGGTGACTCTCTATACCCTTGTGGAAGTCTGTACCAGCTGTAGACTCTGCTAAGAATTTGAAACTAAAAAGAAACTGACTATCCTCATAAAGAGGCACAGAAAAGAAAGCTTGTGACAAGTCAATCACTGTGAACCACTCTGTATCGCAAGGAATCTGAAACAGTATCACTGCTGGATTTGGCACTACCAGACAACACTTGACCACCATGTCGTTCACCTTTCGCAAGTCCTGCACAATGCGTACTTTTCCACACTGCTTTTTTAAACCCATTATTGGTAAATTACATGGACTGCTCAACACTTCTTTCAAAACTCCCTGTTTCAGAAAATCTCCAATTATTTGCGCCACTTTCATTAGGACATCCTGTGCCATGTTATACTGTGGAAGCTGCGGGAATACTACGTTTGGCTTCAAAGTGATCTGAATCAGTTCCACTCCCTTAATCAAACCCACTTCTTTACCTGTCAGATCCCACACATTTTCTTGTACTGTTCCCTGTAAATCTGCATGTAATTCTTTCACAGTAAACATCGGGAAAAATTCAATCAATGGGTATTCCTCATTAATGTTGTTAACCATAGTCCATTGTTCTTCCTCATCATCACTATTAGTTTGTACCTCTATCCCAGTGTTCGAACAACTAATGGAGCATTTTGTCTTACACAGTAAGTCCCTTCCCAGTAGGGATACTGGACTTGAGTCACAGAATACAAACCTGTGCAGTCCCTGGAAGTTACCAATCTCAATCTGCACTGGATCTGTGATTGGATTTCTCAATTGTCTGTTCTCCACTCCCACAAATTGAACTGTTCTGCCTGAAAGAGGTAAGTTTGGAACTTCTGCACTTCTCACTGTAGAGCGTGTAGCTCCTGTGTCCACTAAAAACTAGACCTTGTAACCCATCACCTTCCCCTTCACAAACGGTCCTCTCTGATCTACTTCAAGGGACGCTGCAAGCATACACGGTCCTTCATCTGAACTGTCACTCATCCATTTTTCATTTATTTCATCCTCACTATGAAATGGGAATTGATGTACTGTGTCATTACCTCTATCTTGTCTCTGACCTCTGACCTGCTGAGTAAGCATCATCTGTTGCTGCTCCATCTGGGCTTGAGGTATCTGCATTTGCTGTCTACGTAACATGGGAACCTGCTGCTGTATTGGTTGTAACTGTCTCAGTTGTGCACACAGCATTTGCACCTGCTGCATGGGTTGGAAACTCTGCACTCGGTTCTGAACATTCAGATGAAACCCTTTCATTTTTGGGACTTTCACAGTTTGAAATGTACTGACATTGCGACCTTGCTGAACAACACCATCCTGCATGGTGCACTCCCGCTTCCAGTGTCCAACATTTCCGCACAAATGACACTGTAACATCTTTTTCATGCCCTGCATGTCATTTTGAACCACTACAGTACTCAAATCTGGACTGCGATTCATATTGATTCCATGACCCCTACCTCTCATCTGAGGTTGGAACATGAAAGTTCCCTGCTTCTGTGGTATCTGTTGCACTAAAGCTCCCTGCCCTCCTGTTTGAGCTGCCTTAATTTGCATCACCTTTGCTTTCTCCTTCAACTTTTTCTGCTTCAACTCAATCTCATCACTACAGTATTTCGCATACTGCAATAACTCATCAATCGGTTTTGCTTGCCAGCAAATCAAATGGCTCTTAATCATCTGCCCTATTTCAGGTCTCAATCCTTCGAGGAACCTGAACACAAATTGCAACATGCCTTTCGGCTCAATTGCTTCTTTACCACTGTACTCTTTGAACGCTTTCAACAATCTCTCATAATAGGTATGAATTGACTCCTTCGTTTCTTGCACTGTTCTGTCAATTTATGCCAATCAGTATTTTTAGGAGAAATTCTCGTCTTCAGGAACTCAATCACCTTGTAGTAATGTTCCATCACCTCAGGTGACGGTGCACCTGTAAGTCTATCCCTTTCCGGTTCACTTGTCGGAAAAAAACACTGCCCTCTTGCATTCGACCCACAAATTAGCCGGAACCACTATTTCCAACAATATATTCAAGTCTTCCCACAGACATTTAGAAAGTTTTACAAACCTATCTGTCTGCTGATACCACTCAACCGGTTTCTCTCTCAGTTTTGGGTAATCGTTTGTGAATGACAATATATCACTTCTGTGCCATGGGACAGGAGAAAACTGCCCCCCCGGAATCTGTCATAGGTAACATCTTTACTGGATCCTTCTCTTTCGGAACACCTTCAGATCCTTCTTGTGAATCTTGTTTCCATTAATCCTTCTTCTTTGCCCATCTACCTTCCCACTTCTATAATGCTCCCCAAATCTGAGCACTCTGCAGCAATTACTTTAAGTGAGCCTTCATTCCTGCTGACCTCATGTGCTCAAAATCCTTCGCTTCAAAATCTAACCTGCAACTTCGTTTCAAATGTTTTGTTTTCTCAATCTCGATGTCTTGTTTTTCCTCCAGCTCTGTCAATTCCTGATTTATCTTACTCACTTCCCTTCTAATCCTTGGACACAAGTACCTCAGCTCTTCTTCTGTGTAGGATGTTTGCTGTAGTTTGGACTCTTGCTCTGGGCAAGTCTGCTGGTTTAAGGATGACAGTACTTATGTTTGTAGGTGACTATGCCAATCCTACAACAAGTTGCAACTGTAGTCCCAACCCTTCTGGCTCACTGGCAGTACCTCACCAACAACCCAAACAGTTAAAGGTGATTTGTGGCAGCCTTTACACATGGACTCAGAAGTATGACATCTTAGTGAGTGTTGTAGTTAAACGGAGATTACCCCTTTCTCACAGATATATTATGTCTCAACCAAACACAGGCAATAACGAAGATGCAGTAATGTTTCAATAGTTTTTATTTAATACAATGCAGTAAATTGTATTGGCTGCAATGATTAAGATAATGAACAGTACAAGAGATAGAATTGTAAAGACGAGGGTCATGATTATGAAGACCCCCACCATCTTGCATTAGCATAGAAAGACAAAGTGTATCATATGTCCGTGTACCCTATCATAATAGGCCTAACCTTCTACCTAGAGGAGAGCTGGGTATGTTAAACCTAATCTGCCAATGCCATGTCCCTGGAAGGAGCCCCCAACCCTGGTTACCTTGAATGAGGTCTCGAGCTCAGACTTAGGAAGAACACGAAGTCCGGGTCAGCGTCAAGGCGACATGCAGCATCGATAGCAGCGATGGTATCTTGTCGGAATCCCTCTGATTATCTGTCTAAAGTGTGATGTATTTATACAGATCTACTTGGGCCCCTGACGTAGGTTGTTCCAAAACAATAGATAACGCTGCATGCTTGGGATGGTAATATCAAATGTGAGCACCTACAGTTTGTTTGTCTTTGTTGCATGAGTTGACGCCTTAGCGCAGTGACACTGATAACATAACTCTAAACAAAAAGGCCTAACTATAAAGAAGGCATCCATCTTAGAAGATTTAATTAAATAAATGGTCTAAGACAGAGCAAGCTAAGAAGGTTAAAAGCCACTAGGTGACGGGGGCACGAGTCTGCAAGCCAAAGTCTAAGGTAACTCCCGTTATCCCATTAAAACAAACTAGGATTCACAACACCCTCCCCATTGCCATAAAAAGTATGACACCAGTACTGGCCGCCAACGAAGGTGAGGTAATCCAAAAGCAAAAAAAGCTGCTCTGAACTAAAAGCGAAGCATAAAAACCAATATTAAAAACATAGTTAAAATTGAACATTTAAAACATACTAAAGAGACTTAGGTGGTCATTACAACCCTGGTGGACAGTGTTGAAGCGGCGGTAAGACCGCCAACAGGCCGGCGGTAAAATTTTTGGAATTACGACCGTGGCGAAAACCGCCAACAAAGACAGCCACTTTAACACTAAGACCACCACGGCGGTACAGACAAACAGCGCAGTGGTCACCGCCAACAGACAGGCGGGAGACAATGTACCGCCCACACTATTATGACACGCCAATCCGCCACCTTTTCCGGGGCAGATTCACCACAGATAAAAAAACAGCGGAAACAGTCATTTCGAAGGGAAAACGCTCACCTCTACACACTCCACGAGGAACGACGACACAACGGAGCTGGAACTCCATATTCTTCCTGCGTTAGTCTTCCTGCTCCTGTACCAGGAGCACCAACGCCGGCGGCGAAGACCACGGTGAGTACTGCACCTACGACATAGGGGAGGGGGGAAGGCAAAAAACAGGGACACACACACGCAACACCCCAACACCCACCCCCACCCTCACCCACTACAACACACACACCAATGCATATACAAACATTACAGTAACACCCCCCAACCCCCCCGGAAGAATGCAAAGACATAAGGAAATGAGTGTAACCATTGTATTACATCAAAATAGAGTAAGCAAAAATATGCATATATACACTATTTACAAAATATACACCACGAATAGTAGTCCAGGTAATATACCATTCATAGTCCGTGGACCACTGGGCCCAAAATGCATGGGCGAGGCCCACACAAGATACCCGAACATGACGGAGAGAACACTGCAGGGGCATCAGATAGAAATACAACAGGCACCTCAGGGGGAAGCACCTCAGGGGGGCACCTCAGCCGGATGAGTGCACAACGCCAGATCCAAGAAGGGGCTCCATGCCCATTGATGTATCCTGGGGAGTGCAAAGCCACAGTCTCTCAAGTCTCTCCAGTGGGTGGTTTGCCCACTGCATTATCCTGGGGAGTGCAAAGCCACAGTCTCTCAAGTCTCTCCAGTGGGTGGTTTGCCCACTGCATTATCCTGGGGAGTGCAAAGCCACAGTATCTCAAGTGGATATCAGTCTCCACTGGTTCTGGAGGGGGACTGGTGCCCAGAGTGCTTCATCCTGTGAAGGAAAGAGGTAGTGGATGCATGTCTCCACTGGTTCTGGAGGGGGACTGGTGCCCAGAGTGCTTCATCCTGCCAAGGACAGACGGAGTGGATGCATGTCTCCACTGGTTCTGGAGGGGGACTGGTGTCCAGAGTGCTTCATCCTGTGAAGGACAGAGGTAGTGGATACATGTCTCCACTGGTTCTGGAGGGGGACTGGTGCCCAGAGTGCTTCATCCTGCCAAGGACAGACAGAGTGGATGCAATTCTCCACTGGTTCTGGAGGGGGACTGGTGCCCAGAGTGCTTCATCCTGTGAAGGACAGAGGTAGTGGATGCATGTCTCCACTGGTTCTGGAGGGGGACTGGTGCCCAGAGTGCTTCATCCTGCCAAGGACAGACGGAGTGGATGCAATTCTCCAATGGTTCTGGAGGGGGACTGATGCGCAGAATGCATCACTCACCCCGTGACGGTCCCTGTTGCGTCACTGCCCCTGCCGCTCATGGGCTAGCGGTGTTTGAGTTGGCGGTCCTCGCCCTGTTCGGTGGTGCTTGCCCTGTTCAGCAGTGCTTGCCCTGTGCAGCGGTGCTTGAGTTGGCGTCCTTTCCCTGTTCAGCGGTGCTTGCCCTATTCAGCAGTGCTTGAGTTGGCGGTCCTTGCCCTGTTCAGCGGTGTTTGCCCTGTTCAGCGGTGCTTGAGTTGGCGGTCCTTGCCCTGTTCAGCGGTGCTTGACTTGGCGGTCCTTGCCCTGTTCAGCGGTGCTTGCCGAGTGCAGCAGTGCTTGAGTTGGCGGTCCTTGCCCTGTTCAGCGGTGCTTGAGTTGGCGGTCCTTGCCCTGTTCAGCGGTGACTGACTTGGCGGTCCTTCATTGCCCAGCTTGGCTGGAGCTGGCGGTCTTTCATTGCCCAGCAGGGATGTGGCTGGCGGGGCCCTCCTGGGCAGCTGGGCTGTGGCTGTCGGGGCCCTCCTGGGCAGCTGGGCTGTGGCTGGCGGGGCCCTCCTGGACAGCTGGGCTGTGGCTGGCGGGGTCCTCCTGGGCAGCTGGGCTGTGGCTGGCGGGGTCCTCCTGGACAGCGACGAGGGGACTGGCGGTGGCCTCCTGGCCAGCGGGGATGATGGCGGTCTTCTCCGCCGCGCTGCTCCTCCCAGACTTTGCGGCTTTCTTCTGCCCCTTCCCCACCTTGGGAGGAGTCACAGCTGAGTCAACACTCCCCCCGGGACCCCTGTGAGCGGCTTGGGTGGCTGGAGTCTTCCCCCTCTCCTGCCGGGCACTGGCCAACTTCTGGTGCTTCACAGGGGGGGGGGGGACTTGCTGTGCTCTGCCTCCATGATACACTGGTTGGCCTGGTGGCCGGTGCACTCCACATACCTGTGACAACAGGCACCACTGGTCCCAGTGATTTTGTGGCTGAGGTGCTAATACGGGACCTATGAGTTGGACGGGGGGTGGTGGGAAATAGGTTAAGGGTGGACCTGAAAAGTTGTTTGGAGACACTGGGACGGGTAGCTGGAGGGGGTTTGGGAGTGGAGGAAGAGGTGGTGGTTGTAGGAGGTGTAACTTTTGTGGATTTGGGTGCAGGTGCATGCGCTGGAGGCTGTCGTGAGGTGGATGGCTGTTGGGCGGGTGTGTGCCTGCGTTTGTGTATCTTCGGAGGGGGCGTCACAGACACACTGGGAGAGGACACCGGGGACGTGTGAATGGTAGTGGGGGTGGTGACTGCACATGAGCGGGGTGTGGTGGTGGGTGTGCTGGTGCCGGACGTAGTGGCTGTAGTGGTAGTGCATTAAGGTGTGAGTGTAGACGAGACTGGGAGGGAGGAGGGAGACGAGGAGGAGGGGGACACAGTGGAGGCAGTGGTTGTTGGTGTGTCTGTATGTGTGTGATGCTTGCATGAGGGCCTGTGGGATGTGTGGTGCATATGTTTGCCTGAGCTTCCCTTGTGTGGTGAGGTGTGTGCAGGCTGGTCTGATGGTGTGCTTGGGATAGGCAGAGGTACAGGGGATTGGGTCTGGGTGGAGGAAGTTGGAGGGGGGAGGCTAGACACAGGGACAATGGCTGCCATCAGTGCTGAGGCCAGAGTTTGGATGGTTTGATGAAGGGCAGCCTGACCAGAATGAATGCCCTCCAGGAATGCATTTGTGTGTTGCAACTCCCTTTCTACACCCTGGATGGCATTCAAAATGTTAGACTGCCCAACAGTGAGGGACCTGAGGAGGTCAATGGCCTCCTCACTGAGGGCAGCAGAGGTGACAGGGGCAGGGGCTGAGGTGCCTGGGGCGAAGGAGATGCCCACCCTCCTGGGTGAGCGGGCACGGGGTGAAGGCTGAAGGGCTGCTGGGAGGGCAGTGCTGGTAGGGGGGTGGGGCTGTACCTGTTGAAGTGGGGGGCACAGATGTTGCCGCCACCACAAGGGAGCTCCCATCGGAGGAAGAGTCCGTGTCGCTGGTTGCAGATCCTCTGACCGCCGTGGTGCTCCCCTCGCCCTCCGTCCCACTGGTGTATTCAGAGTCCATAGTGTGGGCCTCCATGCCCATGTGGGATGCAGCTCCCTCGTGCTCCGGTGCCCCTGCTCCTCCGCCTGATGATGCTAATGCACACAAAAACAGGGAGACCGCAAAAAAAGGGGGGGTAACAGAAGAAAGACAGGTTGAGTGCCTGGCTTACTGCCACCGTTGGCGGACAAGACAGACACAGCAGCCCCCTGCACTACATCGCGCTGTTGGGCTCTACAGTGCAATTCCTCATAAATGGCCTACAAGGCTATGGATGACATCTGCACACATAGATTACACAGGTGCATGAATAGCTGTACTTGGCACTCTACAGAGGTGGGGTGGGGGGGCTACAGGGCCATGGCTTACGAAGGGACCTAGCCTACGGACCTCGCCCTCGCCTAGGGAAACCCACAGCCCTCCTCTTCCACCCAGACCCCTCCACTGCGCGCAAAGTCAGCAGAATGAGTGTACTCACCCCCTTGTGTCTGCTGTGATGCCCTCAAGCGCCCATACACGTCAGGGTAGGCCACCGCCAGGATCCGGAACATCAGGGGGGTCAGGGTTCGACGGGCACCCCTCCCACGTTGGGAGGCCATCCCCAGCTGAGCCTCCGTCGTCTTCTTGATCCAGCGGCGAATGTCCTCCCATCTCTTCCGGCAGTGGGTGCTCCATCTGTGGTGGACCCCCAGGATCCAGACATCCTTGGCGATGGCACACCAAATATCCTTCTTCTGGTGGGCGCTGACCTACATGAAATGTACAGGGGAAGAAGAGAAGTCATTACCAACTGCACCGTCAAAGTGAGTGGCCCCCATCCCTACCCTTGCCATGTGGCATATGCCCCCACCGTCTTTCATGCACGCAGAACTCTGCCCCCTTCCTTCTTACAACTAGCCCTCTCCACACAGGCATAGCCCATACAACATGCTCCCTGTGTACTTACCTGTTGGTCTGGAAGACCGTAGAGTAGCGTGTACTGGGGGAGGGCCCCGTCGATAAGCTTCTCCAACTCCTCCGATGTGAAGGCAGGGGCCCTTTCCCCAGACACACGAGCCATTATCTCTCCCAGACCGAGGTCACAGCAGCACTTGCAGTGTAGGTCCTCTCCTGTTGAAGATCAGGTATTGAGTGATTCAACAGATAGAAAATGGCGGTCACGTCCGCGGCGGTGCGTACCATCACCGTCGGCGTACATCGTCTTTGGCTCCTGGGACCCATAGGGTCCAATGTTAACCAATGCAGCATTGCGCCGAGGTCTTCGACCGCTTACCGCGACAGTGTACAACGCCAGCGCAGTAACCTCACATCCCATTGTCCCGCTTGAGAGGTCAGGCAGCCATTTCAGGGGCCCACATGGCCTAATTACCAACTGCGTCACACATACCTAGGCCTACTCTCAACACACATACAGGCCAGTATTTGTGTATGAATGGTGTTCTGTGTAGACTGTGCGTACATACCTCTGAGTTGTTTGACTCTGTGCTCGCTGTTGTCCTTCATAGGCACCGTCCGCTGGGACATGTGAGGAGATGGCGGAATCCTCCTGTGTACCGACCGCTGATGGACCTGTCGACAATGGAGAAAAGAAATTTGATCATCACCTACAGGTTTGACCGTGCCACAATCCAGGAACTGTGTACCCAGTTGGAGCCAGACCTGATGTCAGCCATCCGCCATCCCACAGGAATCCCCCCTCAAGTGCAGGTGCTACCAGTGCTCCACTTCCTTGCAAGTGGGTCTTTTCAAACAACTGTGGCCATGGCATCAGGGATGTCCCAGCCTATGTTTTCCAACGTATTGTCCAGAGTGTTGTCTGCCCTGCTGAAACACATGCGGAGCTACATCGTTTTCCCTCAGGTGGAGGACTTGCCTACAGTGAAAGGTGACTTATTTGCCCTTGGACATATCCCCAACATCATAGGTGCCATTGATGGGACCCATGTGGCTTTGGTCCCCCCCCCACAGGAGTCAACATGTGTACAGGAACCGGAAGAGTTATCATTCGATGAATGTACAGATGGTATGTTTGGCAGACCAGTACATCTCCCATGTGAATGCCATGTTCCCTGGCTCAGTGCATGACGCCTACATCATGCGGAATAGCAGCATCCCTTATGTGATGGGTCAACTACCGAGGCACCAGGTGTGGCTGTTAGGTGACTCTGGTTACCCCAACCTGTCATGGCTACTGACCCCAGTGAGGAATCCCAGGACCAGGACCAGGGCAGAGGAACGCTACAATGAGGCCCATGGGTGGACTAGGAGGGTGATCGAACGCACCTTCGGCCTCCTGAAGGCCAGGTTTAGGTGCCTCCATATGACAGGTGGATCCCTATTCTATTCACCAAAGAAGGTGTGCCAGATCATCGTGGCCTGCTGTATGCTTCATAACTTGGCTTTGCGACGACAGGTGCCTTTTTTGCAGGAGGATGGTCCAGATGGCGGTGTTGTGGCAGCTGTGGAGCCTGTGGACAGTGATGAGGAGGAAGCAGAGGAAGAAGACATTGACAACAGGGACTCAGTCATCCAGCAATATTTCCTGTGAAACACAGTTGAGAATACATTCCTGCCTACTACAAGTACTTTTACACTTCTACCTCTATCCTGTCTGTCGATTTCACCCAGTGTATGGTCACTGAGTTGTCACTTTCCCTTACGGTTTCACAGGTGTGGGTCCCAACGTGTGTCATCTGCTTAGATTCCTCAGGGACTAGAGCTGTGTGACATAGGTATGTTGACATTACTATTTCCTGGAAATGTTGTCACTGTAATTGTAAATACACTATTTCAAAATCACAGACAGACACCAGATCTTTTGGTGCTTTAGGTGTGTTTATTTACATACAAAATATTGGAGGGGGAAGTGAAATGGTGAGGGGTGATGGCGGAGGAGTGTCCATGGCAGAGTCCAGTCTATTTGTCTCATAGGTGGATTGCCCATATGGGCATAGGAAGTGGAGCTGGAGCAGTTCCAATATGGACAGGGTGACAAAGTGGGAAAGTGGGTTGACAATCAGGGTGGTCTCATTTCTTGGCGGGGGTCTTGGCATCGTGCTCTGTCTTGTTCCTGGGTCTCAGGGACCGCTTGCGGGGTGGTTCTCCATCTGCAGGGGGTGGGGTGCTGGTGTGGTGGTCCTGTGGCGGTGCCTCCTGTCCACTAGCGCCGGCAGAGGTGGTGGGCAGTTCATTATCCATGCTAGTGTCAGGGGCCCCTTGGAGTGCCACAGTGTCCCTCCTGGTGTTGAGTATTTCCTTCAGCACCCCTACGATGGTGCCCAGGGCAGAGCTGATGGTTCTGAGCTCCTCCATGAACCCTAAATACTGTTCCTCCTGCATGCGCTGGATCTCCTGAAACTTGGCCAGGACCGTTGCCATCGTCTCCTGGGAGTGGTGGTATGCTCCCACGATGGAGGAGAGGGCCTCGTGGAGAGTGGGTTCCCTTGGCCTGTCCGCCCCCTGTCGCACAGCAGCCCTCCCAGTTCCCCTGTGTTCCTGGGCCTCCGTCCCCTGTACCGTGTGCCCACTACCACTGCCCCCAGGTGCCTGTTGTTGTTGGGGTGGTGGGTTATCCTGGGTTCCCTGTAGTGGTGGACACACAGCTGATTGACGTGTCCTGGGGACGGAGGTATGGGCCCGCTGGGTGGGTGCTGTGCTGGTGTTACCAGAGGGTGGAAGGTCTGTGGTGGCCTGTGCCTGTGTGAGGGGAACCGACTGTCCCGAGGCCCACGATGGTCCACGCTGGTCATCTAGATCCAGTTGGACAGAGCTGCTGTCATCACTGTGGGCCTCTTCTGTGAGTGGGGTGGAGATGTATGGACCCTCCTGTCTGGTGATGTTGGGTAGTGGTCCTGCAGGGGTGGAAAGGCATGAATATTGCATCTGTGTGTGTCATGGTGTGCAATGGGTGGGTGACCGTGTATCCCAGTGCTGGCATTCCTGTGTGGGGGCTTGTGTGATGATGGTTTCGGGGGGTGTATGGGTATGTGCAGTGGCCATGCTTTAGTGATGGGTGTCCATGCGTTGTTGTTGCATGCAGGGCTTGGTTTTGGGATGTGTGGTTTGTGATATTGGTACATTTGTGAGGAGTTGGAGTGATAGGGGAGGGGCGAGGGTGGGGGTATGTGATAGCATGCAGGTAGGGTGGGGATATGGTAGTTAAAGGTTTGACTTACCGGAGTCCATTCCTCCACCGACTCCTGCGAGGCCCTCAGGATGCAGAATCGCCAAGACCTGCTCCTCCCATGTTGTTAGCTGTGGGTGAGGAGGTGGGGGTCCGCCGCCAGTCCACTGGACCGCCAGGTGGTGTCTGGAGACCACGGAATGCACCTTCCCCCGTAGGTCGTTCCACCTCTTCCTGATGTCGTACCAATTTCTTGGTGTTGTCCCACTGCGTTGACCCTGTCCACTATTCTTCGCCATAGCTCCATCTTCCCTGCAATTGAGGTGTGCTGCACCTGTGCTCCAAATAGCTGTGGCTCTACCCGGATGATTTCCTCCACCATGACCCTGAGCTCCTCCTCCGAGAACCTGGGGTGTCTTTGCCGTGCCATGGGGTGGTGTAGGTGACGTGTGGGGTGGTGTGTGTGGTGATATGTAGTGGTGTGTGGTGTTTTGTGTGTGGAAGTTGTGTGGGTGATGGTGTTGAGTGCCTATGGCTGCTAGTTTATGGATGGTGGTGTCTCTCTCTGGCCTTCTCTCTGTAATAGTGGTCGTAGGGGTTTGTGGGTGTGTGTTTTATATTGTAATGGGTGTGTGGATGTGGTGTGTGTATGTGTATAAGGTGTGTGTATTTCAAATTGTCCAATGTGGCGGTGTTTTGTTTATGTGTGTGTATTTTGAGCGTGGCGGTGTGTACCGCCAATGGAATACCGCGGTTGAAAGACCGCTGCGTGGATTCGTGGGTCGTGATAGCGTGGGTGTATTTCTGTTGGCGTGACGGTGGAGGTTTTGTTTTCGCCAGTTTATCACTGACCTTTGGTGTGGCGGACTTGTGTGGGTGTCTGAATTTTGTCAGATTTCGAGATGTGGGTCATAATAGCTGTGGCGGAATTCTGCGGCCGTTGCGATGTCTTGGCGGTCTTCTGCACAGCAGTAAGTGGCTTTTACTGCCAATGTTGTAATGACCCCCATAAAGTCAACCATGACAAGCACAGCAGGCCAAAGTAAATCGTTGTGGCGTGGAACTATAGTCATGATCTTGAAGACTAGCTTCGAAGTCACCTTGCAAAAAGTCACCAAAAAATGAGGTCAAATCGTCTGATGTGAGATCGATCACTTGGGCGGATGGATTCAGGGAGCAAAAGTGCACAATAGTCTCATGTGCAGATCCACCTGCGTCAGTGCCATTGTCAGTAGATGGTAGAAGTGTTCATAAGTGGCCTCGCGAATCAGCCTTAGTCTCATGGTGCACGACCGTGTTTGAACCCTCACCTGGGACATCAGCAGCTCTGGGTCCACAGGAGATACTGGCAGGACGGCAAGACACAAAGTTGGCAAATGTTCGAAGAAGCACCATACGCAGTGAAAGACTGGCTGCACGCACAGGAGGAGTGGTCGAAGTGACAATGACCAGTTCCACTCTAGTTCCTCCAGCAAGGAAGCATCGACGATCTGAACCATGCATTCACGGTACTGGTGGCAGTGGCTCCATCGCTCCATGTAGCTGTAAAGAGACAACCACTGCGAATCAGAAAAAACAGCAGTAGTATTCCACCAAATAATGCCAAAATTATAGGAAAGCCACCAAACAAACTTGAAAAGAGTGAATGGATGGCCGACGGGATGACTCCGAAGATAGCCTGGAAGATGGATACAATTCCAGACCTGACAGCCTTAAAGAAGTGGACAATCCCAATAGTGCTCGAGGCATTGAATATTCTGGATACCAGCTCACCAAAGTGCTTGGGGAAATTGGTATTCAATAGGGATTGTATCTCAGCCGATGATCTCACAATCTGTAGCACATACATCACTCTAGTGGATGTCAACACGAGCTGTTTCTGAAACAGTAGCGTCTTTAGTCTACTCAGCTTGTCATAATTCACATTAATAGTATCAATGTGAGGCCACATTTCTGATACCCTTATCTCTTGTGTGGTGGGAAATAAAACATGTCCACAACACGTAACGACCTTAGAGATCGAAATTGTGTAGGCAATGCCCGGTTGCATACCGCAACAGCTTTGATCACTCAGCACCACTTTACTGCCATTGGTAAGTACATGAAACACTGGTCAAATCAAAAAGGCGGGAGTACCCTTCAGAAAACAGGCCAAGTTTGTGACCCCTGCATTGCAGTGGCCGTGAAGGGACACCTGCTTGCAGATCATAGAATGAATGACAGTTGTCTCACAGTCGCTTCCGCTAAGAAAGACTTTGGTTTTGCCATTCAGATAATTATAATCAAAAGGCAACTCCCACTCTTCCTTAATATAGCTATCACCTAAACGCTCATACCTGCCCACGGCAAGATGTTTCAAGCACTTAGAAAAACGAAAGGTGGATATGGCCAGATTAATAATGCCATGGATGAGCCAGACAGTCGAAGGACTCTCAGCAATCGTAAAAGGCAACTTTTCCAACTTTTCTATATGAAGCATGGTGAAACTCGCTTCCCCTTTAGCCATTGTCTGTTGTTTCTCAGAGAGATTAAAAGCAGCGAAAAGTTCACTACTGTTAATGTATCTTCATGGAACACGGCCATTTTTCAATGTTTGCAACGTCCAACTAAGCTGCATAATTGAACGCTGCTGACTTTGTCCATGGTATAAACGGGACATGTCTGACTGATTAATATCAATCGTAGATGAAACTATATTTGGGAGCAAATAAATTCTGTTGGACAAGGTGTTCATGCCGTTATCGATAACCGCCAAAGTTCTTTCTAAGTTTTCCTTATCTATCTGCCTTAAACGTGCAGCGGCTTCTATCTGAGAATGTTTCTATATCTCATTATACATCGCATATACAAATCTTTTGGAGTGATGTTTCCTAGGTCCTAACAGGAAGTCCTGCAAGTCTATATTTTCAGAACGTGTGTTCAGGTGTTCTTTAACTGCGGCTAATGTGTTAGACTGTACCTATTGTTGACACAGTTTACCCACACTGTATGTAGTGACTATCCCCGTGTGTTGAACTGAGATGAAGCGAGGATCTGCACGGCTAATTTTAAAACCCCCTGAGGAATTTAAAAAATGAGCCTGACATACATTGGTGTCCATTGGCCAAACTAACCACTCGCCAGGACTGGAAAGTGAAGAATTATAGGTACCTTTGTATCTAGCTCTTCTTCGGTGTTATTCAAAAAGAACTGCCAACCATTGAATTTAGCCGGTGTGGGGATACTGGGCGTGTTCATTTCTTTTATTTTTGCTAACCCAAGGCAGGATGTCTGCTGAACAGTGTAATTTTAAAAACATCATTTGTACAGGAATCAGGCATGCTCTGAACAAGGCTTCCCTACCCTGTATTTGCCAACCTTGTGTCCCCCATACACTCTTTAAATCAATATTGTTTTTCCAGTGGTCGTAACCTTCAATGGTAAGACGGGAAACAAAGACATCTGAAAATATCAGTTTTGTATCCGTTAGCAAAATTTTCCTAATTTGTGAAGGAGGCAATTTAAAAAAATCTGACTCAGAATTTCTTGTGTCATGCCCAGAAAAATAAGTGAATTTTTCTAAATAACTTTTTGGGCTCCCCACTGGTGGTGTTGAACAATGTTCCCATTGTGTGTAATTAAGTACAAGTCTATGTCTAGTTGCACGGTGCAGGTAGCAATGTCCCCAATTATTGTAGCAGAACATTTCCCCATCATTCATTGTATTTACATATACATCATCACTTTCAAATATTGAATAGTCCATCATTTCAGTTAACATATTATTGTATTGTATTGTAATTGTATTTGTATAGCGCTTACTACCCCTGACGAGGCGTCGAAGCGCTTTTCAGGGAGTAGCACGCTACTCTGGAACCCAACAAGAATTAGTGATGGATTAGTATCGGGAAATAATGAGTACAGTTTTAGTATTATTATGAGTTAATTTGAGCCGTGGATATGAGAGTTTGTTAGTTAGATTGACAGGAGTAATGGAGGGGTGAAGGAGGAAAGAAATCCAGAAGTGTTAATTGGGAGTATATCCTTAATTTACTCAACCCAAAGGCTTGGGATGAGTAAAGGGGGATGGAGGAGGGAAGAGTATGTGGAAGGGTTAGGGAGAGCATAGTAGCAGGGTGAGATAAATGCAGGAGAATTTAGTAGGGTTGTGTGGGAGGTCAAGGTAGTAGAGTGAGGTTTGGTGAGTTAGATGTGAAGGTGGAGGGAAGAGCTTAGGCAGAGTTATTTAGGAGATGAAAGTAGTAGAAAGGATTTGGGATGAGTCAGAGTGAGAATGGAGGATAGTTTGATAGAGACATGACATATGATGATGAGTAGATAAGTGTGATAAGATGAGAGCAGGAATTCATAGATATCTAGTATAACAACCCCACAGGAGCCATGCAATGACCTATGAACATGCCAAGCACAGAAACAACATATACACACACATACATACATATATATATATATATATATATATATATATGTATGTATATATATATATATATATATATATATATATATATATATATATATATACATACACACATACACATACACATACAAACACACATGAATACACACACATATGCACATGCAATACATAATTAGAACCATGGGTAAAATATACTTAGTCAAACAGGTTTAAAGAGTGTGTGTGTATTTTATTGTTATGACATAGTAGCGATACATATTTTCTAAAGAACTATACATAACTAGAAATACACACATAATCTGAAAACAATATTCATCAACATAGGCATATGCAGTCCATAGTTGTTTGAATAGGGTGGTTATGAAGGAAAGAGCCAACTCTTGAGTAGTTTTCTGAAGACAAGAAAGTTATCTGTGGCTCTTATAGTTGGGGGTAATGAATTCCATTGTTTGGCTGCTTGAATGGAGAAGGATGTACCACCTATAGTCTTTTTCTTGTATGGTGGTATTCTAAGGCGGGGTGCCAATCTTGAGCGGAGGTTTCTTTGTTGGATGTATTTGGTTATTTTGTTTCTGATAAAAAGTGGTCCTGTTCCATGTATAGCTTTGTGGGTGATACAAAGCAGCTTGAAAGTGCATCTTCTGGCAACCGGTAACCAGTGTAGTGCTCTCAAGGCAGGGGAGATGTGGGCTTGCGGCTTTACATGTAATAGTAGCCTGGCTGCGGAATTCTGGATACGTTGTAGTTTTTTCATAATAGATAGAGATGATCCATGGTAGAGGCCATTGGCAGAATCCAGTTTGGATAGTACAAGCGAGATAGTAGCTTGCACCTTGTGTGGAAATCCGAGGTGGGGGAAGATGCGTTGTAAAGTTTTCAAGGTGATGAAGCTTGTTCATGCTAATTTGTCCACTTGGGCATTCATAGTTAACTTGGAATCCATGGTGATTCCTAGGTTTTTAACTTCCTTGGATAATTGAGGAGGTGGTCCGAGATTGTCAGGCCAGACGCACAGAGGGACATCATTTTTCCAGTCACCACATATGAGTATTTCTGTTTTGGAGGTAATTAGTTTGAGATGGCTCCAGGTCATCCACTGATCAACGGCTCTGAGGCAACTGAAGATTTCTGAGTTTTCAATGTTTTTGGGGCATTCTAATTTAAGTAGTTTTTATGTGTCATCTGCATAGTTGTAGCATGTGAGATGGAAATCATTGATCAGTTCTGGCAAAGATATCATGTAGATGTTTAAAAGAAAAGGTGAGATGATTGATCCTTGTGGGACTCCTGCTTTTGTGAGGTAGGGTTCGGACGAAAAGGGGGGCGAGTGGATGATATTAGATCTTTTTTGGAGATAGGAAGTAATCCAGTCGAGAGCAATCCCTTGTATGCCGGCTTCGTGGAGTCTTTGAATTAGGGTGTCATGGTCAAACGTATCAAAGGCAGCTGAGAGGTCCAGGAGAAGTAGTGCAGCAACTCCATTTTGGTCTACTGTGTTTTTAAGATCACCCCAGATTGCTGTGAGTGCCGATTCAGTGCTTCTTCCTGGGCGGAATCCATTTTGGAAGTCTGAAAGTATAGAATTGTCTTCAATGAATTGTGACATCTGGGCGAATGCTGCTCTTTCTATCAATTTGCCCAGGAAAGGTCCATTTGTGATTTGTCTGTAGTTGTTGGGGTCTTGCGGGTCTAGGTTTGTTTTCTTTAATAATGGTCGTATGTATGCTTTTTTCAGGTCTACAGGAAAGGTTCCTGAAGTTAAAGAGTTGTTGATGATTCTTCTTACAGGTGTGGCGGCAGAAGTAGATAGAAGAATGCTCTTGAAGATTTGTGGTGGGCAAGGGTCAGAAGGGCAACCGGAAGGTCTGCTTGCTTTGACCAAATCCATAAATTCCCCCTGGGATATTTGTTTGAAGGACTGTAGAGGTTGGGTTGGTTTATTTTTAGAGGGTATTTTAGGAAAGGGGTTGGTGCTGATGTTTTTCTCTGTTTTAAATAGGAGTCCAATGTGTCTGCCTTGGTTGTGTAGTGAGTTGCCAATTTGTTTGTGAAATCTTGAGTAGTGGGATGACTTCCTTCCATGCATGTAGGTTTTCGAAATTCATTGAGAATTTTATAAAATTCCTTGGTTGTAGATTTAGCATTTTGAATTCTCTCTTAGTAGTACCTTTTTTTAGCTTTTTTGATTGATGATTTGTATATCCAGTTAAGTTTGTGTAGCTGCAGTTTGTCTTGACTGTTGTTTGTTTTGAGCCAGGTTCGCTGCAACTTTCTGATTTGTTGCTTTATCTTTTTAAGTTCTGTGTTTCTCCAAGGTGTTGGTTTTCTTTTGTTGTGTTTGGTTTTTCTGAGTGGTATTAGGATATGAAAAGCTTCCTGTAGCCACTCATAACGTTTTGGCACAGAATTAATTGTATCTAGATCTGTGTTGGTTGTTAGTTGTGTTTCTAAGTCATTCAAATTGAGTTTGCTCCATGGTCGATAGGTGTATGTTTGTAAGTAGTTGTGGGGTGTGTTGATTTGTGGAGTTGTATGTTGGAAAGTTATCAAATGGTGGTCTGACCAAGTGATTGGCGTGATACTATGAATAGTAACTAGTTCAGGCTTAGTAAAAATGACATCTAGGATGTGTCCAGCGATGTGTATGGGATTGTGTACAATCTGATATAGGTTCAATGCGACTAGGCTAGAGGTGATAGCTTTTGGATGGGGCATATTGGGTTTGTCAAACCAAATGTTTAGATCTCCAAGAATGCATAGGTTGGAGTATAATGTAATAAGGTTTGAGACTGTGTCTAGAAAAGCATCTGGGAATGTGGAGTTGTTAGGTGGAGGTCTGTCAAGGAGAAGAAAGTTACAGGAGAAAGTTGGAGTAGGGTGGCATCTGGTAAGCAGGGCTTCACAACCTTGTATGGAGATGTTGTCTGTTTTACTGAGGTTCAATGCCTGTTTGAATATAATAGCTAGTCCACCTCCTCTCTTGCCTATGTAATTTTGTAAGATATTTTGATAGCCTGGACGAACGGCTTTGTGCAACACTGGGGCCATGTCATCTCCCAACCAGGATTCCGTTATGAATAGTAAGTCAGGTTGTGTGTCTGTGAGCAGGTCATAGATGCGGTGCTTGTTTTTTGAGTGATCGAGTATTTATGAGCTGGCAGTTTAGAAAAGGTGTGTTAGTGGTAGTGTTGTTTTGTTTAGGAGAAGGGTAAGTAGTGTAATGTGAGCTTGAAGCAGGAGTGTTGCTGGTTGTGATAACTGTTTGAGGCTCACAATAGTCTTGCTTTTCAATATAGTGTTCCTCTTCCAGCAGGTTAAGGAGGCATTTTGTTGGGTCTGTGTGTGTGGGTGGTGAACTTAGTGGCTGAGAGAGCCATGAAGAGTGTACTGTTTTTTGTAGGGTAGTCTTATTATGTAATAGACAAGGGGATGTGAAGTTGCTATGAATGGCATGGTTTTTTTTTTTTTTGTGTTTGTTTAGTGTGGATGGAGTATGGGTTAGGGGTGGTGGAGGAGCATGTGGATCATGATGTAAGGCTCTAAATTGTGCAATGGAGGAGAGGCGAGTGAATGAAAGTTGCTGGGTTGGGGTGCTTGTGGTAGGTGTTTGTGAAGAGTGAGAAAGTAGGGGTGGAGATAGGATGGAATTTGTATTCTTTGTGTAGTCCTGATGGTAGGAGTGGGAATGACGATAAGTGTAATGTACGTTTGTGTTGCTTTGATGTGCTGATGTTTGTGGTCTGTATTGTTTTTGTGGAATAGTGAGAGGGGATATTGCTGTAGTTGTTTTTGGTGAGGGATTTGTATGTGAGTTAGTGCTGGTGAGTGGAATTTGAGTGTTAGATGGGGTGTTGATGTGTTTTGGTGATGAATGTACGAGGTGTATAAGAGGTGATGGATGTGTGTCAGGGGAGTTAGTGTTAGTTGCGACGACTGGAAGAGGTAATATGTGTGGTAGAGTGAAATGTGGGGATTGTATGGTTGTGTGTAGTTGGTGAAAAGAGGGGAAGATTGTAGACGGTGTGTATGAAGGTAGGGTTTGGGCACTGTTATGATGACAGGTGGTCTGTGTGGAGCAAACAGCGGATAGTGTTGTTGGTTAGTATGAGCAGAGAGTGTGTATCTGGGAGGCTGAGACTGAGAGAAATGTATACTGTAGTTTTGTATTGTGTGGGTGATGGCAGGTTGTGTTAGTGGGAGTGGACAGAGTAGTGTTTGCTGTGAGAATGCAGGTGTTTGACTATTGTAGTTGTGGGGGATATGTGTATATGTGTTGTTTATAGGGTATTGTGTTTGGTGATGGGACAATGCAATCTGTCTGTGGACAGTTTGTAATGCATGAGTTGGATGCCTTTGTAGAATATGTGAGAGATGTGTAGGGGCTGGAGCCATTCTTGGTTCATTGAGAATTGGGCAGCATTTCTGGCCCTAGTCCCTAGTCCCTACCTGTCCCGAACAGGCCCAAACAGGCCCAAACAGGCATCTGCCCTTGTCCTCTCCGCCCACAGGCTCAAGCAGGCAGCTGCCCTTGTCCTCTACGCCCACAGGCCCAAACAGGCAGCTGCCCTTGTCCTCTCCGCCCTTTGCCTCAACGCCCGGGCTGAGACGCCCTGAGTCCTAGCCTTTAATAGCCCTACTGGCCAATAAGAAGCCGGTCCTAACCCTAGCCAATCCAATTTCAAGCCCTGATTTAAACAACGAATGGGAGACCCAGCCCTAATCACCAATCATAGCCCTATTCCTGACCACCAATCACAGCCCCAGCCCTAAAACCAGCAACCAATCAGAAGCCCAGCCCTATCTACCAATCACAGCCCTAGGACCAACAGCCAATCAGATTCTCAGCCCTATCCACCAATCATAACCCCAGCCCTGGAGCCAGCAACCAATGGAAAGACCATCTTCCAACAACCTATCACACCAACATATGCAACACCCAATAGGAACTTATAGAAGGAGCAAGTTAACTGAAGTCCAGTCCCTGTGGTCAGGGGGAAGGCAACTGCTGTTCTATTCAGAATCTCCTTGGATACAGACATGCTGAATCCACACCTCCAAGCTAGCAGAGTCTACTTTCCAGGTAAGGGAGAGATTGTTTAAGAAACAAACACTGGAATACTGCTGGGTGCGCACTCTGAAATCGGGCTTTTTTAAAGGCAAAAAAACAGGGGGGCAGACAGTTTTTAAGCACAATTTAAATCACAGAAACAGATTGACCCCTTGGGTGCAGGTGTCGGCCACTGGCCGATGCCCGCACTACCTCCCTGGTGTGCGTTACGACCAGTGGCCGGCACCAGGGAGGAGGTTAATAAATCCTCGGGTGCGATTTATTTTTTTATTTTTTCGTCCCTGGGAGACACAGAAGCTTTATATATATAGATCTATATATATAGATATATCTATGTAGATATATCTACATGGATATATCTATAGATAGATCTATATATATATGCTTATATATATATATAGATCTATCTATAGATATCTATGTAGATAGATATATCTATCTATAGATATCTATGTAGATAGATATATCTATATAGAGATAGCTCTATATATATATATATCACTTTTGTCAATACATGTGTGGTTTCCCTGGGGGCTGCGATCGGCCCCAGGAAAACAAGACCCACATATGAAAGTTATATATATATATATATATATATATATATATATATATATATATATATGCCATCAGTTGTCTTGCAGTTGCAGCTTGCGTCTTCAAAGCAATGCACATACTTCAACTGACGCATTTCAACTGTAGCTTTTAGGCAGCAATAAAAAAGTCAAGTAAGTATTGTGATTATGTTTCTGCTACCAAAGGATCAGACTTTTGTCTAGTAGCAGATTTAGTGCCATAAAGAAGTGCAGAAGGTTTATATGCCTACTGCAAAGAGCAAATCTGTATTTTATGTCAATAGCTGAGTACATTAGTAAAATTAGCCATTACCTGCGCTATAATACAAATGAAATGTATGTGCAGGGTGGGGGCGGCTATGGAGACATGAAGGGCACTTTTGCTGGGTGGTAATGAGGGAATCCGAGGAGGGAGTGGGAGCACCAATAATGATTGTTGGACTGGGCGCAGGAGGTGCTAAAGACTGTGATGAATGGTATGTGACAAGGTGTTTTTTTGAGTGTCTTGAAAGAACGTGCTGATTGAGGGAAGAAGCGCAGGTAAGGTGGCCTCTACTGTTGCACGTATCTCACACACACCATCGATTTTGTGACTGTCTACGTAGGTTAGTGTTTTAGAGCAACAGTTTAGCCAATAGCAGAGATGGCATCTTGATGGATGACTGCTGACGTCACTCGGGTTATAGAGGACAGCTCTGACATAGGATCAGAGACTGAGACATCAGATACTGAGACAGCATCTGAGGGATAGGACAATGGCGCAGACTCTGGGAGTGATTTTTCAGTCGGAGGAGTCCCATTCGATAACTCCTCTTCCAGTAAATTATGAGGGAGGCGATGAGGACAGTCCTGCTGTCCCTTCGCAAGCACAGTCTGTGCAACGGGGTAATAGTGGGTTAGCCCAACCCAGAGAGCAGGTGAATGCGGCGGCAAGTAGAGAGAGAGAGTGCTCTCTTGGGAGCTCCCCAATTTAGTTCAGCCCCAAATTCCACCGCCCAAATCGTATTGTGGAGACATCAAAATTATCTATCACAAAACAAACTGGTTTTGTAAGGCAGGCACCTGTATTTTTGGTCCTGGGTTCGGCGGCCATATAGATAAACATACTAAACCCAAACATTTCTGGAAACTAAGCATTCGGGGGAGTCCACTTGTGGACTTGTGTGGATTCCCCAAAGTTTTCTTACCCAGAATACCCTGCAAAGCTGAAATGTTGAATAAAAACTCTATTTTTCTCGCATCTCTGTCACACAAACTACAGGAATATGCTGGGATCCACAAAATTCCTACCACCCAGTGATTCCTCTCCTGTCCTGATAAAAACACTACCCCACTTGAGTACCTATACCTAGTGCCTGCGTCAGGAATGGATCACCCCAGGGTCAACAGCTGCCTCATGTAAGGACCAACATTGACCGTTGTGTGATCTATTCCTGTTGTGGGCACCAGGCCTACCCACACAAGTGAGGTACCATTTTTATCGGGAGACTTGGGGGAACACTGGGTGGAAGGAAAATTGTGGCTCCTCTCAGATTCCAGAACTTTCAGTCACCGAAATGTGAGGAAAAAGTGTTTTAGCAAAATTTTGAGTTTTGCAAAGGATTCTGGGTAACAGAACCTGGTCAGAACCCCATCTTGGATTCCCTAGGTCTCTAGTTTTAAAAAATGCACAGGTTTGCTAGGTTTCCCTAGGTGCCAGCTGAGAAAGAGGCCAAAATCTACAGGTAGGCACTTTGCAAAAAACACCTCTGTTTTCTGTCAAAAAATGGGATGTGTCCACATTGTGTTTTGGGGGCATTTCCTGTTGCGGGCGCTAGGCCTACCCATACAAGTGAGGTATCAATTGTATCGGGAGACTTGGGTGAACGTTGGGTGGAAGGAAATTCGTGGCTCCTCTCAGATTCCAGAACTTTCTGTCACCAAAATGTGAGGAAAATGTGTTTTTTTAGCCAAATTTTGAGGTTTCTGGGTAACAGAACCTGGTGCGAGCCCCACAAGTCACCCCATCCTGGATTCCCCTAGGTGTCTAGTTTTCAAAAATGGACAGGTTTGGTAGGCTTCCCTAGGTGCCGGCTGAGCTAGAGGCCAAAATCTACAGCTAGGCACTTTGCAAAAAACACGTCAGATTTCAATGTAAAAATGTGATGTGTCCATGTTGCGTTTCCTGTCGCGAGAATTAGGCCTACCCACGCAAGTGAGGTACCATTTTTATCGGGAGACTTGGTGGAACACAGAATAGCAAAACAAGTGTTATTGCCCCTTGCCTTTCTCTAAATTTTTTCCTTCCAAATGTAAGACAGTGTGTAAAAAAGACATCTATTTGATAAATTGCCTGTAATTCACATGCTAGTATGGGCACCCCAGAATTCAGAGATGTACAAATAACCACTGCTTCTCAACACCTTATCTTATGCCCATTTTGGAAACACAAAGGTTTTCTTGATACATATTTTTTACTCTTTATATTTCAGCAAATTAATTGCTGTATACCCAGTATAGAATGAAAACCCATTGCAAGGTACACCTCATTTATTGGCTCTGGGTACCTAGGGATCTTGATGAACCTACAAGCCCTACATATCCTCGCAACCGGAAGAGTCCAGCACACGTAACGGTATATTGCTTTAATAAATCTGACATTGCAGGAAAAAGTTAGAGTAAAACGTGGAGAAAAATGGCTGTTTTTTTCAGGTCACTTTCAATATTTGTTTATTTCAGCTGTTATTTTCTGTATGAAAATCTTGTAGGATCTACACAAATGACCCCTTGCTGAATTCAGAATTTTGTCTACTTTTCAGAAATGTTTAGTTTTCCAGGATCAGGCATTGGTTTCATACCCATTCCTGTCACTAACTGGAAGGAGCCTGAAAGCACCAAAAATAGTAAAAATGGGGTATGTCCCAATAAAATGCCAAAATTGTGTTGAAAAATGCGGTTTTCTGATTCAAGTCTGCCCGTTCCTGAAAGGTGGGAAGATGGTGATTTTAGCACCAGAAACCCTTTGTTGATGCCATTTTCAGGGAAAAAAAACACAAGCCTTCTTCGACAGCCCTTTTTTCCCATTTTTTTGAAAAAAACGAAATTTTCACTGTATTTTGGCTAATTTCTTGGTCTCCTCCAGGGGAAACCACAAACTCTGGGTACCATTAGAATCCCTAGAATGTTGGAAAAAAAGGACACAAATTTGGCGTGGATAGCTTATGTGGACAAAAAGTTATGAAGGCCTAAGCGCGAACTACCCTAAATAGCACTGGAGGGAAAAGGCCCAGCCGCTAAGAGGTTAAAACAGACTCCTAAAAACACACTCTGCAAGATGTATGTAGCCTTTTTACTTAAAAGAAAAAAGGGTGGGGGGGTTATGTGCCACAAACTAGCAAGGCAATTCACAGTCACAGCAAAAACGAATTAAAAAAAAACACCACTTTAAAAGAGGCCAGGCTGCCTGAAACACAGAGAGTCCACAGTAAAACAGACACAGGTAGCTGAAATAAACACTTTTGAACAAATAATACTTTTTACCCAGAAATATCCATCATTCATTGTATTTACATATACATCATCACTTTCAAATATTGAATAGTCCTTCATTTCAGTTAACATATTATCAACTGTCTGGACATCCCAATCATCAGAAACAACACCGGGTGTGGTAACATCTGTTATGGATATTTTGAATACATATGGAATTTGAATGACCTCAGTAGGCCTGTATATTTCAAAAGGAACTTTGTCCCACACAATCCCATCAGAAATGGGTACAGCTGAAATGTTCACCGGGGACAAGTCTCTGCGGACCTTGTGTGAGGATCTTACTCTATTGGTGCTACCATTGCATGTTCAGGGATGTAATTACCATTTATAAGCAAGAAAAAAACAGTCACGAAACCAATCCAAAAAAATAAGGTAATAAATGTTAGGCAGAACCAAAAATAGTTCCAAGGATATATCAAGTAGTTCTTTGTAAGCCATTGATATAGCTTGCTTGTCTTTGAATCATTTTCAATCGTACGAGTGGATGAGTCTGAAGAAAAGTCATCAATGTCGAGGAAATAGCCAGAGCCAGTCTCTGCAAAAACAGGAGCAAGATCAGTACTTGTAGATGTGTTGACTTCTCGTGGGGGCTCATAGTAAATTGTGCCATCAGTCTGTGTTGAATTGGTGTATAAAACGGCCAGCTCTTGACCAGATGTTGTCTTGGAAGTGTTGACTGGAACCAGAAAGAGCTCATTCTCTGCCCTCCCCATGGTCGAGGAGGAACTTATAGCATTGATGAACATTGTAACATAGTCCATAGTAGTATTGGTCACTCTATTCTGAAGAGGAATGTTCTGTTGGGTAGTTAGAGGGGATCAGGAACCACCCAAGGGACCTCTGGGTCTACTGTACAGGATCGGCCACATGGTGTAGTTTGACATTGTCAATTGAAAAGAATCTGTTTCCTCTGGAACCAGGCAATGGTGGCAAAATTACAGTTCTGGTACCTTATATTTCCAAGACTGAGACTGGTGCTCTGTAGGATGGACCGAATTCCTTCTTTTCAGGAACCAGATCCCCAACTTTAGGAATCCAGCCAGTGGAAGTTGTTGGAATATCCCTTACTCCTAAGGTGGCAGCACTGGTGGATGATTTTTCATCTCAAAATTGTTGAAGCTCCTGTAAAACAGTGAGGCATTCATTTATGTCAAAAGGTGTCTGCTGCCACCATACCAGAACCATCAAGATCT